>NW_023994108.1:0-600000 GCF_015586225.1 Lucilia sericata | reverse complement strand
TAGACAAAATTAAAAACATCGAATTGGATGTTGCATTGCATGATAAAAACATAATTTTTATAATTAGGATTCCTAATATGAAAACTGAAACATATGAAGAAATTGTTATCCAACCAATTCCAAACAAGAATAAAAAACAAATTGTATTAGATAATAAGAACTATATTGTTAAGCAAAGCACTGTTTATAAAAAAACTAACAAAAAATCAGTTCAAGATAACTGTATTCAAAATATATTTAATCAAAATCAAATGACATGTAATTATGAAATTAACACTTTAACGGAGGTGATAGAGATTGGAATTAATGCTATTGTAGTAATTAACGGAAACTTTGATGTAAATCATACTTGTAATAAGTTCCCACTTACTTTGCTTTAAATGGAAACTATTTAATTTATATTGAAAATTGTCAAATTTATTTGGATAAATGGTATAATAAGAAAAACTATCAAGACACTATTATTGTTCCAAATCATATTAGAAATATAACCACTAATGAATCAATAACTTTAGAAGAATTACATTACAAACATATGGAAAATATCAAAATTATCAAAGAATTAAAATATCATGAGAAAATACAGTGTATCTATTGCCACTGTTATAATAATTATTTTTGTTGTCTTATGTATCTACACCTATATTAAGATTAAAGAAAATAAGAAAACTCAAGTTACAGTTAACTTACCCATAATTCCTTTGGAAAATGGGCAAACATCTTCGTCCGGGGGTGTTATGGATACACAATCCATGCACAATAGTAAACTCCCGTTTGCTTGTTGATTTGTATGTGTTATTGTTATAATACATAAATACATTGTCAGCATAAATAAATTCAAATATGAAAACAACTCATATTTCTTTTCAAATGTAAAACTGCTGACTGAATGTCTGTCAGAGTTTTAGTTGATAAACAAATGATATAATTTAAGTTAGTTGTTTAAGAACATCACGACAATAAAGTCGAAAAAAAATAAAGAAACGGTTCTTATTTAATTAAGGGTCGAAAATTTCCATATCTAACTAAAAATGATATTAAGGGATAAATATGGACTAAATTGTTGTAGCTATCTGCGACCCTATTAAAATTTTGATATAAATCATAGTTTTAGAAATTAAACAAATATGTAATATATGACAAAATCTTTATTTATGAACAAAACTCAATGAAATTTTCAACGCTTGTTAAATTTGTAATTTCAAATAAGAAAATGCAAAAAAAATTGAAAAGGTCAAAGGGCATCCCGCAATTCCCAAAAATAGGAATGAAAATCCCAAAAATGGGATTTTTTGCCCATAGGGTCCACATTTCTTTCAGGGCTGGGAAAATACTTTTGGAGTAAATAGAAAACATATTGAGGTTTCCAAAACTGCTTTCAGTTTTCTGATCCCAGCTTTGGGATTTTAGAACATGTCGCCCAAAGTTGAAGTTTTGATTAAAAAATAGGTCATATTCGGAAGGACGCAGTGGCAACATTTTCAAAAAATAGGACAAGTTTTTTACGCCAAAGCGTTCTGCGTAAAGATACCATTTAGAAAACTATAAAATTGTTATATGTTCTTAAAGAAAATTTTATTTTATTAATAAAAGAGTTAAGACACATTTTTGGCAAAAAAAACGGCAAAAATCTAAAATTTTTTTGAATTTTTAAATTAAAAAACGTATATTTTTGGATCTGTAAATGATATTGATCTGAAATTTTTTGTATATTATTGGAAATTTTGTTGTCTAACTAACAAGAAAAAATTTAGTCCATTTGGTCCAAAATTACGCCCGGTATTCAAAAAAAAGGCGGACCAAGGTATGGTAAATTTTGTATCACTAAATTTTTAAATGCCTATAACTCGGATATTATAAGTAGTGTGTCCAAGCATGTTTTTTCAAGATCTCGTCGAGCGCTTTCAGAAAATATAAACATCTTTGTATTTGGGTGAAAAACAAAAAAATGGCACGAGTTTAAAAATTTTACATGTCGTAGGTACCCTACTTTGAGCCGCCACAGCGCCGTCCCTGGGGCATCTGCAGGGTTCATCTTCAGAACTTAAACTCGAATACTCCTTGGCTACGCTCACGCCACGCAATTTTATCCCGATCGGATCAGCCGTTTAGAAATGCCAGATTTATTTCCAAAAAATTTCGATTCTGCCCCACTGTGCATCTGACCACAAAACTCTTTTCCAATCGTCTAATGTCCAAAATTGGTGAGCTTTAGCAAAGTCTAGGCGAGCTTTTTTTTTGTTTAGGTGTTAGTTTGGGCTGGAATAATGCCAATTTTCTTTAAAGATCTTCGCACAGTCCATACACTAACATTCTTATTAGTAATATTAGCAGCTACTCTAGGGCATTTAGCTTGTCCCGAAGTCAGTAGCCTTCCAATTTGACGTGCATCTCTATCAGTTAACTTACATGGACTCCCATTTTTAGAGGAAACATTAATGTTTTCCTTTCTTTTTATCCTCATACATGAAGACTGTGTTTTGTTCAGCTCTGTTGCACTAATTACAACAACCATATATGTACATTAGGGGCTCAAAAAAAACCAAATTGCGAATAGTGCCAGTCCCCCGCTCTAGATTTGTTCTATGGGTTGTAAAACCATGTCATACAAACAATTAGGCTGATAGGATAACGTTAACAGGTGCCGCAACTGCTCTGAAAAATCGATTTTTTCAGTTTCTGCTCAAATGTTGCTATTTAATAATAAACTTCGAACTTTATTGTAAAGGAATCGTAATGTACACATAATAAGCATTTCATAAAGATATAAGACACAAATATTGGTTAAAAAGTTTAAAAGTTATTGCAAATTCCCCAGACCATTAACGTGTCTTAAAGCACATGAATTCGAAATGTGACAAAAAAATTAAATTTTTTTGGGATATAATGCCAAAAAACTATTTTGCTACGTATTAATTCATTACTGTTTTACATTTTAAATAAAGTATTTTCAGAGTATTATAGTTCAGATAATATAAAATATATATCCGAAGTTTTATTCAAATCGGACTTTATGGACCCATAAACTGTGGAGTTCTGAATAATTATCACATTCCTTTGTTAGTATTAACTGCCTATTTCACAATATCGAAACAACATTTTCTTTCTTATAAATATATTAAACAAAAACAAATTTTTAAATTTATTTGTTGTTTTCAATATATTTGTAAGAATGAAAATGTTCTTTCGCATTTAGAGAAACCGGCAGTAAATATTCAAATATCTTTTATGTTACTTTTTTGGCTGGGGGCCTTAGTTTTTAGTTTTTACTTGTAATTTTAAACAAGTTGTTAAACTCTGTAATATTTACTATTGTTATTATTAATATGTATGTATTAATATTAATTTTATTGGCCAAATGTGGCTTTAAAATATTACAATAAATAAAATAAATAAATAGAAAATTAATACTTAGTGTACTCGAAGAAGTGTAATTTTTCTCCTATAAACACATTTACAAACTTTGGCGGCGATACGCAGGCTTTCCCCAAATAATTGAAGAATATTTTACGTTAAAATACAACATAATTTCACTATTAAAATAATTTAACTAAAAAATACTCGAACGCACAGTACCAAATTTTACATGAAAAATACAAAGAAAAATATCTAGTTTTTTTAATAAAACAATTATTCATTAATAAAAAACCAATTTCAAACAAGTGAGAGTGTTATATTCGGCTGTGCCGAATCTCATATACCCACCATCGAAACGTCTACCATATGCCGCAAAAGGAATGCTCCCCTATAAACATCAGGGCGATATTTGGAATATGACTTAAGTCAATTATGGACTGAGCTCTTTTGAACTAACAAAATATTAATTTTTTAAAAGAAAATATTTTTGATAATTTTTAAACTGAAAAGTACCTTCATTCATATGCGTCAATTATGAACCGATACTCATAAAATTGTGTACAAAGATTTCATTTTGTATAGAACTTGTTTATGTCAAATTTCATCGCAATACTCTTATTTTAAATAAGGAAAACTCGTATTTTAATAACGAAAACTCTTTTCTGAAGGGAAAGTTATATATCAGTCCTCATTAAATTCGGAATGATTTTAGATTTTCATAGCTGTACTAGTAATTTTCTGAATTTTATTCATCAAATTTTCTAAAGAGGATCTTATATGAGGGGTAATGTCAATTATTGACCTATCCTCATAACTTTTTGTAGACCGATGTTGGTTCATATAGAACTTGTTAACATTGAATATCACCTCTGTTCTCGCATTTTTATGCCAGTAATTAGCGTTAATGTAATTTTCTAAAGGGGGCTTACATATGTATATGGGGGGTAGGGTAAATTACCAACACATTTTGCATGAAATTCGGTAGCGAATTTCATAACCGTATTTCATAACTCATGTTTTTAAGCCAGTAATGATCGTTTAAGTAATTTTCTGAAGGGGGCCTTATATGGGCGGTAGGGTCAATTATGGACCGATCCACATACAATTTGGTAGAGAAATTTTGGCTCGCGAGGAACTTGCATACTTGTATATTTTATCGCTATACTTGTATTTTTTAACCAGTAAGGGGAACTTGTATGGACGGATCCTCCCTAATTTTGGTAGATATTTTGGCTCGCATAAAACTTATGTGTGCCAAATTTCGTCACTATATTCCAATTTTTAAGCCAGTAATGAGCGTTATAGTCATTTTCAGAGGGGGACCTTATGTGGGAAAAGGGTCATTTATGGGCCGATCCAAAAAAAAATTGGTGCAGAGGTTTGGCTCGTAAAAAACTTACGTGGGTCGCATTCCATCGCTTTACTCGTATTTTGAAGCCAGTAATGAGCGTTAAAGCCATTTCCTGAAGGGGACCCAATAGGGGGATAGGGTCAATTATGGACCTATCCACATAAAAGTTGGTAAATAAATTTTGGTTAGCGAGGAACTTAGTGTAAAATTATATTCCTATATTCGTATGTTTTAGCCAGTAATGAGCATTAAAGTAATTTTTTGAAGGGCACCTTATATGTGGGGTAGGGTCAATTATGGACCGATCCATATAAAATTTAGTAGAGAGATTTCTACTCTCATGAAACTTATGTGTATCGAATTTCATTGCTATATTCTTATTTTTGAGCCAGTAATAAGCGTTATAGTGATTTTCCGAAGGGGACCTTTTATAAGGGGTAGGGTCAATTATGGACCGATCCTAAAAAAATTGGTAGAGAGGTTTTGGTTCGTAAGAAACTTACTTATGTCGACTTTAATCGCTGTACTCGTACTTCTAAAGCAGTTATGCTCGTTAAAGCTGTTTTTTGGAGGTCCACTTTGTGAGGTCAAGGCATAAGAAGCATTTATCTTCCAAATCGCCCTTTCAGGTCCAGTTGTCGATCTGCTTGTGCATATCTTAAGCTGTATCTGTTTTGTGAGAGCTATGCGTTTTCAAATTGTTTATTGGGTTGGAAATACTTAAAAAAATTTCCAACAACAATTTATTGAAAGTTTTGTATGTGTTCAAAAATTTTTTCATTTAAACAGAAAATTTTATTAAACAATACGGAAATACAATATTATAAATCAATTTCCGTTATAATAAAGTATTTAAAATTGTAAACGGACAGATATTTTGGTAATTTCTATTGCGGATAAAACCGGGAATTGAATTAGAATCAGGTTTGAGACGGTTATTGCATTGATAAATAAATTATCTGCAAAAGATATGGCGATCCACGTTTATCCAAGCAATCATATCATCTTTATTGACCAAAAACTTATGTTAATTTTTCAACTTTACCATCATTTCAAGTTAATACTGAAACGAATTAAAGAACTCTGAGGATAATTTACTTAATTTTGAAAATTTTAATATGAGTATCGCCAATCCTCAGCATCTTTCTAAAATCCAACAAGAATCAAACTAAAAATAACCTACAACTAATTATCTAACTTAAAAACTATTTAAACTTGAAAATCCAAACTAATTACTCACTAAAACTTAAATTAATCAATCGTTAATCTTAATTAAACGCTAAAACTACACTAATTCAACTTTGAAAAGCTACTAGAACTAACTTTTATCTTAAAAAACTATCTTAATTTTATCTAATTTAACTTAAAATCTAATTAATTTATCTTAAACTTAAATTTTATTAAATTACTTAAACTACCTCTACCTAGAATATCTTTACAGAAAATTTAGAGAATTTAAACATAATTTAAAACTTACCAAACATAATCCAACGATGACAACAGGCCTGAAGTTTGTTGAATTTGGTTTCTAATTATAATTTTTAATTTTAAATTCTCATTTCTTATATAGGTTTTGAGTATATTTATGTGTGTATTTTAGGGTGTATATATCCCAGCAAAAAAAGACGTGCAAAAAAAGTAGTAAATGCATGGGTTGAACTGATAATGAACTGGTTCATATTTAGGGGAAACATGCATGATTTTAACATTAGCGTGTCATTGGCATGTATGGGTTCGTATTTGCAAAAATAGTTAGTCATTTAAATGAGTTCTTATAACCAATGAATATTCGATGATTCTCAAGCAAATTTTCATTGGTGCACTATATTTATTTAAAAATGCATTAATGGTATTTCGTTTTAATTATCAATATTTAAATTATTTTTTTGAGTGATATTGACAAAAATAGAATAAGATAAAACATAACTAACTGATTTTGACTGGATTTAAATTCATGCAGAGAAAAAATACCCATTGTGTTTTAAAATCCGTTAAGCAGTCTTGGTTTTTTCCTTCTCTTATTAATGGACTTAATATTACTAATTTTAATGGACTTAATATTACTAATTTTAACAAAAATCTAATAAAAAAATTTATGTAATTTTTAATCTTTATTGTATGAAATGCACGTTTTCGTTAAATCTCCTAAGAGAATACCAAATTACAGTAAAATATTACAATTCATATAGTGGAGTTACATGAGTGAATTTGGGTGCATTTTTCATGCCTTCACTGATGACAAATTTATTAGAATTTAGGCATGTATTTAAAACGCATTAAATAGAATACTTACTAAAGAAATCATGAAAATATCCCTTCTTCTTTAACAACTTCAAAATTTTTTTGCTGGGTAGGGTTAGTGTATAATAGTTATTACAATTTTAAGTTAGGATTAAGTTTAATTTTAGATAAAATTAAGTTAATTAAATTGAAATTAAAATAAAATTTGAAATTAAGTTAAGATTAAGTTAAATTATTATCAAAATTTAGATTAAATTTGAGAAAATTAAAGTTTTAAGTTATGTTAGATACAATTAAGGTAGAAAAGTTTAAGTAATTTAATAAAAATTTAAGTTTAAGATAAATTAATTATATTTTAAGTTAAATTGGATAAAATTAAGATAGTATAAAGATAAAAGTATAGTATTAAGATAAAGGTTAGTTCTAGTAGCTTTTCAAAGTTGAATTAGTGTAGTTAATTGGATAGTTAATAGGATTTATTTACGTGAAAAAAATATTTTTTTTTAATTTTTGGAAATGTTATTATCAACGCTCAACGCTTTTATTTAGACATTTCTGATAATAACATTTCCAAAAATTAAAAAAAAAATTTGTTCACGTAAATAAATCCTAACACCAAAGAATAAATAAGAAATGAAACGGTGTCAAAAATTTTAGATTTTGCGATGGCAACATAATTTTTGTACCGCATGGTGATAAAAAAAATTTATGAAAAAATTGTATGAGTTATGTGTCAACACTGCTACACATAAAATTTTTACCATTAATATAAATGTAATTTTCGTTGTAAAAATTAATTATTTATTTTTATACCCACCATCAAAAAAGATGGGGGTATATTGATTTTGTCATTCCGTTTGTAATTTGTTTATATTTAACTACGCTCATCGTTTTTATTTAGGTACGGCTGTAACATATATTTAATCCTTGGGAGTTACTGACTTACCTTTTTTTAGACCCAACCTAATGTACTTATGTATTATTAATTAATTAATATAAAAATAAAATATTATTTACTTTATTATTTTTAAATTTTCTTATATATTTTTTTCTGATATACTGGAAATATATTTAATATATTCTTTACTGTGTATTTTCAGGTATATTGGAGAACAAATATTTAACCAAATAATCCAAGATAAAAGCCTTTGTTGGTAATCGGTGGTGTTTTTTTCTAATTATTTTACCATAAAAACTGAAGCTATGTACATATGTATACCCGGTTGTTAGATCTTACAATGTTGGCAGAAAACATTTCAAAAAATGTCTAACAACCGTGTCAACTTACAGTTTTTGTCTTGCAACATTGTCAGAAATACTTTTTCTTGTTAGACGATTTTAACATTTTTCTTCATTATAAGACCTGACAACCGTGGATCACAGGTTTGAGAAAATTGCGGATTTTGCGGATTTTTTCTTTATTTTATCGCATGTATGTGCTAATCTCAAGTAATTTATAATATAATACATTCAGTATAAAAATTTATTTTAGGTGCTTTACTAAAATAGCTCAAAAAACTCTATTTATTTAAGAATTTTTTTGTTTGTTTCTACAATATTATGAATTAAATAATAAACAAAATTATAAAGCATTAACTGGATTATCAATCGCTAACAAAACATGAAAAACAAAATATAATTTTTCTTATACATAAAAGGATATTTAAAGTTAACAGAACATGTATTATCATTAAAAATATATAATTGTTTTAAAACTTCGTGTTACAAACATATTATTAAAATAAAAATTTACACAAAATCGCTAAGAGAAAGACACTCTATATTGTTTTAAAACGCTAGATTGTCAATATTTATTATGATTTTTCACAACAAACAAACTCTTTTAAAAACTAATTTATGATAAATAAAATTAGAATAAATCTAATTACAAAAAATTTTTTAATATTTGTGTGTTATTCATTTTTATATTTATTTCTAAAAATGTAAAACTTACCAAATTTTCGTTTTCTTTGATTTGTTTACATATTCATTTATAAACCATATGTTGTCAACATATGTTTGATATTTTTACTGGGAAAAAAATATCCAGTAAAATTAAAAAATTCTCTATCAACGAACTGTCATTTTTATCGCTCTCATACTCTCTTGTTGCAAGTTTTCAAAAGTACGCGAACGGAATCCAGTAACAATTGTTACAAATTATTACAAATTATCGAGTACAGACCTATTAATATATAAAAATTGCAATATTTTCACAAAATTCATATATTTTTTTTTTAATTGATTTCATATTTGTTGTACATACAATTTTTTTGACAGTTTGGAATATTTTACAAAAAAATGCATGTTGTTTTTGGTTTGTTTTAATTACATTCATTTGTATGCACAAATAAATACAAAAGTAAGTATTTTAGATTTTTCGTAAACATGTTTCTTATACAATAAACATTTTAGCTTTAAGTTTACATACATAGTTTTTAGTAAAAAATTACACAAAGTGTGATTGTACTTTTCAAAATAAGTATTATATATAATGTCATAATTATACCCTTCACCTTCGTGAGAGAAATATATATAAGTTTGTCATTCAGTTTGTAATTTCTATAATATAATTTTCCGACCCTATAAAGTATATATATTCCGAGTCCTTATAGATAGCGGAGTCGATTAAGCTATGTCCATCTGTCTGTCTGACAGTCTGTCTATATGTTTGTTGAAATCATTTTTCTGAAGACCCCAGATATCTTCGGGGTCAAAATCTTTAATAATACTGTTGGACATACCTTCGAGAAGTTTCCTATTGAAAATAAGCAAAATCGGTCCATAAATAACGGAGATATGAGCAAAAATCTGAGACAACCTCTGAAAATGTCATAAAAAATTCAAGAAAAAACAAGTGAGAGTGTTATATTCGGCTTTGCCGAATCTCATATACCCACCATCAAACCGTATGCCGTAAAAGGAATGGCTTAAGTCAATCGCAGGGGACAAGCCCTCATGAATTTCCTTAATACTAAAGACTTGATCACATCGAACTTAGGTAAGGTAGCTTTACCTTCTTCAATAGAATCAGAGAAGAAGTATTAGATATAACTATATGTTCAGAAGAGCTTATAAACGAAATTCAGGATTGGAGAGTTTCGGACTAGCACTACTTTTCTGACCATCGGTACATAAGATTCAAAATACTACGACCGCCACCAAAGCCGATAAAGTTTCAGAATAAGTCTAAAACTAATTGGACAATGTTCGGTTCCTTACTAAAGAACCGTTTATGTCGGGACACTTTTCAATGTCGAAATAAAGAAGACATAGACGCCAAAGTAGAAATGCTCACAAGTGCCTTGGTTGAATCGTTCGAGGACAGCTGCCCTCTGCGAGAGCGATGATCTGCCCAGGAGAAACCCTGGGTAACCGGGGAGATCCGGAACCTTGGTAAGACTCTTCGCAAACTATTTAACGGGGCACGGCGTAAAAAGACCGCAGTATACTGGGATGAGTATCGTAGTAAACTTGGTGAATATAAGAAAATTGTTCGTAAAGCCAAACGAGACTCCTAGAAACTTTTCTGTGAACAGGTAGACAGCGTAAATGACGTATCCAAAACTCATGTCCAACCGGAATCTATGGTCGATGATACAGGCAGGAGGCTGGAGGATATGGAGGAGACAATGAAACTCTTAATGGACTCTCATTTCCCACCCGGTATATCGAATAACATAGATGAACCGATATTGGACGAAGGGGAGGCTAACACGGACATTGTAATTACATCTGATATGGTTAAAGGGGCAATCAAGAGCTTCGCTCCCTATAAAGCTGCAGGGCCGGATGGCATTTTCCCGGCACTCTTACAGATGGAGGCGGGACTGGTTTCCGTACATCTGTCTCAGATATTTACTGCATGCTTGAAATTCATATATACCCCCATTAAATGGCTGGATGCAAGGGTAATATTTATACCTTAACCAGGGAAACCTAGCTATTCGACACCTAAGTCTTATCGACCGAAAAGTCTTACGTCATTCCTGCTTAAAACCTTGGAAGGGATAGTCGATAATATGATTAAAAGCAGTGCACCCGACAAAGACCTAAAATTTAAGCAGCTTGCTTTTGTAAAGGGACGATCGGTGGAAACCGTTTTAAACGAAGTTGTCCACTACATAGGTGCATCCTTTGATAGCAAACTATATACACTGGCGGTATGTATTGACATCGAAGGCGCCTTCAATAACGTGCACACTGATACTCTTATCCAATCCCTAGACCAGTTTTATGTTGACCGGGTGCTCCGTAACTGAATCAACCACATGCTAAGGAACAGATGGGTAAGCTGCGAGATGTACGATATAACTATCAGGAAAAAGGTATCCCGCGGTATACCACAGGGTGGCATTTTGTCACCTTTACTCTGGGTTACCACGATTAATAGCCTCCTAAGGACCCAAACCGAGAAAGGACTGTCTGCTATGCAGACGATGTCGTAATACTTTTAATACAGAAGAGCTGAATACGGCCTTGAGCTGGGCGCAACCGAGAGGCCTCAATGTTAACCCGGCAAAAACGTAAATCTGTCTTTTCACAAGAAAGACAAAAATTTCTACGTATACTGAACCTTGCTTCCTGGGCAAGAAGATACCAGTGACAGACAAAGTTAAGTACTTAGGTGTAATCCTCGACCGGAAATTAAAATGGAGACACCACATAGAGGATAGGATCAACAAGGCACATCGGTGCTGGGCGATATGTAGGAGAACTATAGGCATGAAATGGATTTTTAGTCCTACTATGACAAATTGGCTTTATAAAAGTGTAATTAGACTAATTCTAGCTTATGCTTCAATAATCTGGTGGACTGCTTGAGACAAAAAGTGCAATATCAAACTACTACAGGGAGTTCAGCGTACATGCTGCTTGGGTATAAGTGGTGCCATATGTACTACTTCAACCAAGGCTCTGGAAACGTTGCTAGATATTCCACCCATTGAAACATATATAAGATATGAGGCGGCGCTTACAGCCGAACGGCTCTTTACTTTAGGCGAACTGGCCAAAAGCGGTTATAGGACACGTCATCAATGTATACTGGACACATTGGAAGGTTATACACAATCATCGGACGTGCCTGATCGTATACCAGACACATAATATGTCGGAAACTTTAAAACGCTGATCCCAGATAGAATGTCTTGGTCAAGCGGAACATTAGAGCAAATACTAGTAGGAATCCATTGTTGCATGGATGGCTCTAAATTAGGGGACAAAGTGGGGATGGGATTCTATACTGAAGACCCAGAAACAGAAATATACCACCGTTTACCAAATCATAACACAAGCTTCCAGGCAGAAGTACGAGCAATAACGGAATGCGTAAATTGGATTAGAATAAATATGGCGCCCACAGCGCTTAATACACTTACCGATAGCCAGAAGGCAATTAGGGCGATATCAGGCGATATAACTAAATCTAAGAACGTATTGGATTGTAAGAACGCTTTAACAGAATACTGGTACTTCACATCATATGGGTACCAGGCCACTCGGGAGTAGTCGGTAACGAAAGGGCGAATGTAATAGCTTCAAAAGGTAGGAAGCTCAAGGCAGTTAACCTGACAAACGCGAAACCATTCGACGCAACAAAAGCTGAACTAAAAATATCGGTGAGAGAATCCCATAAGGCCTCTTGGAATAAAGAAAGAGTGGGTAGACCCACGAAGATCCTATAGGGTGACCCTGATGAGAGCAAGACGAAAAATCTCCTCAAAATGAGCAAGTCTGAAGTTAGTATGATGGTACGTATTCTGAGTGGACACACAGGATTACGACCACATCTATGCAAAATTGGACGTGCGGATTCAGACGAATGTAGAGCATGTGGAGAGGACAGTGAAACTCTGGAGCATTTTCTTTGCCACTGCCAGGCATTCGTCGAAGTTAGATCCAAGTATCTTGGAAGTGATGTTATTCCGGAAATAACATTCCTGACTAACATGAATTGGAGCGCACAACAGGCCCGATAGTGGCCTAGGTGTATTTCTTCGGATTTGATGTAATATACATCCTCCTATCAACCTACCTACCTACCTATTTAAGTCAAATATGGACCGAGATCTTTTGAACTAACAAATATTATTAAAATTTTTAAACCGTGTGCGTATGAGTAATTTTCTGAAGAGGACCTTTATATGCGTCGATTATGAACCGATACACAGTGGTATAGGAAAAAAAAAAGAGGGAAATAATTCGGTAACTTCTAACGGATTTTAATGAAATTTGGTATGCACAAAGAGGAGGTGTTGTCGAGTTTAGGTTTTGAATTTGGACCTTATAGGCCAACCAGGGGCCCGGCGGGGGGTCCTCAAATTAGGACACCTCGGCTATGTTAAATTTTTAAAACGATCCTATTTCTTCATTTGAGTTCCGATTTAAAAAAAATTTCGTATATAGAATCTCCTCATCGAGCATCGTAGCAGTAAATTATCTCTTATAGTTTAGGAGATATTCGCATTTGAAAATTAAAATTTTAAAATTTTTACCGTCCTTACTTTAGTTTTTTGATAATAGCGGGTCCAAATATTCCCGATTTTCGCCATTTTTTTTATTCGCTTAACAATAAGTTTATATATCAAGCAGTGAAAGAATTATGTAAAAATCATGACTAAGTCCAAAGTTATAGGCATTTTAATTTAAAAAATTAAAAAAAGGCGATTTTTTGCCATTTTTTTGGGAAAAAAGTATCTTTTTCTTTTTAAGTTATCTAAAAAGTTTCTAAGAAGATGTATATAAATTTTATACTTTTTGGAAAGCTGACTTTACATAAAATACGATAAATGAAACAAAACCTAAAAATTTTTGATACCGAGGGGACCAGGTCCATCCAAAAAAACCCTATTTTTTTATGGAAAATTCAATTTTGAGCAAAAATTCTCAAATCGCATAGTCGATATCAAATTATAGTGACCTGTTTTATACGACCCAATATGTTCTTAATCATTTTGTAACGGGTTTCGATAACCCCGCCCCTGGTATGGATATAATAGGCAAAAAACCAAAAAATCCCATTTTTGAGATTTTTTAAAACTTTTTTATTTAATTTTGGATTTTGAGTAAAAAAATCTACCTAACTGTAAAATTTCATCAAAAAATATTCATAAATAAAATTTTTATTGCAATTTGAAAAATTTGTATCTTCGCAAAAACTGAATAAAAAACATTTTTTATTTTTTTTTAAAAAGTATTCCGCGAATTTTTTAATTTTCAAAAATTATATACAGTTTTGAAAAATAGACAGTAGTCCATATCTAAAAGATAAAGTAAATCTTTAAATTCATGAATATTTTCAAATGCTAACGTTTTGTAGCAAATCCAACGTTTCCTTACAGAAGATAAAACAGGAGCAGAAGATAGAATCAGATTATTAAAAATATCTTCATTTTGAGACTGCCTAGAACACTTCCTTGAGCTAAACTGATGAATATGCTTAAAGTCGATTCGATTCTTGGGGTTCTTCTGTAAGCTCTCCTAAAGGCAGAATATTATGTTCTATGATGACCTTTCCTAAAGGCAGAATATTATGTTCTATGATGACCTTGTGAACTGTAGGTGTCATTTCTTTCCAGGGATATAATTCCAAAAGTAATTTAGAAACTTTTGTAGAATACTCTCTGTTGTCGCTGTTTTTAAGCTCCTGGCTTCCACTACAGATTGTAAAAACCGAGCTTTTAGTGTTTTGAAAAAATAGTTTTTTATTTAAACTTGATATTATTTAACTGAATACTCGGAATTAAAATTCTTTTTGGTGTGTATACCAAGAGCGATTCTTTTGAATAGCGTATTTTTTTACAAAATGGACACCTTTTTCTTATATTTATAGGAGAGACAATTTTATGATTAACCGCGTGGAATTTACAATTACAATATAAAACAATTAGTATAAAAAATTCACTCAACAAATACATATAAAATTTTGACGTTTACAAAAGATGTGTTTAGTAATGTTTAGAATGTGAAGTTAACAATCAAAATACAATAACTGATTATTTAAATAGACAGTGGCGGTAACACCCCTCCCCAGTAAGATGAAAAGGCACTTTGAAAGCTTACTCCTTATGTTGAGCCACGTCTAAGATTGCCAGTTTAGCTGCAGGTATCTAAAATACCACCAGTCGTCATAACCTTCGCTTTACGTACTTGGCCATCTTCGGACTTGTAAACTTCTATGACTCGCCCTTTAGGCCACACATTTCTCGGATTTGCAGGGTCAACCACTACCACCAATTCTCCAACAGCTAATGGTTTAGCCTTTTCAAACCATTTCGTTCTGCACGTTAACGTTGGCAAATATTCAGCTACCCAACGCTTCCAAAATTTATCTGCATATTGCTGACAACGTAACCAAAATTCTCTCAAGATAATACCGTCATCATCATATGTAGCAAGGGGCTTAATTCCATTTGAACTACCTAGTAGAAAATGATTAGGTGTTATTGCTTCTCCATTTTCGCTTTCGATTGGGACGTAAGTTAATGGTCTCGAGTTTCGAACCAATTCATTTTTGTTCACCTCTTTTATTGCTTCCATTAATTCGCGTTCAGCCCCTACGAAATTCGTTCCATTATCGCTGAAAAATTCTCTTGGTTGTCCGCGACGTGCTACGAAATTACGAATTGCCATAATACATGAGCTTGTGTTAAGACTATGGACAATTTCAATATGGACAGCTCTAACTGTCAGGCATGTGAATAAGGCGCCATATCTTTTTTCCTTGTGGCGATTAACTGTAACATACAAGGGGCCAAAAAAATCCAACCCCGTAAAGGTGAAAGGCGACCGAAAAGCAGCAAGGCGAGCTCTGGGCAATTTGGCCATTTGAGGGAACACAGGCAAAACATTTATAACTTTGCACATCTGACATTCTCGTACAACACATCTACACACAACTCTAAGCTTTGGAATATAATATCTCTGTCGTAGTTCATTCACGACAGTCTCGTGATTAATATGATGATGTATATTATGGTAGTGCAATATTAGAAGTTTTGTAATACGACAATGTTTTGGTAAAATTGCTGGATGTTTTAATTCATCAGGAACGTCTGCATTTTCAATACGTCCAGCTACACGAAGTACACCATCACTATCAATATAAGGAGATAATTTGTATAAAAAATTTGTTTTTGGTAACTTTTTATTTTGTTGAATGGATTTGATTTCATCAAAAAACTTTTGTTGCTGAGCTTGTTTCAACAAAACTAATTCGGCTTTCAATAATTCATCTTGAGTTAACTCTGCACTTTCAGCTGCTTTTTTGATTTTTAGGCGATTACAAAAACCAATTACAAATGCTGTGCTTCTTAAAACTCTACACCAGCGTGAAAAGCGCTCAATGTTAATGATTGTATCTACGTTTTCTATAAATAGATTGTGTTCCTTTAGTTCCATTTCTGTTTGTGATAAATTTATAGTTTTATTTTGCCATTCATTTTCTGGAAACTTAAGAAATGCAGGGCCATTAATCCAGCGACTAGATTTTTATATATCTGGTTTCTTCGCCCATTTAGTTGCTTCGTCAGCCACATTATTTTTTCCGGATATCCATAGCCATTCATTTATCTCAGAAATAACGATAAAATCTCGCTTACACGTACGGCAACAAACTGATGATATTTGCGGTGGTCTGAGCGTATCCAGGACAAAACGGTTTGCGAATCTGACCAAAATATCTTCCGATTAATATTGATAGAATGACTTTGAATAATAGTATTAGAAAATCTCGCACCTATTACAGCAGCCATCAGTTCTAATCGAGGTATGGAAACTAATTTTAGCGGTGCCACTCTAGTTTTCGACCCAATTAATGATACGACAACTTCTTTACCATTAGAGATTCTAAAATAGGACACGGCAGCATAACCATTCGCTAGCATCTACGAAGGTATGTAATTGAACATCAATGTTGTTGTAATTTGGCAATACTTGTAAATAGCAACGAGGTATATTAATATTGTTTAAGTGCGGTAAATATGTTAACCAGTTTTTCCATTTTATAAATTGTTGTTCTGAAACAGGTTTTTATTTTTAGGTACATAAGAACATTTCCAATTAGACCTAAAGGGTCGTAAATACTCATTAAAATTTTTAAAACTTCACGTTTTGTTGGCTCTTTTTGTCCAAGAAAAATTTCACTATTTAAAATTGATAACGAGAGTTTAAACGTGATAACATCGTCACCGGGAATCCAAAATACTCCGAGGACCTTTTCTGTTTCTATGCCATCACTTATATTTAAACAAATATTATTATTCGAATTACTAGATTTTAACTCCTGTAGTACATTATCGCTATTTGAACACCAATTTCTAATGTTAAAACCAGCTTGATTATGAATGAATCTTACCTCCTTAGCTAATTTACTGTCTTCTTCTGCACTATCTGTCAAAACTAGAAAATCATCTACATAGTGATTGTCTTTTATGGCAACAGCGGCTTCAGGATATTCATTTTCAAATTTGGAAGCATGTAGATTTTTTACGTATTGTGATATACACGGTGCGCATGATGCTCCAAAAATCAACACGTTCATCATATACACATCTGGTTCTTTATTCTCATTGCAGCCTCGCCACAAAAAACGCTGTGCATTACGATCTTCTTTCTGAATAAAGATCTGATGAAACATTTGTTCTATATCACCGCATACAGCTACTTTTCTTTGTCGAAATCTAAAAAGAATAGATGGAAGCGACGCTAACATATCTGGACCTTTGAGTAAGAAGTTATTTAATGAAACCCCATGTGATTTCGCGGCCGCGTCCCAAACTATTCGGGTTTTGTTGGGTTTATTTTTATTAAACACCGGAAATATTGGCAAATACCACATATTTGGAACTCTAATTTCATCGTTAACATTTTGCTTAATTTTTGTAATATATCCTTTGATTAAATATTCTTCAATTGTTTTGTCAAATATATTAAACAATTCTTTATTATTTTTCAAAGTCTTTTCAAGACACAATAATCTTTTCATTGCCATATCAAAACTTTGGGGTAATTTCACGTCATCATATCGCCACAGTAAAGAAGTTTCATAATGGCCATTAGATATTTGTTTAGTATGTTTTTCTAGTAACTGGATAGCTCTTTGTTCTTCTTTTCCAACTATAGGAGCTGTATTAGCTATACCAGCTACCTCGAGTGAATAAAACTTTTTTATTAAATAATTAAGTTTACTGTCATAATGACGATCACAATCACATATATGAAAATTATATTCAATTTGATTTGTTTGTTGTACAACTGAGTTACCACATAATAGCCAACCGAGGCGCGTACGAATAGCTATAGATTCATTACTTTTACCTTCTTTTACACGTGTTGGTACACAAAGCTTCAAATTATTTATACCTAATAAAACACTTGGTATGGCGTTTGTATAATCACATATAGGTAAGCCTTTCAGATGTGGATACTGACTGCACAAATTTTTGTAATTAATGCTTTGGTTAGGCAAAGATAGTTCTTTCACTGTACGAACTTGTAATGAGTGCTTTACTTTATTAGGGCCAGAAATGCACAAATGCACGATGAGAATCGTGTTCACTGCGTCCCATATTGCCTGTCCATTTTAAACACAAAGGCTCAGGATCACCACTCAACTTTAAAGTCTTCACTATATTTTCGTTAATAAGACTGATTGATGAACCCTCATCAATAAATGCATATGTTTTTAAACAAATATTATTTGTACCATATATAGTTATGGGTAGAATTTTAAACAGAATTTTATCACTACTGTTTCCACTGTGTGCAGCATGTAAGTTGACGTTAACATTTTTGTTTTTATTTTCATCTTGTTCTACATTTTCTTCCCTATGATCAGATGTTATTTTATGCAGAAGAGAATTGTGTCTTATTTTACAGTCATCATATCCACACATAATGTTACTATTACAGACACCATAGTGACGACGTAAACAAAGTTTACAGAGGTTGAGTTTTCTCACTAAATTCCACCTTTCATTTCTATCTGCTGCTAAGAATTTTTTACATTTTCCAACACTGCCACAATGTTCATAACAGACTATGCAATTTCTTTTACTTTGTGCATCATGTGTGTTAACATGTACATTTCTTGTTTTGTTTGAATGAAGATCTGCCAACGCACAGTGGGGCAGAATGGAAATTTTTTGGAAATAAATCTGGCATTTCTAAACGGCTGATCCGATCGGGATAAAATTTGGCATGAGCGTAGCCAAGGAGTATTCGAGTTTAAGTTTTGAAGATGAACCCCCCAGATGCCCCAGGGACGGAGCTGTGGCGGCTCAAACTAGGGTACCTACGACATGTAAAATTTTTAAACTCGTGCCATTTTTTTGTTTTTCACCCAAATACAAAGATTTTTATATTTTGTGAAAGCGCTCGACGAGAAAAAACATGCTTGGACATACTACTTATCTCTTATAATATCCGAGTTATAGGCATTTAAAAATTTAGTGATACAAAATTTACCATACCTTGGTCCGCCTTTTTTTGAATACCGGGCGTAATTTTGGACCAAATGGACTCAATTTTTTCTTGTTAGTTAGACAACAAAATTTCCAATAATATACAAAAAATTTCAGATCAATATCGTTTACAGATCCAAAAATATACGTTTTTTAATTTAAAAATTCAAAAATTTTTAGATTTTTGGCGTTTTTTTTGCCAAAAATGTGTCTTAACTCTTTTATTAATAAAATAAAATTTTTATTAAGAACATATAACAATTTTATAGTTTTCTAAAAGGTATCTTTACGCAGAACGCTTTGGCGTAGAAAACTAGTCCTATTTTTTGAAAATGTTGCCACTGCGTCCTTCCGAATATGACCTATTTTTTATCAAAACTTCAACTTTGGGCGACATGTTCTAAAATCCCAAAGCTGGGATCAGAAAACTGAAAGCAGTTCTGGAAACCTCAATATGTTTTCTATTTACTCCAAAAGTATTTTCCCAGCCCTGAAAGAAATGTGGACCCTATGGGCAAAAAAATAAAAAATCCCATTTTTGGGATTTTCATTCCTATTTTTGGGAATTGCGGGATGCCCTTTGACCTTTTCAATTTTTTTTTTGTATATTCTTATTTGAAATGACAAATTTAACAAGCGTTGAAAATTTCATTGAGTTTTGTTCATAAATAAAGATTTTGTCATATATTACATATTTGTTTAATTTCTAAAACTATGATTTATATCAAAATTTTAATAGGATCGCAGATAGCTACAACAATTTAGTCCATATTTATCCCTTAATATAATTTTTTAGTTAGATATGGAAATTCTCGACCCTTTACAGAAAATTTCAAGCCAATATCTCAATTACATTCAAAAATATGTTCATTTAAACCTGTGTCCTTTAATTTCATCTTTTTCATATTTTAGTATTAAGTATGACAGAACATACATTGGTGTTGAATAAAATATTTGGACAATTTTTAAAAATTATTTAGTTAATTATTTTATTATAATATTGTATATTAAATAAAAAAAATTATAATTTTATTATGAGCCACGCACAACAACACCTAAATCACCCCACACAAATTACCTTTCCCGCCCACCGAAATATAAAACACAATTTAATACAATATCATCAGTTAGTATAATAGCTTTTTTTATTTGAACTGTTTATCTTAAACATAATACAATTAATTCTTACAACCTACTTATATAGTTAATTCCTAACACTACTTATTTTCTATAAAATAATCTGTCATATCGGTATACATATCCAGAAGGTAATATAAGTCCTTTAAATCTTCCTTGTTTTGAGATGATAGAGTTTCATAACAAATCCATCTTTTTCGCATAGTTGAAAGAACAGGATCAGAAGATAGAAGTAAACTATTAAAAATATCTTCATTCTGTGATTGCCTGGAGCATTTTCTTGAGCTGAATAGTTGAACATGCTTAAAATCTCGATTCCTCGCTTCCTGGGCTTCTTCTGTTAACTCTCCAAGTGGAAGAATATTCGATTCAATTATTATTTGACCATGACACAATACTTTGTGTACTGTTGGTGTTAGTTCCCTCCATGGATACAGAGATACAAGTAATTTAGAAATTTCAGATGTGTATTCCCCAAATTGATTTTCATTAATTTTATGTTTACTATTCAGTGCCATTAAAATAGTTTTAACTCTTCGAAGCAACTCCTTGTCGATTCCAGTTATTTTTGAAGTAATTTCAAAATCACGAAAAAACCTTCTCGACGTATTACCGTCATTTGTACTACCGCAACTTGAAAGTGGTTTGTCGATGTTTAATCCCATCTGAACTTTAAATTCTTCTTGGATTCTGCTTTTTTTCGCAGCTCTCAGTTCTTTCAATTCTTCATTATTTTTTGTTGATTTAGTAGGATAGTTTGTTTTTTTTTTTCCTGGATCGCCTTGTATGATGGTAATATATTGTGTCCTTTTTCATGCAGAGCTTTTCTTAATATTTGGTACTTATTTCGACTGAGACCCAGTTCCAACATAAGCGCTATTGCTTCCTCTTCAGTAAAATTTGATTATGATGTTGGAGTTGGTATAC
The DNA here is from genome assembly GCF_015586225.1 of Lucilia sericata. Lineage (NCBI taxonomy): Eukaryota > Metazoa > Arthropoda > Insecta > Diptera > Calliphoridae > Lucilia > Lucilia sericata. Next base: position 578,523 of record NW_023994108.1, on the reverse strand, counting down.
TTTCCACAATTCGCTTAAGTCGTTTTGGTGATGCATTAGGAAGAATAGTTGCAATATGTACGACATCCATATGTTGGTTTTCCTTTTTCAGCATTTCGTTAAATGTATCAGCAATTTCCTCATTTGAGATTGAAAAAAGTTTTTGTGTGACCCTCTTTTTTTTTTACCTTGAACATAAGTCTTCGTATGACTTGCAAGGCGCTCCTATTGATGTGTTGTAAGTTGAGATTTCCGTAGTAGTTTCCATCCAACTACAAAATTTTAATCGAAATTTCTTTTGATTTCCATCCACAGACTTACTTTTTACATCAAAAAGTTTTAAAAAGTTTTCAATTTTTGATATGCCTGTTTTGTCTACTTTTCTACTATATGTAGTTTTTATATAATTTGAAATGTCTTCAATTCTTTCTGGCCCTTTTGAAGATATACTCCATAAAACGGAACACAACTCTTCGTACTTTAATGTAATCTTCATTGTAGATTTATTAAATATGGTACTTAAAATCTGAGAAGTTTACTTATATACCAATTCTTGTCATTTCCAATACAGGTATTCCAAAGTAAAAAATTACGAATTGTCTACCTATTAACATTTAGGACTATATTACTATAACCTGTAATTCAGTCATTGATATTTCTTATTAGTGAATGAATCGAAATTATCATTACCTGTACATTTTTACCTACATGATCATAAACGAAACAGAACGAAATGATCTGTCGAAAAAATTTAGGTAAAAAATAGTTATAAATTTTTGAAAATTTAAGCATAATAGGACCTTTCAATTATAAGGATAAGCAAACAAATAGAAAATAGGTAAATATAAGATTTAAATATGTGCTGTCATACTTAATACTAAAATATGAAAAAGATGAAATTAAAGGACACAGGTTTAAATGAACATATTTTTGAATGTAATTGAGATATTGGCTTGAAATTTTTTGTAAAGGGTCGAGAATTTCCATATCTAACTAAAAAATGATATTAAGGGATAAATATGGAGTAAATTGTTGTAGCTATCTGCGATCCTATTAAAATGTTGATATAAATCATAGTTTTAGAAATTAAACAAATATGTAATATATGACAAAATCTTTATTTATGAACAAAACTCAATGAAATTTTCAACGCTTGTTAAATTTGTCATTTCAAATAAGAATATGCAAAAAAAAAATTGAAAAGGTCAAAGGGCATCCCGCAATTCCCAAAAATAGGAATGAAAATCCCAAAAATGGGATTTTTTACTTTTTTGCCCATAGGGTCCACATTTCTTTTAGGGCTGGGAAAATACTTTTGGAGTAAATAGAAAACATATTGAGGTTTCCAAAACTGCTTTCAGTTTTCTGATCCCAGCTTTGGGATTTTAGAACATGTCGCCCAAAGTTGAAGTTTTGATAAAAAATAGGTCATATTCGGAAGGACGCAGTGGCAACATTTTCAAAAAATAGGACAAGTTTTTTACGCCAAAGCGTTCTGCGTAAAGATACCTTTTAGAAAACTATAAAATTGTTATATGTTCTTAATAAAAAATTTATTTTATTAATAAAAGAGTTAAGACACATTTTTGGCAAAAAAACGCCAAAAATCTAAAATTTTTTGAATTATTAAATTAAAAAACGTATATTTTTGGATCTGTAAACGATATTGATCTGAAATTTTTTGTATATTATTGGAAATTTTGTTGTCTAACTAACAAGAAAAAATTGAGTCCATTTGGTCCAAAATTACGCCCGGTATTCAAAAAAAGGCGGACCAAGGTATGGTAAATTTTGTATCACTAAATTTTTAAATGCCTATAACTCGGATATTATAAGAGATAAGTAGTATGTCCAAGCATGTTTTTTCAAGATCTCGTCGAGCGCTTTCACAAAATATAAAAATCTTTGTATTTGGGTGAAAAACAAAAAAATGGCACGAGTTTAAAAATTTTACATGTCGTAGGTACCCTACTTTGAGCCGCCACAGCGCCGTCCCTGGGGCATCTGCAGGGTTCATCTTCAAAACTTAAACTCGAATACTCCTTGGCTACGCTCACGCCAAATTTTATCCCGATCGGATCAGCCGTTTAGAAATGCCAGATTTATTTCCAAAAAATTTCCATTCTGCCCCACTGTGCAACGTCAATATACTACTGTTACTCTCAACATTTACGCTGCTTGCTGATATTCCTACGTTATAAATCCAGTCTGCAAATTCTGTTAAATTTACCTTTTTATTTTTCTTTATCAATTCTGTTTTGTGTGAGCCCCAGTTCAACTGAAAATAAGATGGCATTTTGACAATTAATTCCTGCAATAGTGAAGAGTTATTAAGCTCATCTAATAAACCAGAAGCCTTAATTGTTGTTTCCAAACCCTTAACTTCAACTGCGAAAGAAGTAATTGTGTGTAATTTGTTTGAGTTTACAGCAGGCAGTAATTTTATTTTGTTTTTCAGAGAACTTAATATTTTTTCGGGTTGGCCGTAAAGCAGTTTTAAAGTTGACATAGCGGCTGGTACACAAGTGGGGTGAATTAAAATATGCTGGACAGATAGCAAAGCTTCTCCACGTAATGCTCTTTGTAGCCGAACCAAATTTTCTGCATCTGTTAAGCCACAAATATTGGTGGACCAATTGTATGTTGAGCTAAAGAGTGGCCATTCTTCAGGCAAGCCCGTAAACGTCGGTAAATCTTTTGGCACAGTTTGCCGTGTATTCATTTGTTGGTGTGTGAGGTTATTTGACCTTAAGGTAGACGATGGGTGCATATGAAACGTAGGTTCATTGTAACGAAAATCCATTGGCGGAGCTGATCGTGTTTGTTGATTTGTTGTAGTATAATGAGATGAGTCCATATTTGGACAGGATACATATGGGTGTACGGGAAACGCTGGACCTGTAAAGGGAACATTTGGCTCTGGTTGCACTTGAGTTTGAATTTCAATGTTTGAATTATTATTTAAAATGTCATTTATTCTTTGTCTTGAAGTATATACATTATTTTGAGATGGATTATTAATAAACGTTGAACAGTTCGATGCTGTGTTCTGTATTGATGAATTTACTGTAGAGCTGGGTTGGGCAATTGTTGCAGTACTTACGTTATTGTCATATGTTGGCTGGGTAAATAAAGTTGTGATAGGTAAAGTTGATACTGCAGTTCGTTCGGGATATGCAAAATATGTTGTTTCATTAAAATTTTGTTTTTCAGATCTTGTGTGATGTTCAGTACGATCCTGTTGTTCCTTTAGGCACTCATGTACGGAATTTGATACTGACGGCATATCACCATCGTCTTCATTTGCCTGTACAAGAATTTGGTATTTTTTCCGAATAAATTCTCTTTCAAGATTTGTTTCTTCCTGCAGGCGTTGAAGTTCTAAGGCATGTGTACGGGAATGGGATGCACGTGATGAGTTTGAGGAGCAGGTACGAACGGAACGAGGTGAATCAAATGATATTTGTTGTTGTGTAGAACAGTTCTGGCAAAGCCATGTTCGTTGAGGTTGGCTATTATCTACGTTGGCACATATTAAATGGAATGCTGACTTACATTTATCGCAAAATATGGCGCTATTGTTGTCTGATGATTTTTGACATGTTTTGCAGATGATAGAAGATTCTGTGGTTGGGTTTTGTATTTGGTGAAGGTTTGGTGGTTGACCCTGTAAGGAATATGAAGAATCCATGATATTAGGACTTACGTTATATCGGCCAGATGTTGTTCTTCTAGATTATCCAAAAGGTGATGAAGGGTTGTTTTAACAATTATCAAAAAGAATTTAAAAGTTGTTGTCGCTGTTTTTAAGCTCCTGGCTTCCACTACAGATTGTAAAAACCGAGCTTTTATTGTTTTGAAAAAATAGTTTTTTATTTAAACTTGATATTATTTAACTAAATACTCGGAATTAAAATTCTTTTTGGTGTGTATACCAAGAGCGATTCTTTTGAATAGCTTATTTTTTTACAAAATGGACACCTTTTTCTTATATTTATAGGAGAGACAATTTTATGATTAACCGCGTGGAATTTACAATTACAATATAAAATAATTAGTATAAAAAATTCACTCAACAAATACATATAAAATTTTGACGTTTACAAAAGATGTGTTTAGTAATGTTTAGAATGTGAAGTTAACAATCAAAATACAATAACTGATTATTTAAATAGACAGTGGCGGTAACACTCCAAATTTTGTTGCGTTCACTTTGTGCTTGCTATTTATCGCCATTAGAATAATATTGACCTTTTGCAGTAAATCCATATTAATTCCGGTTATTTCGGAAGTAGTTTCAAAATGTTTGAAAAAACGTCTAGCGGTATTACCATCGTTTGTGCTTCCATATCCTGTGAGTGGTTTATCAATATTTAATCCCATCCGCTTTTTAAATTCCTCTTGAATTCTTCTTTTCTCACTGGCTCTCATTTCCATTAACTCCTTATTGTTATTTGCACTTTTGTTTGCATTTTCCGGTATGCTTCTGTACTTTAAATCATATACTAAATGTAGAAAATGTTCCAGGAATCGTATGCGAGCATGTAGGGGGGATATTCCAAATTGTAATGTTTCCTCATTTATTGACCTTTGCTTGGAAATATTCGAAAATTCTGATTTTTTATCACCACATATGTAGCAGTACCAAGTAGATGATGTTCCTGTAATGGCATTTCCAACTTTCCCATCAATCATTGTAAGTTTTAAATCATAGGACATGTTAAACGAATAATTTTCTATTTCGATTGTTATAGGTTCCAAGTTTTAAATTTTTGCTTCAATACGATTTATCAAATCTTGCGTTGTTGTTTTGGATTCCTTTATATACTCAAAGCTTATTGGCCTACAAAAAGCTTTGGATCCTGGAGTCGAATTCTTCCAAATATCATCGAAACTGGTTGATGGAGACTCGCTGTCAGCATACTTTCGAATTCTTAATGGAACTAGCGATGCCATAAATACACTTTTATACTCGGAAGATGATTCACTTGTGTTGATTTGAAATTTCAAGGAAATCGGTTCAGCCGTTTAGCTGTCTATAAAGCACAAACAAACAAACATACATGCAAACACACATTCATTTTTATATATATAGATGCGACATTAAATACTTATTGGGTATGTGGGCGTGGCAACTCGCCTACTTGAAATTTTAAAATAAAAAGTAGCCTATAGTTCCTTCCAGACATACAGGAAAGTACTGTAAAAATTTCAAGAAAATCCGTCCGGCCATTTTTAAATATATAGATTCATATATTCATAAGGGAGTTGTCACGCCCCCTATCGCTAGTCAGTCCATTTTTGTCTAAAATATTCATATTGATACTAAGGTGGCTTCGACAAAATTTTAGGAGTCTAACTGTTATATATTCTTAGATATAACAATTTAATATTTTTTATATGGGAGGTGACACGCCCACTATAGCCAATCCCATTTTGTTCATATATACGTCAAAGTCAAGAAAATCGATCCAGCCGTTTAGCCGTCTATAGACTTCAAACAAACAAATAAACACACATTCATTTTTATACATATAGACAGTGTGACCAGGTCTCAAAAAATGTTGCGGCTAAATCCCATCCAAAATAATGCTAGAAAAAATGCTAAATTGATTTTAAAATGCCAAAAAAATGCTAAAATCTTGTAAGTGTTTTTATGAACAATTCATATTAATTTGTAACTGAAATTCATTGTAATTCATAACAAGTAAGAAAGTATATTCTGCCGTGGTTGACCATATGAGTATAAAATTTGATTTATTTTTCGTAATAAAGCATTTATGTTGAATTGAACCTTGGTTCCGATATATTTAAACTAATTTTCTGAGAAAGGCTTTATACATTTGTATATGTATGGGGGCTAGGTAAAATAAAGGACGGACTTTAACCATTTTTAAAAGGTTTTGTCATTGGATCAATAAAGCATACGTGCTTATTGTTTTGAAAATTTCAACCTCTACCAGACGGTCAGACTTACATGGCATAATCGATTCAGAAAATGATTCTTAACCGATTAGTATACTCAAACGTAGTATAGTGGAGTAGGGCAAAAAATTAAGTTCAGTGGTATTAAGATAAACAGAAATGCTAAAAATTATTTCAAAATTTTTGTAAATTTAGCAATATGTAATGTCTCTAACTTTAAAATATTTCTGAATGCAAAAATTACATTAAAACTCTATTAATTACACTAGTTGCTCATGGTATAAAACCTATATGTGTTTTCGGAAGGAAAAGTATAATATTTCTAGTTTTACTTTTTTTATATAAACAATTTTATTTGTCTTCCTCAAAACACTTTAAAAATGGTTTTCATGTCACAAAAATATTGAAAATTCCGTTGAAATAATTTTAAATCTCGGTGAATAGATGTCAGGTTTATAACTCATACTTCCAAGATTTTTTCGGAAAAATATATATGAGAATGTATGAAATGAATTGAGAGATATATTCAAATCCGTAAGTTTGTAATTCTGGAATAAATTGTCAATAATATTTTCGAAATTTATGTATTTTTTTTTTAATTAAAAAAAAACGTGACAACAAAATTACTAAAAATTTGGTAAAAATAAAAAGAACAGAAAGTAGGATGAGAAAGTCTTAATTATATATTATTGATTTTTTTCAATACTTATTTTCAACAAATTAACAAGAACTCCTGAAGGATGATAAAAATTAAAACCTCTTTATTTCGTATAGTGTGACGGTCACCTTGTTTTAAGGAACATTACCTGACTAGGAATAGCACCTTTCAGTACCACATACCCACATCGCTGGTTGTTTATCATCACAATACTGCCTTCAAAGGGAAAAAGAACGAGTTATCGTGATGAACTCTCCGTACTCCATCCATTCTTTCATGGAGAGCACTCCGAATAGGTCATTTTTTACTGACGGTTTTCTGATTTAAAAAAAAAAATCTCCTTATTTAAATTCTTTATTAAAATTCTAAACTTCACGACAAAAATTTGAGAAATGTAGTTTGTTTATTTGTTTGTTTTGTTTTGGTCCCTTCTTTCCCATTTTTTTTGGTTTGCTCTTGACCTAACTTTTTAGTACAACGCCAAACGTCATTCATTAGCATGATCATGACATATAGGGGGCAGTAGGGTTCAGGTCATTCACAGTAATATACACTACGAAAAGAACATAGAATGACCTTACAGTGCTCTTGGATAGACGAAAAGAACATAAAAAAACCCGAAGATTATTGATTTTGACGATCATCGATACTTTATGATCACGTTTGTATCGATCATTGATTAAATGGAAGTTAGAGTGTAAAGTCTATGCAAAATTGTGTAATTTGAAGTTTTGCTTTAATCAAATAGATAGTGGGAAAATTTCAAATCCGTTGGAGAAAATTATTTTAAATAGATTAAATTAACCGATTCAAACCGTTGACAAGACATTCAAAGGTAAGAACGATTTCTTAAAATTTTTTTTTTTGTAAATACACATCGTTACTAATATGACGACAAATTAGTAACGACATTATGCAATATGATAATACATTACATGAACATAAATATTCATATAATTGTAAAACATGTTCTGTATTGTTAGTGTTGTATAAAATCATTAATGATAATGATTAAGAATATCAATGGTAATTTAGTTTTGTTTGTTTGCAAAAAAAAAAAAAACCAGATCACAGAGTCATCTAGGTCTGAAAATTTAAACGAATTAAACTTAGTGGAGACAACAACAACTGTTCACCGGTTCGGTGTAAGTCCGCCTTAAGAGGGAGAAATCAGAAAAACCACTATTTTTGAAGCCCAGACAGAAACCAGAGGTAGAACAGGGTAGTCCCAAACCACTAACCTCGATTTTAAACTGTGGAACAGAATTTGAGATACAACGGTTAAAGAAAAGCAAAACTTCCAGGGTAAGCCCTAAAATTGTAGTATAAGTCGAACCATAACTTGACATTTCATGACCTATTCGACCTCTGAAGGTCGTGGTGGACACATAGGGTCACCTTCAGAAAAAAAAACGTGTTCAAAGTCATCGTGGTATGTTGTGTACTAGCGTATATGTCGTTATATGACAGTATATGATTTAAGGAAATCAAAAGAATACAAAATCGTTCCAAAAAAAAAAAAAAAAAAAAATCTTTTACACAAAATTTTTTTTTTTTGAAACGAGAAAAGAATATTATAATTCAAATTTGTGTTGTAAGCTGTATTGTAATTCATAGTCCTTCTTTTAATTCAAAATCCATTATTTTTTTTCAAAATAATTAAGACATATAAATTTGAATAAATTAATAATATGTATACATATTTTTTTTTATATTATACATTAATTAAAATTGTTAATATCCGATCTGTTCAATAACAAAAAGTTATTTACAATAAACAAGAAAAACATTCATACAAATATATTCTATATTTGGGTGAGCAAACAGAAAAATAAAAAAAAAATAAAACAATTTGGTATAATTCATAATAATTCATTTTGTTATTGAACAGACTTATATATTATATACCCCAAAAAAAATATCACTAATTTGTTAAAACAAACTTAAAACCATTTAATAGTTTGATTCTGACAGTTAATTGATCAAATTTACAAATTATTCCATAATTTGATCCATTAATTGTTCTCAAACATATAGGATAATAATAAGAATAATTTAATATTTCGATTTAACAATTAATTTAATTTCTTAATTTATCGGATTTCTTACAATGCTCTTAAGAGAAATATAAACCTAAATAATATTCTAAATAAACGTTTATTTAAAATAATTTTTTTTGAAATAAATTAATGAATTATATAAATAAATAAATAAATAAATAAATAAATAAATAAATAAATGAATAAATAAATAAATTAATAAATTGATCAATTAATTAAATAAATAAATAAAGTAAAGAAATAAATAACCATAAAAACAACTATATAAATAAGTAAATGAGTTAATGAATAAATCCGATACAAAATCCTGTCATGAACATTTAAATGATATAGTAAAAGAAAATATATGTAATAATAGATAATATATATGTAGATACTTAAAAAAAAAAGAACTTATGCAAACTATAGTCTATATTTTGTTTAGTTTATACATATTGACATACCTATATCATAAAATTATTAGACTCATGTTAAATCTTCACTATCTAGCCTTTAAATTATAATTTTTCTTTTAAATTTGTATATATTATTTGTTATTATTGTTATTGTTTGATTATTTGATAATTGTTATTTTTCTATAGCATTGCTTCCGTATGAAACTAATTGTTTAAGATAATTTCTATTAATAAAAAAAAATATGTTTACTTTTAAGATTAAAATTTGAAACGTTTTGCATATAAGTGTTCATAAGAATGCAAGGCTGAAGAAGAGAAAGGTAATGGTGTGAGTCATGGCGAATGGTAAGTTTTACTTAGGGGTTCCTACGAATTCAAACACGGGTACATAGGGACCATGGATGGCTATAATAATGCCATATCAGGGGTGGGCATCCCGGGAAGGTAACTCCAACCGTACCTTCAGTGATTCCTGATACAATTAACCACCGAATTAATCCACCTGCTACTGTCAAAACGTCCGTTCGTCTAATATATACGGTAAACCATTACATTGTGTCCCAGTTGTTATGTTAAGTGTTAATTTTAGGATATTTGGGAATCTTAGAAGGCACGAGAAAATTTAAATGTCGACAAACTGGGTGGGAAAGAACCGACCCCAATCCGACGAGCTAATGCCGTGCAACCACCAGCGTGCCAGTTCCACCCCCAGTCAAAGGTTTGTCATATTTATGGCGCCCAACGTATGAGCATTTTTCAAAATGCCATACAAAGTTTCAATAAGGTAATGGTTATACAACAAACGCATGTCCCGGAAGGAGTTATAAAACAACATACCATGCCTGAGTCGCGGCGTTTGTTTTGTAATCATAACAGTATTGGAGAACCAATCATTTTGAATCAAAGTGTTTCGTTGAAGTATGTCATAAACCGTCATGACTAAAACGTCTTAAGTTTATTAGCGACTCTAACGAACACACGGCGAGGAAATTTGATTAGTTCAAATTTTGTTATATTTCATTGACTCCATTATACATTCGAATCGAAACGTTTCTGAAAATAAAGTAAGTCATAGGCCAAACGACAATAACGTCTCGAGCTTATTAGCGACTTTAACAGACTCGTTGCGATGAGTTTTCTATAAGTAGTCCATAATAGTATTGTCCAGTATAGATACATTTCGTCCGCATTTTTTTGACAGTAGTAGATAGGAAATAGAGTCCAATTACGAAAAAAAAAAAAAACATACATTTTCATTACTCTAACAGGGGTAAAATTTTATTTAACTTTCTTAAGGAAAATTATTTAAAGATTTAAAGATGTTTCTGCAAATACGGAACATTTTCTTAATTTCGTGAATTTAGGGAAAATAATGTAAAATGTTTAGAATTTGGGATAGAAACATCATCAGGATCACCAATCAGCAGTAAACTACCAGCCAAACTTGATGATTCACACCAGCCAACATCTGAAAGAACAAAAAAGTTAATATATTAATTAACTAACAGCAATTTACTTTGCTTAAAACTAAAAAAAAAAAAAAAAATAACAAAACTAAAACTTAAAATAACAACTAATAAGATAGAACATTTCAGGTATTATATTGTAGATTTGTACAGTGTGTAAAATATTGTTTCCTTGTTATAATTTAAAAGAAAATAATTACTAAATCTAGTACACACGACCGAACCGATCAACTCACAATACAGTTGTTAAAAGGGAAAATCGTTCCTTTATTTTTATATAACTATTTTTTACTTAATCATTTATTTTAATTAGTCATTCTAAATTACTCTCGTACATTATTTTATGCTTAAGTTTATTATTATTATTTTTTTTTGATTCACGCTTGTGTCTTGAGTCTTTTCTTTTGCTTAGTGTTTCCTCTTAGGAGAAGATTTATATTACATTTTTATCGTTAAATTAGCTTATTTTGATTAAACAAAAACTATAAATAGTTTAGATTCCCTAATAGGATTGTTAAATTAGTTTGTTTTAGAGGAAAAGAGAAAACTCATTTTCGTTATACTAGTTCTTATTTAAACAATCATGGAACAGGAAAGAGCACTAAGATCTAAGGCCAAACCTAAAACTAACCCTCCCCCAAACAGAACTGTAACAACAACAACAACAACAGCTACTACTGCTACAATTACAACAAAAGAAGCAAGTACGTAACATTTAGAGAGGGGCAAGAAATCTTTAGAAAAAACTTTATACAGAGCAATTTTGCAAAAGGCATAAATGCGAAACTGTGTAAGCCCTGGTTAAAGTGTAGGATAAGAAGAAAATTGGGATCTAATCAATATGAAGTTGAGAATTTAAACGGTCAATTAATCGGTATTATGCATGCCCAACATCTCAAGCAATAGTTTTACATGCCAAAACTGTCCTTAGAGAATATAGGAAACGAAAAATAAGATTTGATCACATGACCAAAATACCTACAGACAACAGGATTTTAGGTGAAGTATAAGTAAAGATAGGTTTGAAAGAAGGATTACTAAACATTTAGTATGGAACATATACAGTTTAAAATTTCTTCATTTTGATGGATTGGTTTAGATCTCAAAAATAAAGATTTTCGAATCTATCTTCTAACACTACGTATCAAGGCTTTTCTTTATAATATGAATAATCATGTTCAGTTAGCATTTGGTTGACTTAGTTGCAAAATTCAAAAACAGATATTTGCATAGTAAATCAATTAATTTTAGAATAATCCAAGGCGTTTGAATCGATTAGAATCGGCACTTAGTAGACGAATAGGTAAATCGTAGTATCTTAAATCGAAAGAAAGACAAATGGAAAATTTTACTCACCATCTTATGACACAGTTATCAGCACTAATCCGAAACAAACTTTAGAACCCAAGGCGATTACACGAAACATTCCTAATTGTATACAGGACCTAGTAACTATTCAAATCTGCCACGTTTTTTTTGAAAAAAGATTTACCTGGAGGGAAAATTAAAATGTTTAGCATTTAATGAATGGACAAGGGAACGGTATATGACAATAGGAATATATAACTAATTATACTTAATGCCATAGTGATACGGTAAAGAACTTAGTGTGTCTCATATAGGGGAAGTTGTAGAAATGTTAACATCGGAGGAATAATAGAACCTGTGTGAATACAAATTACATTTAATGGTTGTAGAGAAAAAGATGAATGACTTCACACTATTTAAACTTACCTGGAATATTAACAAGGCCCTAAATTTTACAGCAACACAAAACGTACCTAGATATTCACAACGTGCCCGGCTGCGCAGTTCCCAGTTTTTGTTGCTACACAGGTTGCGCAACAAACACTGGCTTTGTGACGGTCACCTTGTTTTAAGGAACATTACCTGACTAGGAATAGCACCTTTCAGTACCACATACCCACATCGCTGGTTGTTTATCATCACAATACTGCCTTCAAAGGGAAAAAGAACGAGTTATCGTGATGAACTCTCCGTACTCCATCCATTCTTTCATGGAGAGCACTCCGAATAGGTCATTTTTTACTGACGGTTTTCTGATTTAAAAAAAAAAAAATCTCCTTATTTAAATTCTTTATTAAAATTCTAAACTTCACGACAAAAATTTGAGAAATGTAGTTTGTTTATTTGTTTGTTTTGTTTTGGTCCCTTCTTTCCCATTTTTTTTGGTTTGCTCTTGACCTAACTTTTTAGTACAACGCCAAACGTCATTCATTAGCATGATCATGACATATAGGGGGCAGTAGGGTTCAGGTCATTCACAGTAATATACACTACGAAAAGAACATAGAATGACCTTACAGTGCTCTTGGATAGACGAAAAGAACATAAAAAAACCCGAAGATTATTGATTTTGACGATCATCGATACTTTATGATCACGTTTGTATCGATCATTGATTAAATGGAAGTTAGAGTGTAAAGTCTATGCAAAATTGTGTAATTTGAAGTTTTGCTTTAATCAAATAGATAGTGGGAAAATTTCAAATCCGTTGGAGAAAATTATTTTAAATAGATTAAATTAACCGATTCAAACCGTTGACAAGACATTCAAAGGTAAGAACGATTTCTTAAAATTTTTTTTTTTGTAAATACACATCGTTACTAATATGACGACAAATTAGTAACGACATTATGCAATATGATAATACATTACATGAACATAAATATTCATATAATTGTAAAACATGTTCTGTATTGTTAGTGTTGTATAAAATCATTAATGATAATGATTAGGAATATCAATGGTAATTTAGTTTTGTTTGTTTGCAAAAAAAAAAAAAAAACCAGATCACAGAGTCATCTAGGTCTGAAAATTTAAACGAATTAAACTTAGTGGAGACAACAACAACTGTTCACCGGTTCGGTGTAAGTCCGCCTTAAGAGGGAGAAATCAGAAAAACCACTATTTTTGAAGCCCAGACAGAAACCAGAGGTAGAACAGGGTAGTCCCAAACCACTAACCTCGATTTTAAACTGTGGAACAGAATTTGAGATACAACGGTTAAAGAAAAGCAAAACTTCCAGGGTAAGCCCTAAAATTGTAGTATAAGTCGAACCATAACTTGACATTTCATGACCTATTCGACCTCTGAAGGTCGTGGTGGACACATAGGGTCACCTTCAGAAAAAAAAACGTGTTCAAAGTCATTGTGGTATGTTGTGTACTAGCGTATATGTCGTTATATGACAGTATATGATTTAAGGAAATCAAAAGAATACAAAATCGTTCCAAAAAAAAAAAAAAAAAAAATCTTTTACACAAAATTTTTTTTTTTGAAACGAGAAAAGAATATTATAATTCAAATTTGTGTTGTAAGCTGTATTGTAATTCATAGTCCTTCTTTTAATTCAAAATCCATTATTTTTTTTCAAAATAATTAAGACATATAAATTTGAATAAATTAATAATATGTATACATATTTTTTTTTATATTATACATTAATTAAAATTGTTAATATCCGATCTGTTCAATAACAAAAAGTTATTTACAATAAACAAGAAAAACATTCATACAAATATATTCTATATTTGGGTGAGCAAACAGAAAAATAAAAAAAAAATAAAACAATTTGGTATAATTCATAATAATTCATTTTGTTATTGAACAGACTTATATATTATATACCCCAAAAAAAATATCACTAATTTGTTAAAACAAACTTAAAACCATTTAATAGTTTGATTCTGACAGTTAATTGATCAAATTTACAAATTATTCCATAATTTGATCCATTAATTGTTCTCAAACATATAGGATAATAATAAGAATAATTTAATATTTCGATTTAACAATTAATTTAATTTCTTAATTTATCGGATTTCTTACAATGCTCTTAAGAGAAATATAAACCTAAATAATATTCTAAATAAACGTTTATTTAAAATAATTTTTTTTGAAATAAATTAATGAATTATATAAATAAATAAATAAATAAATAAATAAATAAATAAATGAATAAATAAATAAATTAATAAATTGATCAATTAATTAAATAAATAAATAAAGTAAAGAAATAAATAACCATAAAAACAACTATATAAATAAGTAAATGAGTTAATGAATAAATCCGATACAAAATCCTGTCATGAACATTTAAATGATATAGTAAAAGAAAATATATGTAATAATAGATAATATATATGTAGATACTTAAAAAAAAAAAAAAAGAACTTATGCAAACTATAGTCTATATTTTGTTTAGTTTATACATATTCACATACCTATATCATAAAATTATTAGACTCATGTTAAATCTTCACTATCTAGCCTTTAAATTATAATTTTTCTTTTAAATTTGTATATATTATTTGTTATTATTGTTATTGTTTGATTATTTGATAATTGTTATTTTTCTATAGCATTGCTTCCGTATGAAACTAATTGTTTAAGATAATTTCTATTAATAAAAAAAATATGTTTACTTTTAAGATTAAAATTTGAAACGTTTTGCATATAAGTGTTCATAAGAATGCAAGGCTGAAGAAGAGAAAGGTAATGGTGTGAGTCATGGCGAATGGTAAGTTTTACTTAGGGGTTCCTACGAATTCAAACACGGGTACATAGGGACCATGGATGGCTAAAATAATGCCATATCAGGGGTGGGCATCCCGGGAAGGTAACTCCAACCGTACCTTCAGTGATTCCTGATACAATTAACCACCGAATTAATCCACCTGCTACTGTCAAAACGTCCGTTCGTCTAATATATACGGTAAACCATTACATTGTGTCCCAGTTGTTATGTTAAGTGTTAATTTTAGGATA
Source organism: Lucilia sericata (assembly GCF_015586225.1). Lineage (NCBI taxonomy): Eukaryota > Metazoa > Arthropoda > Insecta > Diptera > Calliphoridae > Lucilia > Lucilia sericata. The sequence goes on along the minus strand of NW_023994108.1, from coordinate 563,248 downwards.
TTTGGGAATCTTAGAAGGCACGAGAAAATTTAAATGTCGACAAACTGGGTGGGAAAGAACCGACCCCAATCCGACGAGCTAATGCCGTGCAACCACCAGCGTGCCAGTTCCACCCCCAGTCAAAGGTTTGTCACAATAGGAAAAAATAAAATTTGTTAATTAACTGTCATACATAGCCTTTTCCAAAATTATATGTTTCATTCCATGAGCAAACAAAAAGTATTAGTTTGTAAAATAGCGTACTGAACGTATTTGTAAAAATATATGAAATCTCTTGAATTATTTCTATCACCTCGAATTTTAAAAAGCTTTGGGTTCCAGAAAAATATTTTAGAATACAACATTTTAAAGTATTCACTTGTATTGGCGTAATTTTAAGTTATTTATCTTCATGAATCTTTTTGCATTATTTTGAATTACAGTGTAAATTGTTACGTTTCTCATATTTCTTGTTGCTTGTGTTTGGGTAGACATTTAATTCTGATTTTTTCCGGTTAAACCTATTTCCAATATAAATCTTTTTTGCAAAAATTTGTCTTTTTTTGTTTATATACTAAAATTGCAAAAAAAAAAGCTTAAAATGCTAAAAATATTTTATAAAAATGCTAAATAAAATGCCAAATTAAAATTTTACAGCTAAATCAAAATAAAAAATGCTAAATCTAGCTGCAAAAATGCCAAAATGGTCACACTGCATATAGATAAAGAAGGAAAATTAATGCATTAATTTTATTACTTATTATTTAATGTTAATGTAAAATTAATGCATTAAATTCAAAAATATTTAATGTTAATGCAAATTTAATGCATTAAATGTACCCATGTTAATGTTAATGCAATAAACTTTCATTAACATAAATTTTTTTTAATGTTGAAAAAATTGTTAATGCATTAACATATTTAATGCACTTATCCCAGGTCTGTCTAATAGTTTGTATTGCTAGTCCGCCAATTTATTACCCAAATATTCACATTTATCTCTAATAGTTTCTGAGATATACAAATTTTTGCATTTAATTCATATGGGAGGTACCAAGCCCCCCTAAAGAATGTCCGCCCGTTTTTCCCCACATGTTCACACGGATTTTAAAGTTCTTCCTGCAAAATTTGAAAATTCTAGCTCTAATTGTTTCTCAGATAAACAAATTTTTTTATTTAATTCATATGGGAGGTGCGTCGCCCCCTATTGCTAGTCCGCCTATTTTTTGTCCTAAATATTCATGTTGTTAATAAAGAAAATAAATTTGAGAACTCTAACTGTTATATTTTCTCAGATATACTAATTTACCTCCTCTCATATTTATTATATGGGAGGTGTCACGCCCACTATAGATAGGCCGCCCATTTTTTCCACACATGTTCATATGGATGTCAAAGTTGTCCATACAAAATCTGAGGACTCTAGCTGTTGCAGTTTCTGAGATATGCAACTTTTAATTATTATTTTGAATGTAGGCGTGGCACCTCGCCCACTTAAAATTTCTAAATAAAAAGTAGCCTATAGTTCCTTCCAGACATACAGGAAGGCACTGTGAAAATTTCAAGAAAATCGGTCCAGCAGTTTAGCCGTCTATAGACTTCAAACAAACAAACAAACCCACAAACAAATAAACACACATTCATTTTTATATATATAGATATATTTATTTAAATATTTTATAAACGAATTAATATCTTAATTTTTTAAATATTTGTTAAATTACAAATTGTGTTAATTTTTTGAGTAGTTATTTTATTATCTTACAAAAAAACATTACTAAAATGCTTTAAATTACATTTTTGTTTACCATTAGCTGTAAGTTTTAGACATATATGTAGTCATTTATTTTTTATTAAAGAAATATTTTCATTTTAATAAGCTAACATTTTAAAAAATCAATTACTTTCGAATAAAATATAAAAAAAAATAAATCATTGGGAGTGGCAACGCTTAACATGTGTGATAGTAATCGCACACGATCTTTATGCTCTGAAAGCAGAATAGAAATAAAGCAACTACCAAAATTACGAAAGTGTGACGAAAGCAAAGCAAACAATAAATTAGAATATTTAAAAATAGGTTAGGTTGATAGGAGGATGTATACTACATCAAATACGAAGAAATACACCTAGGCCACTACCAGGCCTATTGTGCGCTCCTTATCATGAAAAAAATTCACTGAATGAATTATTTTTCAGTGTTCAGAAACTCAGTATCCTGAAAGCAATTCCTAAGAATCTTCCAATCAGTGTTAGTCATGAATGTTATTTCCGGAATAACATCACTTCCAAGATACTTGGATCTAACTTCGACGAATGCCTGGCAAAGGCAAAGAAAGTGCTCCAGAATTTCACTGTCCTCTCCACATGCTCTACATTCGTCTGAATCCGCGCGTCCAATTTTGCAGAGATGTGGTCGTAATCCTGTGTGTCCACTCAGAATACGTTCCATCATACTAACTTCAGACTTGCTCATTTTGAGGAGATTTTTCGTCTTGCTCTCATCACGGTCACACCATAGAATCTTCGTGGTTCTACACTCTGTTTCATTATTCCAAGAGGCCTTATGGGATTCTCTCACCCATATTTTTAGTTCAGCTTTTGTTGCGTCGAATGGTTTTGCGTTTGTCAGGTTAACTGCTTCTAGCTCTCTTCCTTCCCTCTTCCTCTCTTCCCTTTAAAGGTATTACATTCGCCCTTTCGTTGCCGACTACTGGTACCCATATGATGTAAACCTTACCTCTGGGAGAGTGTTCAGTTAAAGCTTTCTTACAATACAATACGGTCTTAGATTTAGTTCTGTCACCTGATATCGCATTCCGTTATTGCTCTTACTTCTGCCTGGAAGCTTGTGTTATGATTTGGTAAACGATGATATATTTGAGTTTCTGGGTCTTCAATATAGAAGCCCAACCCCACTTTGTCCCCTAATTTAGAGCCATCCGTGTAACAACGGATTCCTACTGGTATTTGCTCTAATGTTCCGCTTGACCAAGACATTCTATCTGGGATCAGCGTTTCAAAGTTTCCGACATATTATGTGTCTGCTCTACGAGCAGGCACGTCCGATGATTATGTACAACTTTCCAATGTGTCCAGTATACATTGATGACGTGTCCTATAACCGCTTTTGGCTAGTTCGCCTAAAGTAAAGAGCCGTTCGGCTGTAAGCACCGCCTCATATCTTAATTATGTTTCAATGGGTGGAATATCTAGCAACGTTTCCAGAGCCTTGGTTGAAGTAGTACACATGGCACCACTTATACCCAAGCAGCATGTACGCTGAACTCCCTGTAGTAGTTTGATATTGCACTTTTTGTCTAAAGCAGTCCACCAGATTATTGAAGCATAAGCTAGAATTGGTCTAATTACACTTTTATAAAGCCAATTTGTCATAGTAGGACTATGACCTCATTTCATGCCTATAATTCTCCTACATATCGCCCAGCACCGATGTGCCTTGTTGATCCTATCCTCTATGTGGTGTCTCCATTTTAATTTCCGGTCGAGGATTACACCTAAGACTTAACTTTGTCTGTCACTGGTAACTTCTTGCCCAGGAAGCAAGGTTCAGTATACGTAGAAATTTGTGTCTTTCTTGTGAAAAGACTGATTTCCGTTTTTGCCGGGTTGACATTGAGGCCTCTCGGTTGAGCACAGCTCAAGGCCGTATTCAGAGCCTCCTCAGCTCTTCTACACAAGTAATTTGGATCCTTTCCCTTCAAAAATATTACGACATCGTCTTCATAGCAGACAGGTCTAAGTCCTTTCTCGGTTAGGGTCCTTAGGAGGCTATTAATCGAGGTAACCCAAAGTAATGGTATGTTTCCACTGGATTGAAATCTGCTAGATTTGCGTAAACCTCTTCATTGTGTTTCCACTGAACTTACTCGTTTTTGATATTCGAATTTTCGAACAAATTCTGTCACTTTATTTTTTCATATCCACAATAAAGTTAATTTTATTTTAAATTATATATTAAAAATAAAAAATTACAGTTTAAACGAATAAATTTATTTATTAAATGCCACTTTTTCGATGAAAACATTCAATTTGAATGGATAGCCCAAAGATAGATAGCCCTAGACACATCGCAGTGTTGCATAAGCAAATCTTGTTCGAAAAAATACATTTTCGACATGTTTGAAATCAAATCTAGTAGATTAACTAGATTTGGATGTGTCAAAAATGTATAGGAAATCTATATGATTTCAACTAGTTTTGCCCAAGTCAACTGGATTTGCTCAAAAAGCCTCAGTGGAAACATGGCATAAAGGTGACAAAATGCCACCCTGTGGTATACCGCGAAATACCTTTTTCCTGATAGTTATATCGTACATCTCGCAGCTTATCCATCTGTTCCTTAGCATGTGGTTGATCCGGTTACGGAGAATCCGGTCAACATAAAACTGATCTAGGGATTGGATAAGAGTATCAGTGTGCACGTAATTGAAGGCCCCTTCGATGTCAATGCATACCGCCAGTGCATATAGTTTGCTATCAAAGGATGCACCTATGTAGTGGACAACTTCGTTTAAAGCGGTCCCTTTACATAAGCATGCTGCTTAAATTTTAGGTCTTTGTCGGGTATACTGCTTTCAAACATACTATCAACTATCCGTTCCACGGTTTTAAGTAAGAAGGACGTAAGACTTATCGATCAATAAGACTTAGGTGTCCCAGGTTTAGGTATAAATATTACCCTTGCATCCTACCATTTAATGGGGGTATATGTGAATTTCAAGCATGCAGTGAATATCTGAGACAGATGTACGGAAACCAGTCGCGCCTCCATCTGTAAGAGTGCCGGGAAAATGCCATCCGGCCCTGCAGCTTTATAGGGAGCGAATCTCTTGATTGTCCCTTTAACCATATCAATATCGGTTCATCTATGTTATTCGATATACCGGGTGGAAAATGAGAATCCATTAGGAGTTTCATTGTCTCCTCCATATCCTCCAGCCTCCTTCCTGTATCATCGATTTGGTTGGACATGAGTTCTGGATAGGAATTTTTTATCTTCGATACGTCATTTACGCTGTCTACCTGTTCACAGAAGTTTCCAGGAGTCTCGTTTGGCTTTACGAACAATTTTCTTATATTCACCAAGTTTACTACGATACTCATCCCAGTATACTGCGGTCTTTTTACGACATGCCCGGTTAAATAGTTTGCGAAGAGTCTTACCAAGGTTCCGCATCTCGCCGGTTACCCAGGGTTTCTCCTAGGGAGATCTCTGCTCTCGCAGGGGGCAGCTGTCCTCGAACGATTCAACCAAGGCACTTGTGAGCATTTCTACTTTGGCGTCTTTGTCCTCTTTATTTCGACATTGAAAAGTGTCCTGACATAAACGATTCTTTAGTAAGGAACCGACCGTTGTCCAATTAGTTTTAGACTTATTCCGAAACTTTATCGGCTTTGGTGGCGGCCGTGGTATTTCGAATCTTATGTACCGATGGTCAGAAATGGAGTGCTAGTCCGAAACTCTCCAATCCTGAATTTCGTTTGTAAGCTCTTCTGAACATATAGTTATATCTAATACTTCTTCTCTGATTCTATTGACGAAGATAGCTTTATTACCTAAGTTCAATGTGATCAAGTCTTTAGTATTAAGGAAATCCATTAGGGCTTGTCCCCTGCGATTGGTGTTTGTACTATCCCAAGCTACATGGTGGGAGTTGGCATCACAACCTATTACAATTTTCTTATTTTTCCTTTGAGCCTCTTCGACCAGTTTCATTAGCTCCGACGTTGGTGGTAGTGTCGGAGAATCGATGTGGATAATCCTGTTGAGAGGAGAAAACATAAGTTCTTGTGACATAAGATACATGTTCTCTGTCGAGACCCTGTATCAGCGTAGAAAAGTTGGAAATTTACGTGATTTAATCCAGAAACCTTGTTGCGAATCGTCCAAGGTTCCTGGATTAAAGCTATATGTATCTTACCTGTGTTAATTTTAGCCATCAAAGCGTTTGTAGCCGTCTCGCTCCGATGGAGGTTTATTTGGATAACCTCATCATCCATTTAAACTGTCTTCCAGCGAGTTAGTGATCACCTCCCCGCTCGTTGGATTTGACTCCTCCGGGTAACCTGAAGTGGCTATTGATGCAGTGGGTACCATTGATGGCACTGCGGTGTCCTTATCAGGCATAGGAAGAGCAATCTTTTTAATCGACACTTTTCCAATTTTGGACAGCACTGCTGTTCTGTCTTCTGGCGAGTGAGTGATTTCCTATTCGCTTTTAGGATTTGACTCCTCAAAATTACCAGTTCTTGCTAATGATGCTTTGGGTGCCGTCTTAGGTGTTTTAGTGACCTTATCGGGACCGGTTTTGACATCCCTTTCAATCGGCGCCTCCCCAATTTTGGAAAGGGCAGCTGCACCTTCTTTTGGCGAGTTAGTGGTACCTTCATTTAGAATTTGACTCCTTAACGTTATCAGTAGTTGCTACTGATGCTGTGGTCTTAGGTATTTTAGTGTCCTTTTTGAATATGACAGCTTTAGAGGCAAAGTAAGCCCTACCTTTATTCTTGGCAACACTAGCCATAGATTTCTGGTCGATACCTATTACACATAAAGTTTCCTCAGGTTCTTCTTTGTTGTAAAAGACGTCCATTTTCCACGGCCAGCTCAGCATTTTGACCACCAAGAATTTCCAGTATACGTTCATTAACCAGTTTACTGCCCCATCATTTTATGTATAAAGTGGACTTTAAGAGAACCGGAAGTTCGCTCTTCTTTGCCAGTCCTAGCTTAGCGCCGTCCCAGGGAGGAGGGATACTTTCCACCAAGTTCTTAAGGGTGCTAACACATTGGTGAGATGCCAACCTCATCAACATCACGCCCATGCTGAACTCGCAGCTCACGCTCTCTATTGGTTGTTTGCCCTTTGAAGCGATTACGTGGTCCACTATCTTATTGTTCACCAGATCTTCTACCTTACTCTGTTGGTCTATTGGAATTTTGCCTGTCGGATTACCGGCATCGTAAACTGCATAGCAGAGATCGTCCCGGTGTCTTCTTCTGGCAACTTTGGCGTAAGATGGCGGCTCTTTTCCTTTTCCACTGTCTAGCCTCTCTTTCCTCGCTTTTCGGGGCTTCTTTTGAGATACCCATAACTTGATATCGCCGACGCGGTCGTCTTCGGAATATCTATCTTGGCGTTGTCACCCTTACTCTCAGGAATTCTGACTTGAGGTTCCTTTGAGTGAAGTATGGCTTGGCTTCGACTGTGTATTAGAAGACGGGGAGCTCTTTTTATTCTTAGGTCTATTCTCAGTTGTCAACTCTTCGGGAGACCTGATCCTCTTTGCCTCATATTTGTGAGAGAGTCCGATTTTTCCTTTGGATTGTCGTTGGATTGACTAACTATGATTTCCTGAAGCATCTTTTTCAACTTCCTCCTCTGTGCTCCAGATAGTCTTATCTTAATAATAGGTAGTTTAGCTATGCTATCACTCACCTGTTTCACTATTTGCTCCACTTCATCCTTTTGGGATTTTTTATAATGGTGTTGCTATTATCATCTGAGGATTCAGAGTCGGAACCCTCACCTATATTTAAAGGCTGAGGTAGCTTAGAGCTCTCTTCGAGTACATCCTTCTCTTTCACAGGATAACTACGACACGTGACTCGCAAACTAATTTGAAATTTTTTCATAAGTAGTATGTTTAATATTTACCATAATACAATACCCACAAAAAACCGAAATTAAACTACGTTCACAATGGCAGAGTACTCCACTCTGGAGTGAATTAAAACGAGATAGTCAAATAGGGTAGAAGGGGGACCATACGCCACTTTTTTTTGAGGCGGCCTCAAATTAAAACCACAATACATATTATTAATTTTTTTCTTGGTTCGGATACTTAGATATGTTGGCTTTAGTTTTATTCCTTTCAATCTTTCCTAAGTCATCCTCATGTACATATTTTTTTAACTTTTCTGCACTGACCAAAAACGGCGATACCGCCCCATCCATGGGGTAAATGTGCCAAGGGGATGGGGCAGATTTGTCATTAGTAAAATAAAAGAAAAAATTACAGAAATAAAAACTTATTTTGCTGTTTTATACTTTAATTCATTAAACAATGTATAATAAACCAGATATTTATTGTTTATTTCACAAAACTTAATGATGGAACATAACTGGGGCATAGCGCTTCTTTCCATACAATTTGACATTTTTTGAAGTCGTAAAGTGCGCTTGTAAAAATAGATTTTATTTTATTTTGAGAGCGTTTATTTTTATGCTCATATTTTTAGGTACTCATTCTCTCAACAACATTACCATACTTTCAAAATATTTTCATACATTTTATAAACAAAACCATGTAAATAGGCAACGAAAAATAAAAACAAAAGAAAATAAATAGAAATATGAGAGAATTTGTAGTTACTGGCGTAGCTTTAATTATGGGCCTATGTCGTTTTGACGACGTTTTTGCTTGAAGTTACAGTCGTGTTCTGTTTCATCATTTAAGAAAAAAAATTAAAACAAATTATTACTGATATTTTCTATATTTTAACCAAATTTTGTTCTACATCACAAGCATTACATATTTTGGCCCCACGGGCAGTTCTGGGGTTTAGTTTCAATTTTTTTCGGGCTTCAAATTATATTATCGAAAATATTATTATGTCTTATTGTTCACTATTATTGACGTTCTAATACTGACCAATATATTTTTTCTATCACAAAAACTAAAAAAGTTAGCACAAAAAGTTCACACAGTGAAATATTTTCACAGCTCTTTGAAAAACAATTAATCATGTCTGCCTCCCATCATATGTAAAGTTAATGTTTCAATTTTTAAGGGATGATAGATAATCGATAAACGAAAACAAAATTTGATAATGCGATAAAATCGATTACTCAGTTTTCAAGTTATTCGCTATTGGCAGATGTGCCCCTATGGCGTATGATCCCCCTTCTACCCTACTCTTTCATTGTGAACGTAGCACAGTGGGAAAATTTTGTCGTTTTCTGATCATAAATCTGTAACTTTTTAAATGACTAAAATTTGACACCAATAATTTTGACAATATTTCTGATCATATATATTAATATGAGCTTTAAAAATTCAATGGTTGCTTGGTAATATATGTTTGAAATTGAATATTTTTATTGCAACAGTTTGAACACAACTTTTGTGGTAATATTTCTTTTCGAATGTAATGAATTAATGAACAATTGATATTAATAACTACTTATATAGGAATAAGTTTTATCTAAATATAATTTATACATATAAATTAATTGTGAGTAAATAAAAACCTACCAATACTCAGCAAAAACTTATATTGAAAAATAATGAGTTAAAAGCTAATAAATCCGCTTTTCACTACTTATTCAATATCATTTTAACTCATTATTTTAACACGGTCATGACATTGGAGGCGAATACTTACCACGCTCTCTTACAAATCACTACTTATATAAGTACTTATAAATAAAGAGATAAAAGTTGTTTTGTTTTAAAAACACTAAAACATAGAATATGGGTCGGGCTTCTTGTTTTTTAGTTCGCTGTCTTGCAACAGCAATGCTTAGTTATTTTATTGTGTCCAATATTGGTTTTCACAGAAACGCTTTCTGTGTGTTGAAAAACTCAAAATAAAGTACTTAATTATATGACTATATATAAGTCATTATAAGTATACTTAAAAGTAATGTAGGCTGTAAGTAGTAGTCATTAATAAGTAAGTAGTTATGTAAGTACAAGCGTTACCGAGTTTTTGCTGGGTATGAATACTTTTTTAAATTTATTTCTCATTGAGATAATTGATATGTTCAGGTTCTTTAAAAAGCTTCAGTATATCGTGATGTATATCATTTTTTGATTTCAAAAAAGTTTTCCTGAGAGGGTAGGGTCAATTATCTACCGATCCTCTTCAAATTTTGTAGACAAATTTTGGCTCGTACAAATCTGGTTTATGTCGAATTTTATAGCTGTGCTCGTATTTTGAAGCCAGTAATGAGATATAAAGTAATTCATTTGTAGGAGACCTTATATGGGTGGTAGGGCCAGTTATGCCGTGATTTTCTGAAGGGGACTTTGTATGGGTCAATTATAGACCGATCTTTATAAAATTTTGTAGAGAAATTTTAACTTGTACAAATCTTGTTTAAGTCGAATTTCGTCGCTGTACTCCTATTTTTAAGCTAATAATGAGCGTTAAAGTCATTTTATAAAGGGGACTTTATATGGGGGGGTAGGATTAATTATGGCGTGATCCTCGTAAAGAGATCACTTGTTTATGTGGAATTTCAAAGCTGTACTAGTATTTCTAAACCAGTTATGACTGTTAAAACTGTTTTCCGGGGAGGCACTTGTAAGGGGACTATGAGAAAACGTTGATCGATATTGCACATTTGCATACTAAACAAACATTCTCCTGAATTGGCTTTATTAAATGTGACTAAAATACCATAGATATCGATATATAAAATACAATATATATTAAATTGTAAAAATAAATTTGTGAATACTAAAGGATTTTTATTTCCCCTGACTGCAGCCGAAGACCGCCGCAAATTAAATTCATTAAATTTAATACACAATACATTAAGCTTTCATTTTATATTAATTTTAACGCGGAGGCAAGGGGAGCTTAAAACGTATACTCCACCAAAAACTTAATACTACATAAATAAAACATTAAATAGAAAATATGCAAATATTAAGAGCAGTTTATAATATTTTTAAAGATTATGACTTAATAAATATCTAAACAAAATACTCTATCTAATGTTAATTAAAATATTTTCCGATAAATGCTATATCATCGAAAATAATGACCTTAAATATGGCTATTTTAAAGTACAAAAATATTGTATTTGAAATCCTTCACATTTGAACAATATTTTAGGATAGTTATGCCGGTTGGATTTCTCGAATATTTTTATATTATATTACACAATATCTTAGCATTACTATGAATAAAAAAGTATGTAAAAATTTAACATTTTATAAAAAGTATTTATGATCAGCTTCTATTCTAGCATTTCCTACTGTGCGTAGCTTTATGATTTCTTTTGCTCAAATATGTTTAATATAAAAAATAATTATTGTACCCTTTTTATATATTATTTAAATTGTTGTATTTGAAAAATACCCGTTACCTATATATTTTAACGCAACACACGTTGTTTATTCAGAACGTACATATTTACTTTCTTTTGGCCAGTTAACCGCACAACGCTTTACAGGGAAAAACCCTCTATCCTTCTTCCCACTACCTATTATTCCATTTTGCACTCGTGAATATTATCTTATTTATTTTATTATTATAATTTATGAAAAAAATGTGCATGAGTGTGAGGTCGTAAAAAACGAAAAAGATGAGCGTGTGAGTGTATGCTTGTGCGAAGAAATATGTCTTTGACTTTATATCTTCTATATATGTATATAAAAATTAATGTGTGTTTGTTTGTATTTCATAGACTGCTAAACGGCTGGAGCGATTTTCCTGAAATTTCCACAGTGTCTTCCTGTTTGTCTGGAAGGAATTTAGGAAAAAAGTGGTCGGACTAGCATTAGCAGGCGTGGCACCTCCCATATAAATTATATACAAAAATTCGCGTATCTTGGAAATTATTAGGGTTAGAATATTCTAATTTTGCACGAAGAACCTTAACATCCATGTAAACATTTTAGGTAATAAATTGGCGGACTACCAATGGGGGACCGGCACCTCCCACATGAATTAAATACAAAGATTCGTTTATCTGGGGAATTAATAGAACATTTAGAGAAAAATGGGCGGACTTTCAATGGGGGAATTGGCACCTCCCATATGAATTAAATACAAAATTTCGTATATCTGGGAAACTATTAGATTATTCATATTTTTCATAGGTTACAATTAAATCTTAATTTACGTTTGGACAAATTGGCGAACTTGCAATAATTTGAGTGGCATCTCATTATATATGTAGGGTAGAAGGGGGACCATACGCCATAGTTTTATTCCTTTCAATCTTTCCTAAGTCATCCTCATGTACATATTGTTTTAACTTTTCCGCACTGACCAAAAACGGCGATACCGCCCCATCCATGGGGTAAATGAGCCAAGGGGATGGGGCAGATTTGTCATTAGTAAAATAAAAGAAAAAAATACAAAAATAAAAACTTATTTTGCTGTTTTATACTTTAATTCATTAAACAAAGTATAATAAACCAGATATTTATTGTTTATTTCACAAAACTTAACAAAAAAAAATAAAACAAATTATTACTGATTTTTTCTATATTTTAACCAAATTTTGTTCTACATCACAAGCATTACACATATATTTGGCGCATGTGTCCCACGGGCATTTCTGGGTTTTAGTTTCAATTTTTTTCGGGCTTCAAATTATATTATCGAAAGTATTATGTCTTGTTGTTCACTATTATTGACGTTCTAATACTGACCAATATATTTTTTCTATCACAAAAACTAAAAAAGTTAGCACAAAAAGTTCACACAGTGAAATATTTTCACAGCTCTTTGAAAAACAATTAATCATGTCTGCCTCCCATCATATGTAAAGTTAATGTTTCAAATTTTCAGGGATGATAGATAATCGATAAACGAAAACAAAATTTGATAATGCGATAAAATCGATTACTCAGTTTTCAAGTTATTCGCTATTGGCAGATGTGCCCCTATGGCTATGATCCCCCTTCTACCCTATATGAAAAACTATTATAGTTAGAATCTTCAAAATCGTTAAGTGGGGTTTTTATTTATATTGCTTTTAGGGTAGCAAAGCACACTGGGTATAGCTAGTACAATATTATAAAACTCCCGAGAAATGTACTCGTTTCATAAGAGAAATGTATTTTCCGCTCTATAAATTTAAATATTTCTCGTGAAATTTTATTTAAATTCAGGAGAAAAAAATATATTCACAATAAAGTAAATAATTTATTTCGCTCAAATTAATATCTCTTTAGAGAGAAATCAATTTGAACACTCTCCTTACTCTGACCCTAAGAGCTGGCCCAAAAAAAGAGAAATTCTCAAAAATTTTTGAGTTAGTTTTTAAGTCAATAATTTGATCAATGGACACACTCTAAAGCATTATAATGTTTAATTTTATTAGCATTTTCATTGTATATTCTAAATACATCGATTTTCTCTCAAATTATAGATAGAAAAATGATAAAATGTATTAAAATTTGTCTTTTAACCCAGGTAAATCTAGTGTTATACATTTTGGTAAACGTCCTACATCATAAATTCTGGAAGAGACCCGCTGGTTGTTTCGGCGAAGTATCTGGGGAGGACTATTACTACCAACAATTCATATATTAAGCATGTGAACAACATTATTAGTGATGTGAGAAGATATTCTATTTTATATATATATATATATATATATATATATATATATATATATATATATATATATATATATATATATACAGTAGCGAGCACAAAAAATGCAACGCGTGACGATATGATCTTCGATTTCGTCTGCTTCGAAATAACGGTAATGAATCCATCTCTTCTTTTTGCTGTTTATTCTCTTAACTCTGGGCTTCCAAACAAGCGAAATTTTGTTTCAAATTCTATTACGCAAAGTGAAATATTTTATATTTGCTGAAAAAAGTGAACTTTTTTCGCGAGCACAAAAAATGCAACGCAATGAAATAACAGTAAATTTATGATTTTTATTGCGTTTTGAATGAAAGTTTCTTGAAGAAATTAAACAATACGAATATTATAATAGTAGTAATTATTATCTAATCAAAAAGAACTATTATTAAAGCTCTAGAGAATAAGAATCCATGCTTGAAATTGGTTCGTTCTTTTGAGTGAAAAATTTGGCGTAAATCGATATGAATCACGATTTCACTTCAGAAAAAGCATGGAAAGGGAACAGATAGTGGTTTTCTATGGAAAACTTCCACTTTTAAAGACCGTCAGGTGATTAAATTGTTTAAAATCGGCTCACGAAAGAAGATAGTGGACGTTGCTAGTTTCACAAAGGAATTCTTTCTATTGGAGTTCACATTGCTCGCGGACGTTTTAATAAAGTGTAATTTGCTTGGAAAACATTTTACTAAGGAATTTGACTCTATTGGAGTTCACATTGCTCGCGGACGTTTTAATAAAGTGTAATTTGCTTGGAAAACATTTTACTAAGGAACCATTCATCAGTAGAGTCAAGAAAAACAAGCCCCGTTATTTTGCGAAACGTATCAGCATTGGTCAAGTGAACAGCGGGTTAAGGTCTTATGTGACGACGTGAGCAAATAAAATTTATTTGGCTCCGATACCATAAATTTCTTACTAGATGGCCTAGACAAAGACAATATATTCGTCTAATAGTCACATATGTCGAAAAATCCATTTTGGAGTGGTTCAAGAAGCGAGATTTTCGCAATGAAATCACTGATTATATGTCAAGCATTTACAGTACCACCTGACCAATGCTTAACACATTTCTCAAACTCAAAGCGGTACTTTTTATTGACTCTACTAATCTGGGATTTCTTTGTGAATCATTTTCCAAGCAAATTACACTTTGTTAAACCTTCTGCGGGCAATTTGAACTCCAATAGAGTCACCCATATGCTCCTTTGTGAAACCAGCAACGTCCACTGACATCTTTCGTGAGGCGATTTTGAACAATTTAATCATGTGACGGTCTCTAAAAGTGGTAGTTTTCCAAAGATGACCACTATCTGTTACCTTTCCACGCTTTCTCTCAGGTGAAATCGTAATACAGATCGATTTACGTCAAATTTTTCACTCAAAAAACAAACCAATTTCAAGCATGAATTCTTATCCTATAGAGCTTTAATAATAGTTATTTTTTGATTAGATAATAATTACTACTATTATAATATTCGTATTGTTTAATTTCTTCAAGAAACTTTCATTCAAAACGCAATAAAAATCATAAATTTACTGTTATTTCATTGCATTGCATTTTTTGTGCTCGCGAAAAAAGTTCACTTTTTCCAGCAAATATAAAATATTTAACTTTGCGTAATAGAAATTGAAATAAAATGTCGCTTATTTGGAAGCTCTGAGTTAAGAGAATAAACAGCAAAAAGAAGAGATGGATTGATTACCGTTGTTTATATATATATATATATATATATATATATATATATATATATATATATATATATATATATATATATATATATATATATATATATATATATATATATATATATATATATTAAGCATGTGAACAGCATTATTAGTGATGTGAGAATTTGTGGGTTTGTTTGTTTGAAGTCTATAGATGACTAAACAGCTGGACCGAAACTGATACAGCTAGAGTCCTCAAATTTTGTATGGGCAATTTTGACATAGATATGAACAATTGTGGGCAAAATCGGCGGACTGGGCGTGGCACTTCCTATATACAGAAAATATTGAATTAGTATTTCTGACAATATATATGTATAAGTTAGAGTCCTCAAATTTTATGAGAGCCACTTTAGTAATAATACAAATATTTTAGACAAAAATGGGCGGGCTAGCATGAATTAAGTACAAAAATTCATATATCTGGGAAACTATTGGAGATAGAATCATCAAATTTTGCATGAACAACTTGCCACCTATGAGAATTACAACAGGTTGTTGTACACGTAGCTTTAGCATCAATATGAGCATTTGGTTTAAGAATAAGTCGACTAGAAATACTGGGCGTGGCTCCTTATATATTAATTAAATACTAAAAGTCGTATATCTAGGAATATATAACTAGAAAAAAATTGTATATGGGAATATGGTTTTAGTGTAGCAAAGCACACTGGGTAAGCTAGTAATTAATAATTGTCGTACCGGAACTGAACCTACTAGAGCTCTCCAATTATATAGGAAATTTGTTCGTCCAAAGATTGAATATGTTATTTCATCTTTTTCAAATGTATCTCAAAAAGCTACTAATAAGATTAGGACATATATTAATGGTGCTCTTAGGAGTAGCGTGGGTCTGATTCATTCAACGCCAATTAATGTGATCTACCACATGGTAGCCGAATTATCCCTTCAATTCTGATATACCTTGATTACGGCAAAGGACATTGGTAAGGTAATGACATATGGTCTACCACTTTCAAGATCGCTGCACGAGTCCGAGTGCAATATTGACACCAGGATATCGAAAGTTTATAGTCGCTTCAGGGACCTTTTTTATTATATAGGATATATAGGTTTGAACCCACCCAAATGTCAGTCAATTATTGGATACGAATTTCTTTAAAGGAGCCGTTACCTCCAAGAGAGAGGCAAATGATGAAGAAATCAGTGTGCTATTTAGGGATAAGATACATCAATTAAAGGCAAATCGTGCGGAAATTAATTTTACGGATGGACCGGTTTGAACTGATCATACGGACTTCGCCTTTCATGTTCCTAGAATAGGTCACACAGTGTCATCGTATACTGATAAGCAGGGCAAGGATTTGTATGCAAATGCATGTTTCTAGTCAGTAACACAAAACAATTTTAAGTAGTTTTCTTTTCGAATCAAAGAATTTGCAACAAAATGGCATCGATTTGTTGTTGCATATTTTGTTATAAATGCATAAATTGCATATTTTGTTTTAAAATGCATATATTTTGCATATTTCTAAAATTTTTATAGCATATGGCTATCTAATCTCTTGCCATAGTAGTCCCGTTGAGGAAGAACAGGTGTCATGAGCAAGCTCAATCTAACCCCGACAAAGGTAAAACCTTATATGTCGTTCAACCACACTAATAAAATGGCTCTGTTGATTCGGCAACAGCACCTATGGGACGTAATTAGTACTATAGTTCGAAACACGGATCATTTTAATAGGCAAGACTTATTTCAGTGGCCACAAAGATCAACTGTGATAAGTTGAGCATGTTTTAGAGTAAACTCTAACACACTCAACCATGAAGGAAAATCGACGATAAATTAAAGAAACGACCTTGCAGTGACGACCTTGCACCACAACTCCGCCTCCGTCTTGCTAAACCATTATTTAGCACATCATAAGCCACCAATCACTCCATCCGTGAAATCCATCAATTACTCCATCCGCTCTATCGAATCAAAGTAAACATCAAAAAGCACCAGAAAAACTCCACTACGTATACCCAATCTTTGCATTTTATTAATCCACAGTTTGTACCGCTCCTAGCATATGGGAGCGATAACAGAAATGTATCTTGAAAATTATATTTCACCGTTTATCAGTTTTTTAAACAAGCACTCCCTTCCTGCGATTTAGGTTTCAACCACAGCCACTACGTGGATCCCGAAGGAACCTCAACCAACTGACCAGCCAGGACAAATCCTGTGGGCAACTGGCCACCCGTGGTACCAGATTATGTGTTGCTCTGGTACGACCTCTTTTCAATTCATGCAAGGACTAGGCCAGGCAGTGAATTGCAAACACCAGTTAATAGTCCCGACAGATTAAGGGTATTGGTAGCACCCGTCTCCCCCGGATTGCAATACACCAAGATGCGGTCTATCTTCAAGGAAACATGCCCGGGGCCCAGTATTTTGGGAAATGAGATTGCTGATATGGCAGCACGAAATGCTCACCGTAATGGTTCACGTGTCTCAAATAGACGGTCATTGCCAGATGCTATTCGCAAAATCGAACCAATACTTAGAAATGAGTGAGCTAAGATGAATGTCAAGTCATCTGACGTGTGCGAACACTGTAAAGTTACGGAAGATGTTTCTCACATTATATTCGTATGTGAAAAGTACTCCGCTCAGAGGCTGGTTTATCCATTGACAGGACGTTATATTGGTTCGACAGAATTCATTGATGGTGAGTGTATGTATCCTGTCTAATTTTCTGGAGAAGATTGATAGATACCTATGATTTTTGTTGAGTATACTCCGGTTAATCTGGTCTTAGGGCCAATCTTTAGGTGAAAGATTAGCGATTAAATTAAAATTAATCCTCGAAAGTTGTCTTTGAGTACTCAATTAGTTAATTTTGTTTGCAAGTTTTAGCGCCCAATGGATGTGGTTTAAACTTAAGCATGAAATGCAAAAGTGTAAACAGCTGATGCAAAAAATAAATACAATTTTTATAAATATAAACATTAAAATGTTCTATTTACTGATTAGTAAAAATTATGCACACTCAAAATACTTTTTTTTTTTTTTTTTTTTTGTTTAAAATTTAAGTTTTCATTAATTTTTATATTAAATTTACAATTGTCTTCTTCTTTTTTATAAAACATGAATTGTCTTGATAACAAACAGTTGTGTTGTATGGCAACACTGCGAAGTTTAATCTTGTACTCAAAAACATCAAAGGGGATTAACATCAGATTAAATTTATGTTTAGATTAACTAATCTGATTATTAATTGACATTAAATTGCCAACTCAAAACCCCGCTCTTAATGATCACGATCATTCATGTATTTTACTTGGAAAAATAAATTTTCCGCAGTGGTTTTAGTTGTTGCTGAAGCAACCTAAACCGACAAGAAAAAAATTACAAAATTTGGGTTTAAATTATAATTAAAACTTCCAAAATAGTTTAAACATTTTTATGTAATATCGCAAACATTTTTATTTTAATGAAGGCTTTTCCAGTAACAATTGTTACTAATTTAGTCAAGAATGATAAACTAAAGATTACGCCTTGCGCATGATTTACCGTTAGATGACGTATTTGTTCCCTTTTGAAGGATTCCAAATAGAGTGGTTTCCCGGTTTAACGAAACCACTGTATTTTTCGTAAAAACGAAAAATTCGTTAAACCAAATAACAATTTTTCTATGAATTAATGATAAAAATATGGTAATGGAAGATAAGAACTTCTTATTAAGAAGTATATTTTTAAAATCCGCTTTAATGCGTTCATATAGGTTGTGACCTTTTCTATGCTCTTTTTCTGCAGTGTGTAAAATATAGACAATTTTTACGTTAAAATTAGAAACAAACCCAAATTAAAGATTTCAAGAAAAAAATTATTAAAGTTAGATAAATGGATTTTATGTGTAAAATTCTGAATATTTTTGAGTAATTTTGTTGACAAACAATTCCATTTCTCTCTGTATTTTGAAAATAATCACAATCTTCATTTAGATAAAGATTTTTACCTTAAAATGTACATATATCTTTTTTAAAAATCTTATTAATATTTCCGAAAATTATTTTTTATATGTAAATTTAATTTCTATTGAAAGATTTTTTGAATTTCAAACTGTGTACTCATTTAGTTGGATTTAGAATTTCAATTTTAAAGGCTTTTGGATAATTACAAAGTTTAGTGCTATTTTCGTATTATTTTCACCACTTTATAAAAAAATGAGTACAAAATTTACTCATTTATTCGTAATATAAGGTAATCAATCGAAAAAAATTGCCCGTTCGTTAAATTCCGAATTCGCTAAACTGAGAATTCGTTAAACCGGGAAACCAGTGTATGTTTCATTTGTAGAAATTACAATTTCTTGAAAAATTCTAATGTATAATATTATAGTTTGTAACTCTGCAGTTTAATTTACTTTGAGTTGAGAAAAAAATATTACATCGGTTCTTGTAAAATATAACGAATTTTTTAGAGGAAAAAACATAAACATCGTGTAAACAGTGGGCAAATGTAATCATAATTAATATTCAAAAAAAAATTTACATTGTGCATCTTTTTATATTTGAGTCATTTCTAGTCAAGTGACCCAACTATAAAAATCGATGTCTTCTGATTTTGATGTAATTTGCGCCAAGTTTAGTACTACCCAGCAAAAAATAATTGATGTCATACTTTACAAATGGCATCTTAATCACATCCAAAAATGCGATTACATATTTTTCGCTTTTATAAACCAAATATTTTCTCACAAATGTCATTACAACCCAGCAAAAAAATTTTAAAATTGTTCAAGAAGATGGGATATTTTCATGATTTCTTTTGTACGTATTCTATTTAAATACATGCCTAAATTCTAATAAATTTGTCATAAGTGAAGGCATGAAAAAATGTACCCAATTAACTTATGTAACTCCACTTTAGGAATTGTAATATTTTACTATAATTTGGTATTCTCTTTGAATTTAACGCAAACGTGCATTTGAATAAAACCCTGTAATAATCAAAATGTCCAACTTTGACCCCCTCTATGTTCGATAGTTCTGGGCCGATAGCGCTTTGTGTTTGGCCTACTATTCAATACCTCACAAAAAAGTGAGGAAAAAGAAGTAGAATTTTCACCACAAATAACATACTAGAAGTACTTCCAATTTTGGTGAAAAACCTATGAATTTTACATTAGCGTGTTATTGGAGGGATTTTGTTCAATTTCGACAACATTGAACTACATCTAATCTTATTTTTAGAAGCAGTAAGAATTCGATATTTGGATGTGAAAAATAAACCACATTCTTTCAGTGGCATGCGTATCTAAATTTCCTTGGTTTTTCATCAAAGTATGGTGAACTTCGAATATGTTATTTCCCAGCAAAAAAAGACGTGCAAAAAAAGTAGTAAATGCATAGGTACAACTGATAATAGTCCATAGTATACTCAAGAATAAGATTTCTCTTTGTCACTTTTTTCAAAATGGACGTTTTTGTTGTTTTGCTCAAAAGAAAGCCTAGAACATCACCTTTAAGAGCTTTGTGGTTACTTAGAGTGTGCGCCAATCGGTAACAATTTACTTGAAAATGTAAATTTTTGATAGATATGAGGTGAATAAAATTTTACTAGCTCATAGGGCTACATAAATTTTTGACAAATGAAAAGAAAAATTTTAAAATCCAAAAAATAAAATATTTTATAATTTTAGTTTATAATACATTTGTAATTGTAGAAATTTATTTTAATAATAAAAAAATCAATAAAAGTGTTTCTTTTATTAAAATAAATACAGATTTTCATGTGAAAGTGTGACAATTGTCAAAATTTCATGTAATCAAAAAAGATTTCGTTTGGCAAAGCAAAAGTGATATTATTTTCCACCATAAGAAAATTTTATTTTACCATAGTACTTTGCCTCATATCAATCAAAAATTTACATTTTCAAGTAAATTGTTACCGATTGGCACACACTCTGAGTTGAAATATCATTTTTTCACATATGCCCTGTTGAGGTAGTGAAGAACTCTCGACGTATGAGTGTGGTGTCCTACTCAGAGATACAAGCCGAGACGGCTCAAATCGGCGGCGGCTGGTCGCCGGTAATATTTTGCAAGCCGCGCCGCCGCCGACTTCTTTCGCCTCAAAAGCTAAGCCGGCTTAAACGTAGCCGCTGATAAAGATTGTAATCGCACATGTATTTCAGAAAATTATTTAACCAAACTGAACGAAGTTGCCACTATTTTAAATTCTTATGCCAAATTGAAAAGAGTTGCCATACAATATTGTGCTAAATTAAAATAGTGAAAATTGATATTATAATGTCCACTTTCTGCAGAAAAAAACTTATATTGAGACAGGTTTCTATATAAAACACTATTACAGAGAGATTTTTCAATATAATAAACGCTTATAGGTCAATTTCTGAAGAAAAAGTTAAATTGAGCCGACAATTTTGCCGCCGACGATATTTTCTATAATAAGCCGCCGCCGTCGACCGAAAACGGTTGCGCCGCCGCCGCCGATCATTTTGCATCGGCTTGTATCTCTGGTCCTACTTGCTCCATGGATACAAATCATCCAGTATTTTGGTTGTACTTACCTGTAGTTTTGTTGTTTATATTTTGTCATTCTAGGTATGTTTTTATATGTTGTTTGGTTCATTCTAAATTGTTTTGAATGTTGTGTTTCTTTTGGTTTTGTTTTAAATTTTTATAATTGTAATTAAAATTTAGTTTTGTTCAGTAATTTCTTTTGTTTGTTTGTTTTGATCTTATGTTAAATGTTTGTTATTGTTAAAACGTCAAAATGTGAGAAGAGATCAACGACAGGGTGGGTCGTATATAATAATAATGATTACGATGGTAGGGTTACCAAAAGATACATAAGAGAAGGAAGAGAAATATGAACATTACAGAAACAACGAAACTTGTCTCTTAAATAGAGGACAAATTTTCAAGGCCAAGGCTATAGGTACATTGACCCAAACTGTGACTAAATCATGTTATGTTTTTTTATTATGATATTTGTTTGTATGTTTTTCTGTTATTTTTCGTGTTTTAAATTTTAAAGAAAAACGTAGGTAATAGACATGATAAGTTTTTGTAATGGACAGTCTACAAGATAAACTTGCTGTAACATTGAAAGTTAAACTAAGAAAATATAAAATGTAATGAATAGTGAACAATGACTTTAAAAAAAAGGAAGAACCTGAATGTGTTTAGTTATTTAAAATTTTAAATTTAATAAAGAAACTTGTGAGTATAAATTGAAGAATACGCTGGGAAATACAAATTTATTTGAATAGGTAATTTTTTATAATAGATTTGTGCCAGAGAGGATTAGGAAGCCACACAACGAGAACGAAACGAAACATCCTGCTACGGGCAAATAAGAATAAAAATATTTAAGGGCCTAATTTCGTAAATCCCTACTCCTCACTTCACCTATCAATTTTTAAATTTGTATTTTGTAAAACACTTCATTATGACAAGTGATTGTTTGCGTTAAAACAAGTGAACAAGCTTCGTTATTTGTGAAAAATGTATAGAAAATGATATTTTATAAAACGCATCACCTGAAAAATACACACTTGTAACTTCAAATCGAACGCCTAATTTATTCAGGCGTTCACTTTGAAATTTTATTGAATAAATTAATAAAATAAACTTTTAAAGTGGAAATGTACACTCTTATGTACATATAACAGATATCTTTATGGAAAAGATGTGGTATTGGAGCTACTCGACCTCGTACGGGAAAGGAGGCAAATTGGTACGTATTTCTATTGATATTACAATAGAACTCGCTTCTCTGAAATTAGAGCACTTATATCCATATACGAATTTTATCCAGATTTTGTAGCTGAATGGCGAGTGGACCACATTACACAATCTTCATACATATATATACATAGCTAAAGTCATTCCATTGTAATATCGATAGAACTCGGCGACGGTGCTCCAATGTATCAATAAAGTTGGAATCCAGATTTCACCTAATACGCGATCGAGTAGCTCCGTATGTAGAGAAACCCTGCAAGCAACTCAACTAACTTTAAATGCATTAAAAGCCGACTTCTTCATCAACTAGTTATGGTTGATTCTTGGATTATTTTTAATGGAGCCAACTGACTATTTTAACATGGCGATGTCCTACGCAGTAGTCAATTGTCCGACTCTGCATGACTTTTCAACTAGCTTAAAGTTAGTTACTAAAAAATTAGCTTAAAGGCAACTCTTTATTAACTAACTTAAAGTTAGTTGCAGAAAAGTCAAGTAATAGTTTTCTTTTGTATTCCCTACTGTATTAATTAATTACATTTTAATTAAATATATTTAAAATTTAACTACTAGTTATCTAAATTAAATTTCGCTTTAATACAAGTTATGATATTAGTTCGTTAAAATTAATAGACATCAGTTTTCTGCAGGGGAACTAATAATAACACCGGTATCCATAAAATTATGAATGATTTGTTCATTATTTCCATGATTCCCATTGATCCAAATCTAAAATAAATTTTAAAATGTTATGTGTAATGTTAACTATTAATGTATTATATTTACAGTATTAATCAGCAGAATTTAGAATTTAGGGACCGAGTTTTGAAATATTTAACCTTTTATAATTAATTTTTCCAATTTTGTGACTCTAATTTCACAACGTATACAAGAAAATGACAAAAATATAAAACAAAATTCCAAACAATAAAGAAACATGAGAAAACATGTCAAAACAAAATGCTCTCCAAATAATTTTGGGGTACTCCCGCATTATATGATAGTTAGCTTGTAGCTAGTCTTTAAAAGTCGGTTGTTTACGTTAATAAATACCAAATTTTGGAACATTTCTGCATTACATTGTTGTTCGTTTATAGTCAGTCTACTAAAGTTAACAAATAAAATCATAATAATAGAGAAACAAGAGAAAACATGTTGAAATACAATTAATTCTCTCCAGATAATTTTGAGGCACTTCTGCATTAAATTATAGTTAGCTTGTAGTTAATATTTAAAAGTCGGTTCTTTACGTTGCCAAATACAAAATTTCGGGACAGCTCAGTCAGTCTGTAAAAGTAAACTAGAAGTGAATTTTTCTCGGAGTCGACTACAAAATTGCTGGCAGGGAAGCTTCCTTCAGAAAAGTTTTATGTCAAATCATATGTCTAACACTAATACCATCAACCACAATGTATTTTACTTGTTTCAATACAGTTTAATGCTTAAATAGCGGAAAAACTGGTCTTGTTCAAATTAACCATTTTTTCCAGTACATTTGGACTAAAATATATTTAAAAAATATATTTTTATATTATATAAGGGTTTGTGATTATGATAATTGGTTTGCATATGCTATTAATAATTTAAATCCAAGACACAATTCGGTCGTTAAAGGTGATAACCCAACGCAATAACGAAGTGATTTGTAAAATTAACCCCCTCATTTTATAAAACGAAACTCTCGTTAACGTAAAAATTTTGTATGAAGAATACTGGGAAATTTTTGAAAATTTGAATTTTTTCCATACAAATTTTTTTGAACGTTTGTCGTTTCGTTTTATAAAATGAGGGGGTTACTTTTTTTGATAAAGCGTTCACTTTTGAATGTGAAGTGTAGGTGATGCGTTTAACGCAGGGGATTTACGAAATAACCCCCTAAATTTAAAAAAATTAAATCGAAGGTAATAGTGTTCATATAAAACTTCCCTATTATTGTTGACCCTGTAAATATAAAAAAATTGAATACGCCATCTACGGAAGAAAATTTGTACTAGGATATATTCCACAAAGTGGGTCGTAGAGAACCCTTGATTAGAACCATTAAACCAGGACAAGAACTTGAATTTAGGACCCATACAAAAGAAAAAAATCCTAAAACATTGACTGTGTAAAGAAAAAAGGCATTAGGGTAGTATTAATTATTGTAGATTTAGTACAGAATTTGTGATAGGATAAGTTAGTTTTTAAGAATTATAGTTTTTGTCAGTGAAGTGTATTGTAAAAGGATAGAACTAAAAGAGTATAAAATAAGTATAAAATAAAGTAAAATAAAGTAGAACTAAAAGAGTATAAAATAAAACGAAGATAATTAATGCTCAACACTAGGCTCTTATGTGTCTTTCAGGGAGCTCCTTTAGGGACATAAAACAGAGTAAAGTGAATAAAATAGAAGTAAATAAGAGGAAATTTTAACTCTTCAAAATTCACTTTTAGTAATCCTTGTGTAGGAAAAACAAAATTCCAAACAATAAAGAAACATGAGAAAACATGTCAAAACAAAATGCTCTCCAGATAATTTTGGGGTACTCCCGCATTATATGATAGTTAGCTTGTAGCTAGTCTTTAAAAGTCGGTTGTTTACGTTAATAAATACCAAATTTTGGAACATTTCTGCATTACATTGTTGTTCGTTTATAGTCAGTCTACTAAAGTTAACAAATAAAATCATAATAATAGAGAAACAAGAGAAAACATGTTGAAATACAATTAATTCTCTCCAGATAATTTTGAGGCACTTCTGCATTAAATTATAGTTAGCTTGTAGTTAATATTTAAAAGTTGGTTCTTTACGTTGCCAAATACAAAATTTCGGGACAGCTCTGCATTACATTGTAGTTAGCTTATAGTCAGTCTGTAAAAGTAAACTAGAAGTGAATTTTTCTCGGAGTCGACTACAAAATTGCTGGCAGGGAAGCTTCCTTCAGAAAAGTTTTATGTCAAATCATATGTCTAACACTAATACCATCAACCACAATGTATTTTACTTGTTTCAATACAGTTTAATGCTTAAATAGCGGAAAAACTGGTCTTGTTCAAATTAACCATTTTTTCCAGTACATTTGGACTAAAATATATTTAAAAAATATATTTTTATATTATATAAGGGTTTGTGATTATGATAATTGGTTTGCATATGCGATTAATAATTTAAATCCAAGACACAATTCGGTCGTTAAAGGTGATAACCCAACGCAATAACGAAGTGATTTGTAAAATTTACTTTTTTTGATAAAGCGTTCACTTTTGAATGTGAAGTGTAGGTGATGCGTTTAACGCAGGGGATTTACGAAATAACCCCCTAAATTTAAAAAAATTAAACCGAAGGTAATAGTGTTCATATAAAACTTCCTTATTATTGTTGACCCTGTAAATATAAAAAAAAAATTGAATACGCCATCTACGGAAGAAAATTTGTACTAGGATATATTCCACAAAGTGGGTCGTAGAGAACGGCGCTGCGAATTATGGCCCCAGGTAAAATGGCCCCAAAATATAAAACGAAAAATTGCCCCAATGTTGGGGTCAAAATTCATTATGAAGTATAACCCTAACATTTTTTAAGAAAAATCACCCCAAAATTAATGAAAAATCTCCCCAAGGTTGAAATGAAAAGTGGCCCCAAATGTTGGGTTAATTTTTCGTAATGAACAATTACCCCAAAAACGTAAATGAAATTTCACCCTATTTAATTTTAATTCAAATATAGGTGACGTGTCATAAAGTCCAGTGTCATATTTTCCATGGGCGTTATGACTCACTAAATTGAGTCTAGTGTCCATGGACGTTATAACAATTTCAAAAGTGTCACAATGCATATGAGCAATGTAACATAAAGTCTATGGATTTCAAAGAGTCCATTTATCAAAAGAAGGCTTAATTTAGCGAAGCCGGTATTCAAAATACCCCAGAGTTTAAAACCCCTGCGCCCGGCCGAAGGCCGGCTATACAGAAAACTTTTTAAATGGAAACCAAAATGCAACATACACCAAATTTAGGATAAATTCCTTTGGGGGTAAGAATGTCCCTTTCATAAATTCTTTACAAATTTTCAAATACAGTTCTGTTTTAAAAGTGATACAATGTCAATGGACATTATAACACTTTTAAAAATTGTCATAACGTCCATGGACACTATGAAACTTTTTGGTGTGTCATAACGTCAAAGGACATTATGACATCCCACCTCAAATATAAGCTAACATATTTATAAAATTTCATATTTAATAATTTTTGTTGTATTTTCATTAAATGTTTGTTAATTTTGAACATTCTTGAAATATTTTTTGTAAAAATATGTTCAAAATTAACAAACATTTTATGAAAATACAACAAATATTATTACATAAAATATTTTTTAATAAAAAATATCGCGCGATAATGTTCTGATTTTTTATAAAATATTAATAAATAGTAATAATGAAAGATCACCCCTAATTATTATATGGTTTTTTAGGTCCCTTTTTAATATTTTAATATTCACGTATTTTACAAAATTTAAGAATGAAAATTAGCCCCAAAGGAAAAAAGTTTTGTTTTGGGGTATTTCTTCATTTCACAACATTGGGGTCATTTTTATTTTTTTTGCAAAATGCAGTATTACCCCAAATGTAAAAATGTTGAAATACCCCAAAAAATATATGAAAAAAAAACAAAAGTTTCGTGTTTTTGTTTCCTGTATCTTTGTTGGGGCCATATTTCGTTTTACGTTTTGGGGCCATTTTACCTGGGGCCATAATTCGCAGCGCCGTAGAGAACCCTTGATTAGAACCATTAAACAGTGTAGCCAGATGTGGGGATTTGTCCCCAAATTGGGGATTTCAAGTTTTATTTGGGGACAGATTTTCGTGGGGAGGGATTTGGGGATTTTCGTAAAATTTGGGGATTTTTTTGTAATTTTTCCGCTATTTTTGGGGATTTTTATTTTTTCTTAAAAATATTAACATTATTATTATTTCTAGTCTAGTTTTTATGGGTTTTCTAGGTTTAAACAATTTTAAAAGTAGCTTGGCAATTATATCACAAAAAAATTAGAATGGGTTCATGAGGAGATCGCAAGAAAATTGAATTTTAGTAAATTAATTCACATTATTTATTTTTTGTTTGAATTATTTTTTTTTCATCAATGAACAAAAGTATAAATTTTTAAATTTGTATAGAAATGATATGGACTGTTTTACTAAAAGTTAACTTTCTAGAGATCCCCTCATGGTCCCATTCTGTTGTTTGTATATGTTGTATATTTTAGTGTAGTAAAAATGGAAGATACAAAAATTATAAAATCGGAAAAGTAGTTTAGAAAATATACGATATTAAATTTTATGCCTTTGAGAAAAAATGTGGATTTTCAACCTCTAAACCGTAACGAATTTGAAAATTTTGGAAAACTTTTAATATTGTATTGATACAAAAAATGTGTATACCAAATTTCATCGAAATCAGAGAATCATGTTCGAAAATTTTTAAAATTACACATATCGAGACACTATATTCAAAAAGTGCTAATTCAAAAATGTCTAGTTTTCAGGAGAGGAAAAAAACTGTTTAATTTGTATAATGTTGAACAAATTAATAACTTTCTTTCCATAATATGTTTATAATAATCTTACCAATTTATAATTATATACAAATTAATACATTTTGTGTTTTTCAAGGATTTATCTTTAGTTAGCACATTTTGTTCAAAGGAAAATTTTAAAATTGAAACATTTATTGGTAAAATAAAAATGACTATATTTCCGAAACTAAATATTGAATTCCAATTTATTAAACAGATTCCTGTTCAGTATGTCATATTTTATAATAGCGGAGATAAATATTTAATAAAATTAATCTTTCAAAAAATGTTGTAAAATTACTATGGGAGATAGCACTTATTTTCTTAAAAAAATATTCTACTTTGTGTAGTAGACAAAACAGATACAAAAAGCACAAAAGTTAATATTTTGATCCCAAATTTATACCAGACGTGGAGAATGTATTGAGGAATCATTTGCCATCAAAAACTCACTTTGGCCCAAGATTGAGTTAGCACTTTTTGAATATAGGGTGTCGATATATTGATATTAATATGAACATCAGGGAGATTTTCGGAATAAGTCCATTAATTATGTACCGAGGTTTACACAATTTGAAAGAGTTATTAGTTTCATATCATTTTTGTTAAATCTTATAGTACATTAATTTTTGAACGATTCACTACAGTAAACCGATTTGTTGTAAGAGAGGTAATATGGGGTGTTCGGCCAATTATGGACTGACCCACATGAAATTTGGTAGAGAGATTTTGATTCATATAACAATTGTTTGTGTAGAATTTCGTTCTTATACAGGCTTTTTGAAGCCAATCATGAACTTAAGCCTTTATAGCGTGTAACATTTCTGTAATAAACCCAAAAATTGACTCTAAAATAGGTCCTAGGCACTTATTTTCGAATCAAATTAGTGAAGCACATTCATGAGATTCCACTTAACTGTTTTGTATGTATGTATTTTAACATGATATGTGGCAAAACTATTCACTTATGCTAAATTGAATTTTCAGTTTTGATAAAAAGTTAAATTTTGTGTTCAAGCTAAATTGGTAAGATAATTTCGATTTTTAAAAATTTTATAAAAGGGGAAAAAAAGTTTCGTTGTTTTTATAAGATTTTGTAGACAATTTTGTGTACATTTATTAATAATTAAAAAAAATAAACAATTTAAAATTTCTTGTATCATAAAAATCGATTTTAAAATCAATCAAAAAATCATTAATAAAACGCTAATAACAAAAAATTTTAAATTTCTGAGTAAAACGTATTTTATTATTTACCGAATTCTATCATGTCCCAAAAAATCAAAAAGAATTCAGCTCTTGGACTATAAAGGGTTAAAGTTATTTTTTGAAGGGATTTATATGGGGGCCAGGGATAGCAAATTACATTTTAAAATTTTACAAAATTGCGTGAAAAATAGTACATTTTTGCTTCTAATTGTACCAAATCATAATTATTTTACTAAATTAATATTAAAGTGGGAGTGTCCTTAATCGAAACAAAAACATTTCAAGCTATACATAGGTTAGGTTGAGAGGAGGATGTATAATACATCAAATCCTAAGAAATACTCTTAGGTCACTATAGTATCTGTTGAGCTCTCCTTATCCGAAGTACAGAAACTCTGTTTCTAGATGGAGTTCTTTAAAATGTTCCAATCAGTGTGCGCACAGTGGGGCAGAATGGAAATTTTTTGGAAATAAATCTGGCATTTCTAAACGGCTGATCCGATCGGGATAAAATTTGGCGTGAGCGTAGCCAAGGAGTATTCGAGTTTAAATTTTGAAGATGAACCCTGCAGATGCCCCAGGGACGGCGCTGTGGCGGCTCAAAGTAGGGTACCTACGACCTGTAAAATTTTTAAACTCGTGCCATTTTTTTGTTTTTCACCCAAATACAAAGATTTTTATATTTTGTGAAAGCGCTCGACGAGATCTTGAAAAAACATGCTTGGACATACTACTTATCTCTTATAATATCCGAGTTATAGGCATTTAAAAATTTATTGATACAAAATTTACCATACCTTGGTCCGCCTTTTTTTGAATACCGGGCGTAATTTTGGACCAAATGCACAATGTTGTTAGTTAGACAACAAAATTTCCAATAATATACAAAAAATTTCAGATCAATATCGTTTACAGATCCAAAAATATACGTTTTTTAATTTAAAAATTCAAAAAATTTTAGATTTTTGGCGTTTTTTTGCCAAAAATGTGTCTTAACTCTTTTATTAATAAAATAAAATTTTTATTAAGAACATTTAACAATTTTATAGTTTTCTAAAAGGTATCTTTACGCAGAACGCTTTGGCGTAAAAAACTTGTCCTATTTTTTAAAAATGTTGCCACTGCGTCCTTCCGAATATGACCTATTTTTTATCAAAACTTCATCTTTGGGCGACATGTTCTAAAATCCCAAAGCTGGGATCAGAAAACTGAAAGCAGTTTTGGAAACCTCAATATGTTTTCTATTTACTCCAAAAGTATTTTCCCAGCCCTGAAAGAAATGTGGACCCTGTGGGCAAAAAAGTAAAAAATCCCATTTTTGGGATTTTCATTCCTATTTTTGGGAATTGCGGGATGCCCTTTGACCTTTTCAATTTTTTTTTTGCATATTCTTATTTGAAATGACAAATTTAACAAGCGTTGAAAATTTCATTGAGTTTTGTTCATAAATAAAGATTTTGTCATATATTACATATTTGTTTAATTTCTAAAACTATGATTTATATCAAAATTTTAATAGGATCGCAGAAAGCTACAACAATTTAGTCCATATTTATCCCTTAATATCATTTTTTAGTTAGATATGGAAATTCTCGACCCTTTACAAAAAATTTCAAGCCAATATCTCAATTACATTCAAAAATATGTTCATTTAAACCTGTGTCCTTTAATTTCATCTTTTTCATATTTTAGTATTAAGTATGACAGAACATACATTTGGTGTTGAATAAAATATTTGGACAATTTTTAAAAATTATTTAGTTAATTATTTTATTATAATATTGTATATAAAATAAAAAAAATTATAATTTTATTATGAGCCACGCACAACAACACCTAAATCACCCCACACAAACCACCTTTCCCGCCCACCGAAATATAAAACACAATTTAATACAATATCATCAGTTAGTATAATAGCTTTTTTTATTTGAAATGTTTATCTTAAACATAATACAATTAATTCTTACAACCTACTTATATAGTTAATTCCTAACACTACTTATTTTCTATAAAATAATCTGTCATATCGGTATACATATCCAGAAGGTAATATAAGTCCTTTAAATCTTCCTTGTTTTGAGATGATAGAGTTTCATAACAAATCCATCTTTTTCGCATAGTTGAAAGAACAGGATCAGAAGATAGAAGTAAACTATTAAAAATATCTTCATTCTGTGATTGCCTGGAGCATTTTCTTGAGCTGAATAGTTGAACATGCTTAAAATCTCGATTCCTCGCTTCCTGGGCTTCTTCTGTTAACTCTCCAAGTGGAAGAATATTCGATTCAATTATTATTTGACCATGACACAATACTTTGTGTACTGTTGGTGTTAGTTCCCTCCATGGATACAGAGATACAAGTAATTTAGAAATTTCAGATGTGTATTCCCCAAATCGATTTTCATTAATTTTATGTTTACTATTCAGTGCCATTAAAATAGTTTTAACTCTTCGAAGCAACTCCTTGTCGATTCCAGTTATTTTTGAAGTAATTTCAAAATCACGAAAAAACCTTCTCGACGTATTACCGTCATTTGTACTACCGCAACTTGAAAGTGGTTTGTCGATGTTTAATCCCATCTGAACTTTAAATTCTTCTTGGATTCTGCTTTTTTCCGCAGCTCTCAGTTCTTTCAATTCTTCATTATTTTTTGTTGATTTAGTAGGATAGTTTGTTTTTTTTTTTTTCCTGGATCGCCTTGTATGATGGTAATATATTGTGTCCTTTTTCATGCAGAGCTTTCCTTAATATTTGGTACTTATTTCGACTGAGACCCAGTTCCAACATAAGCGCTATTGCTTCCTCTTCAGTAAAATTTGATTATCATGTTGGAGTTGGTATACTTTCCACAATTCGCTTAAGTCGTTTTGGTGATGCATTAGGAAGAATAGTTGCAATATGTACGACATCCATATGTTGGTTTTCCTTTTTCAGCATTTCGTTAAATGTATCAGCAATTTCCTCATTTGAGATTGAAAAAAGTTTTTGTGTGACCCTCTTTTTTTTACCTTCAACATAAGTCTTCGTATGACTTCCAAGGCGCTCCTATTGATGTGTTGTAAGTTGAGATTTCCGTAGTAGTTTCCATCCAACTACAAAATTTTAATCGAAATTTCTTTTGATTTCCATCCACAGACTTACTTTTTACATCAAAAAGTTTTCAATTTTTGATATGCCTGTTTTGTCTACTTTTCTACTCCATAAAACGGAACACAACTCTTCGTACTTTAATGTAATCTTCATTGTAGATTTATTAAATATGGTACTTAAAATCTGAGAAGTTTACTTATATACCAATTCTTGTCATTTCCGATACAGGTATTCCAAAGTAAAAAATTACGAATTGTCTACCTATTAACATTTAGGACTATATTACTATAACCTGTAATTCAGTCATTGATATTTCTTATTAGTGAATGAATCGAAATTATCATTACCTGTATATTTTTACCTACATGATCATAAACGAAACAGAACGAAATGATCTGCAAAAGGATAAGCAAACAAATAGAAAATAGGTAAATATAAGATTTAAATATGTGCTGTCATACTTAATACTAAAATATGAAAAAGATGAAATTAAAGGACACAGGTTTAAATGAACATATTTTTGAATGTAATTGAGATATTGGCTTGAAATTTTTTGTAAAGGGTCGAGAATTTCCATATCTAACTAAAAAATGGTATTAAGGGATAAATATGGACTAAATTGTTGTAGCTATCTGCGATCCTATTAAAATTTTGATATAAATCATAGTTTTAGAAATTAAACAAATATGTAATATATGACAAAATCTTTATTTATGAACAAAACTCAATGAAATTTTCAACGCTTGTTAAATTTGTCATTTCAAATAAGAATATGCAAAAAAAAAAAATTGAAAAGGTCAAAGGGCATCCCGCAATTCCCAAAAATAGGAATGAAAATCCCAAAAATGGGATTTTTTACTTTTTTGCCCATAGGGTCCACATTTCTTTCAGGGCTGGGAAAATACTTTTGGAGTAAATAGAAAACATATTGAGGTTTCCAAAACTGCTTTCAGTTTTCTGATCCCAGCTTTGGGATTTTAGAACATGTCGCCCAAAGTTGAAGTTTTGATAAAAAATAGGTCATATTCGGAAGGACGCAGTGGCAACATTTTCAAAAAATAGGACAAGTTTTTTACGCCAAAGCGTTCTGCGTAAAGATACCTTTTAGAAAACTATAAAATTGTTATATGTTCTTAATAAAAATTTGATTTTATTAATAAAAGAGTTAAGACACATTTTTGGCAAAAAAAACGCCAAAAATCTAAAATTTTTTGAATTTTTAAATTAAAAAACGTATATTTTTGGATCTGTAAACGATATTGATCTGAAATTTGTATATTATTGGAAATTTTGTTGTCTAACTAACAACAAAAAATATGAGTCCATTTGGTCCAAAATTACGCCCGGTATTCAAAAAAAGGCGGACCAAGGTATGGTGAATTTTGTATCACTAAATTTTTAAATGCCTATAACTCGGATATTATAAGAGATAACTAGTATGTCCAAGCATGTTTTTTCAAGATCTCGTCGAGCGCTTTCACAAAATATAAAAATCTTTGTATTTGGATGAAAAACAAAAAAAATGGCACGAGTTTAAAAATTTTACATGTCGTAGGTACCCTACTTTGAGCCGCCACAGCGCCGTCCCTGGGGCATCTGCAGGGTTCATCTTCAAAACTTAAACTCGAATACTCCTTGGCTACGCTCACGCCAAATTTTATCCCGATCGGATCAGCCGTTTAGAAATGCCAGATTTATTTCCAAAAAATTTTCATTCTGCCCCACTGTGGTGCGTGAGGGATGTTATATCTGCTCCCAAGATATTCAGTATAAAATTTTCCATAGAAAATTAGTCTGATCTGTGTAAAGCTATTTTACATGTATTTGGTCTAAAATGCAATAAAAATTTTTATATTGCATAAAACTTTAATAGATATTGCGGAAATACTAGATTTTTTTCACATTTGAATGGACTCATACTACTTTCAAAAACAATAATTTTATAATTTTGCTAATTTATTATTTTTTCATACAAAAAGGAACTCATATCAATTAGCAAAAATTAAAATATATAGTTTTATTGTATTAGACGAGTCTGCTAAATTTTTCGAAAGTTTCAACTTTTAGCAGAGATGCTGACAAAATCTCAGATGAGTGATTGGTGTACTATCATTGTACTTTTAAGCATCGAATTGTACCAAAAAGTACAATTGTGCCAACTTTGCCAACCCTGATGGGGGCTAACTGTGGCCCAATGATTACCATTCTTACAGCATAATTTCTTGGTACACAGAAAAAAGTTTCAGCATAAATATTATGAACTGCTTTCATTGACAAAAGTTAATAATATTTAAGAATAAGTTCCTAAATGGTATGAATTTTTTCATTTTTATTTTTTCAAACATAATCTAGAAGCCTTGACTTAAAATATTTCAAATTTAATTTTTATTTTTCTATTTGTTAAAAAATGTTTGAAATTTTCTTTGGAAAATTTTTTATTTCTTTATGATTTTTAGATTGAAATCGATGGGATGTGCACGTAATTTGCGGGATTTGATGAAGAATGTATGTTTAACTATGTTTGCTGATGTTTTCTTATTTCAGATTTTGTTTTTCAACATTTCAATTTAATTATCATACAAAATTTGCTAATATAGGATCACTATTTACAAGATATGGAAACAGATTTGTAGATAATGGACTTTTTTTTGCAATTTTTTAAGAATATCATAGAAAATAAGTAAAAGCCAAAAAAATTCTGTCATGTTGAAATTCATACATTTTATGAACTCTTAATACTCTGAATGAAAATGGTTTGGGAAAAAAAGTCATGTTCGATTCATACTATTTATTACAAAATTCATTCCAGCTATGTATTATTTTTTTCTGTGTACGTAAACCTAACTTGTGTAAAATTTTACCACGATTGCTTCATAACTAATATATGTGTGAGGGCTATGTAAAAATCGAAGTCCGATACTGCCCATTTTTAAAAGCAAACAGTGCACATTGGGGTCTCCTTTAAGTAAACTTGGCAAAAAGTCAATATTTAAAAATTATTTTTTTGCAAAAAATATAGCGTATCTTAAAAGCCAAGACTTTGTTCTATATAACGCTATAATTAGTTTTTCGATTTTCCTTTTGTAGGCCTTTAGGTTGTGCATCAAAGTTTAGGTTTTTTATATATAATTTTTCATATTGTTTTTTTTAATTAATACCTTTACCTTTTTTATATAAAAAACTACCATTCTATAAATTTTCTTAAAATTTTAATTTTCAAGTCCAAATATAATGTTGTTTTGTATGAAAAATTATATTTTAAATAACTGTACGATGAAGAGCTTTTTCTTCACCGGCAACGATATAGAGCAATTCGGTCTACTTTGAATTGTTGTCTATAGGTTGCTGAAATGTTCGATGGGCAGTGATTAATTAACAAACACAAAAGAACTACCGTGGTACCGAGACAAGAATAAAAGATGATGTTGTTCGATTGAATTCAACTATGACAATGATTTATTTATTTAAAAATTCTTTTCTTAAGCCTAACAATTGATCATGTAAATAAGGGCTACACTGTTGTTATTGTAATATTATTTGTTTCTCACTTCCAATGTACCAACTCAACTTGTTTATTTATATTCAAAATATGCAAAAACAAAATACATGCAATAAGTCTCCAAAATAAGAAATTGCATTTTTAAGAGCAACAACAATATGCTTATAATAAGAATTGGAGTGAGAAACAAATAATAAAAACTAACGGGTCATTACCAAAAATATGTACAGTGGTTAGTATGAACAAAAAATAATGACAAATTACAGTGGCAACAGTGAGCCAAAAATATGAATAAATTTAAATACAATAAAAAATGGAAAATTTAAACAAAACAAAATAATAATGTTAGTAATTATTATACGGTGACCTAACATTCCGGCCCCATTGAAAGGACACTTTCAAGAAGATAGAAGAGCCAGTCTGTGGATAGGGCGACGTATAACTCCTTTTGTAGTTTTGATGTCGACAACTCGAACACGATCATCTCTTCCACGAACAATGTTGATGATTTTACCCATGAGCCAACGCTGCGGGGGTAAATTATCTTCTTTGATGATGACTAGGGAACCAGGGGTAATATTAGAGTTGGTGCTAGTCCATTTGTTGCGAGTCTGGAGCTCATTTATATAATCATGGGACCACTTTTTCCAGAATTGTTGCTTGATGGCGCTTATTCGGGCCCAATATTCAAGTTTGTTAATCTCATTTGTAGGGACATCACGTTCTGGCAAACTACGGAGGGGAGCGCCTATCAAGAAGTGTCCTGGTGTAAGAGCTTCAAAATCACTGGGATCTGAGGATAGAGGCGAAATGGGCCTCGAGTTTAAAACTGCCTCTATCTCAATCATAGCCGTTGCGAGTTCTTCGTAGGTGAGCCTTGTGTTGTCCAGGGTTCTGGTTAAGTGACCTTTGGCCGATTTGACGGCCGCCTCCCACAATCCGCCAAAATGTGGTGCCCTAGGGGGAATAAATCGAAAATTAATAAATTGATTCGAGCAATAATTTGTAATAAAATTTGAATTTTTTTTGGCTCAAAAAGGAACGACTTTAATTGAGCCAACTTAGAGTTTGCACCAACGAAATTTGTTGCATTATCACAGAATATATCTGTGGGCAGACCTCTACGACCAATCATCCGTTTTAGGGCAGCAATGAAGGCATCTGTTGACAGGTCGGATACCACTTCAATATGGACAGCTTTGGTAGCGAGACAAACAAATATAGCGATGTATGTCTTGTAGGGGACCTTTCCTCTAATTCTTAGGTAGGTGTTGACTGGACCACAAAAATCGACAGCACACCTTGCGAAGGGCCTTGACGGGTTGAGTCGTTCCACAGGCAAATTTCCCATCATTTGTTGCAACAACTTTGGGCGATAGCGAATGCATTGAGGGCACGAATTTACAATGCTGCGACACAAATTCCTGGAGTTGATGATCCAAAATTGTTGGCGAATCAATGACATTAGAGCCTTGGGTCCAGCGTGGTAGTTACTGATGTGCAGATGACGTACGTAACAGTAGACGAAATGGCATTTGCTGGGCAAGATTATGGGGTGTTTTTGGCCTTCAGAAATTGCCGCGTACTCCAAGCGTCCGCCGACCTTGAGCAAGTTGAAACCATTTGACGAATCTAGGAAGGGGTTCAGACACTTTAGAGCACCTTGGGGATCTTTCTTCTTTAGAGCTCGAGTTATGTCATCTTGAAAATGTAGTTTCTGGATGTTGAAAACAATACAAAGTTTAGCATTTTCTAATTCTTGGGGCTGCAAAGAGTCAGAATTG
Source organism: Lucilia sericata (assembly GCF_015586225.1). NCBI lineage: Eukaryota > Metazoa > Arthropoda > Insecta > Diptera > Calliphoridae > Lucilia > Lucilia sericata. The sequence goes on along the minus strand of NW_023994108.1, from coordinate 525,304 downwards.
GAAATATTAGTTTTTGTTTTTTGAGCAAAACGAAACATCCAGGCAATAATACGAATGATTTTTAAGTACGAGCTATATTTTCCAACAGAATCGAGGATGTAGTTAGATTTTGTTTCAAGATGAAGTACGGTTTTCCGTTTTTCTTTGTCGAATACTTGCTGATTTTCTTCGGAGAGTTTATCAGTTTTAGTAGGGGGCCACTGAACAGGATCGAGAGCGAGAAATGCTGGTCCGTTGAACCAGATGGATGAGGCGAGTTCCTGCACAGTTGAACCACGAGAAACGATGTCAGCAGGGTTGAACTGGGTTGGGACATGTCGCCAAACGCAGCCATTAGTTAGATCTTGAATTTCTGATACCCTATTGCCAACAAAAACTGACAAAGTAGATGAATGTTGCTTTAGCCAGTGAAGAACTAGTTGTGAATCTGTCCATAGAACGACTTCCAGATTTGGTATTGCGAAAAGATTTTTGATTTTGGAATACAATTTTGCTAGAAGTTGTGCGCCACATAACTCAAGTTTGGGTAACGATTTTCGCTTTGTAGGAGCAACTCTAGATTTGGCAGTAAAGAGCCGAACAACAACATTTCCTGAAGAAGTTTTAACACGAAAGTAAAAACAACAACCATAAGCACGAATTGATGAGTCACAAAAGCCATGAAGTTGAACTGATTTAGAATCAGGAGCGAGACAAAAACGAGGAATTTTAAGTGAAGGTAATAGTTTGAGATCAGAGACGAAAGATTTCCAAGCCGAGTGTATTTCTTGAGGTACAGACTCATCCCAGCCAATTTTTAGAATCCACAACTCTTGCATGAGGATTTTAGCTTTTATTATGAGAGGGGATAAAAGTCCTAGGGGATCGAAAAGCGCTGACGAGAGCGACAAAATTGTACGTTTGGTTATTTTTTCATCAATTTGGACTTTAGGCGAAAACAAAAATAAGAAAACATCCTTTTGTTGGTCCCAAGAGATACCAAGAGCGCTAGTTACTGCAGAATCTTCAATATTAAGGTCTTTGACAGTTTTGTCGTCCTGAAAATCTCTATGATTAGAGTGCCACTTATCTAATTGAAACGAACCACGAATTAGAATTTCATTAACCTCCTGCTTCATACGAGACAATTCTTCAAGCGTATCTGAGCCACAAAGAAAATCATCAACGTAAAATGATGACTTAATGGTTTTTGCACCAAGTTCGAATTGGTCCATGTATTGGTCTGCGAGATAGTGAAGGCTTTTGATGGCAAGGTAGGGCGCAGCTGACATTCCATAGGTGACTGTATTTAGGTGATATGTTCGAATTTCTTCCTCTTCTGAATTTCTCCACAAAATATATTGGAATTTTCTATCTTGGGAGTCAATAAGGACTTGTCGATACATTTTTACTATATCGGCAGTAAGAGCGAAGCGATGAAGACGGAACCGAAGTAAAATTTTATACAGCTCATCTTGAATTGTTGGGCCAACCATAAGAAGATCATTGAGAGACTTCTGGGACGATGATGGACACGAGGCATCGAAAACAACTCTTAACTTTGTGGAAGTGCTACTTGGTTTGAAAACGCAATGGTGAGGGATGAAATAATGAGGCTCGTGTAGACGAGGGCTACGAACTAGACTCATATGTCCAAAATCTTCATACTCCTTCATAAAAGCAACATATTGTGATTTAAGATTGCTGTCACGAGCAAATCGTCTCTCTTGAGATACAAATCTTTTAAGAGCCATATTTCGAGAAAGACCTAAAGCGTCAGGAGATTCCTTGAAGGGCAATTTAACAACAATCCTACCAGAAGATTCACGATGAACAGTATCATTGAAAAATGTTTCACATTCAGATTGTTCTGGTGTCAAATCATTTGAGCCAGATTGAACTTCATCGATTTCCCACAAGCGCTGTAATTTAAGATCAATATCTTCTTCTATCGAGAGCATACAAGAAGAGCCACAAATATTGGGTTGTTTTGATACATAACGACCTGCTACAATCCATCCGAAAAGTGTTTTGTGTAATTTAGGCAAATTAGGGCCAAGTTTTATTTGACCAACTGCTAAAATGTCGAAAAACGTTTCAGTACCAATAAGTAAATCAATTCGTTTTGATTTGAAGAAGTTTTCATCCGCAAGTTCAGTATTTGGGGGCAAATTCCAGGATGAGACATCTAATTCATTATCAGGTTGATATGAAATATGAGGTGTGACACAAAATGAGAGCGAAACTTCAAAATCTGTGACTCGAGATTTTACATTTGTGGACGACCTATATTTAGATTTGCTAAGAGTGTTACCAATGCTAGAGACTTCAGTAGTTTGTTTTGTACGAGACAAATGTAATTTTTGGGAAAATTCATCGGTTATGAAATTCAATTGAGAGCAAGAATCTAACAAAGCGCGTCCCAATTGATAGCGACCAGTGGAGTCACGAACTAGAACCATGGCAGTAGCAAGCAGCACCTGTTCCGGCGAGGATTTTTCCATATGGGTATGGACCGAGGCAGAAGATTCATTCAAGGCAACATGAGAAGTAGTAGGTTCAGCAGCAGGGGACGAGGGCCGAGAAGCTGGCTGAGACCGATGAAGCAAACTATGATGCGAGCGAGAACAAAATTTGCACTTGAATGTGGAGGAACAACTACTTACTTGATGCCCTTTGGACAAACAATTTAGACAAAGGCTTAGACGTTTTGCATTTTCATACCTTTGACTAACATCCATATCTTTGAACCGAGAACAACGACTAATTGAGTGGTCAGATTTGGAGCAAAGCACACAAGAGCGTTTTGATACCGAAAAAGTATAGCCAGGTTTTGAATTTTTAGATTTGGACTTACCAGATTGATGATCAGGCTTACGAGGGGCCACAAAAGTATGGTTGGTATCAACCGATTCCAAAAATTGACAACGCCTTTCAAGGACCTTGGAGCAATCATCCCATGTTGGCAATCTGGTAAAGTCCAAGGAATCTTTCCACTTTCTTCTGGTATCTTCATCCACTTTTTCCATCACTATGTAAATCAGCATGGAATTAGCAATATCACTATGTGAGCCAAAAGACAGTAAAGAACTATAAAGGGCAGAAACATTATCGACGAGACTTCGTAATTGGGCACAATTGTATTTGGACATGGTAGGAAGTTCAAAAAGGGCGGTAATATTTTCCATAAAAATAAGCGAGCTATTATCATAACGCGTTTTGAGCCTTTCCAGAGCCTTCGGGTAATTTTCGTTCGTAATCTGGAAAGCCTTGACCGTTTCTAGAGCTTGGCCTTGGAGGCAGTTGAGCAAATGATTAAACTTTTCAATATTTGATAGGCCAAACTCACGATCGATAACTTGATTGAACGACGTTATAAAATTCTTGTATTCACTGTACTTACCACTAAATGTGGGCAATTTGAGTTGGGGCAATTTATGGCTGGGAGCTGGGAAACAAATGGTGGACTCGGACAACGTTGTGTTATGAACATCTTCACCAAGCTGCGACTGGATATTCATTTTGGCTGAGATGTACAAATCTTCAATTTCGGGCCTAGCATTATCCTCGGGATCATATTTTTCAATTTGTGTTTGATACGTCAATATCTGTTTAAAATATGACTCCAGTATCCCCAAACGGCACTTCAACTCAGCAGACGAAAGTGTCTTACCTTCACCCCTTCCATTGGCTTCGATTTGGTTCTTGATGCGGGTAATACTCTTCTTCGTATTAGCCCGTTGCTGCTTAACCTCTTCCAAAGTCATCATAAATTTCCAAAAGTTTGGTTAAGTGAGCCAAAAATTTCCAAAAACAAATTTCAAAATGGATGATACTATGTATTGTAGAGCACCGACGCCAAAAGTTTTACGCCAAAAATGTTTATATACAGACTTTATGTATTTATTCACTGTCTATATAAATATGTACCGCAATATTCCGAGCGACAAATTTAGTATACACAAAATTCTATATTATGTACTGGAACCAAAAGCGAACAAATTTATGTATTTTCTTGTATATAAAGATTAGCGGTAAATTTATTTAACCCGAATTACGAGCGAACAAAGTTTATTTATTTTTGTACATAAAAATTTGCGGTAAAATTTTAGAGTCACTTTTATTTATTTTATTTTTCGACAAAAACTGATTCTATTTAGCGAGCCGACAAAATTTGTATAATGTTTGTAATAGGCAAAGAATAAACAAGAAGTGAAACGCTGTCATTTTTTTACAACAATAACATTACGCTCTTCTCACAGACGAGTGCTGTGTAAATCCAACACATATGTAAAAATTTTATTCTCTCTCCAAACTTCAAAACTTTTTCGCGAAAATTTGAGGATAATAGCACTTTGAAATATTTTTCATCACTTAACATTATGTTTTATAATTTTTTTGCACAATTTAAACACATTTAATAGCCCGAAAATAATATATTTTTTACAAACGAAAAAAAAATATTTTTTATTTTTTGACATTGAAATTTTGTTGGTTGAAATTAAAACTAAAAAAAACAATGTTGTAAATTTTCGTATGGTAAACGAAAAAGATATTTCAAATAAATAATTTATTTTTTCAATATTATAGATTAAAAAACAAATAGACGTCTTTATAAAATGTTTGTAGATAAAATATGTGGAAAATATCTTAAGAAACCTTTCAAAGTATAAATTGAAATGTAATATTTTTTTTCAATATTTTTCAATACGATTTTTTGCAACTATGTTGACTTGAGAATTCTACTAATACATTCTTAGAGTTAGGTACCGGATGACAGTAGACTTAGGTACTTTTGACAGCAGTTTCATTTCTTATTTATTCTTTGGTAATAGGTATTTAAAAAACTAGATTTGTAGTAGGTACGTCACTACAAATTTGTTTAACAGTTTTTTTTTTGTTATATGTTGCACTGTCTAGTTTTTTTTTAAATGATTTATAAATTTTTTTTTTGTTGCACAGGTTTTTTTTTTTTTTATTGAACCACAAAGTTTTTTATTTTTCTTTTTGTAGCACTAGATATTGCCCTTGTAATAGAACCACTGTTTCCACTTCACAATATGACCGTACACTTTTTCTTTAAGTTGTACTACAACGAAAAGTTTTTAGAATATACCACGGACCGAGAACGACAAATTTAGGAAGATTTAGATTAATCACTTGCCCCACGTTGGGCGCCAAAAATGTACGATGAAGAGCTTTTTCTTCACCGGCAACGATATAGAGCAATTCGGTCTACTTTGAATTGTTGTCTATAGGTTGCTGAAATGTTCGATGGGCAGTGATTAATTAACAAACACAAAAGAACTACCGTGGTACCGAGACAAGAATAAAAGATGATGTTGTTCGATTGAATTCAACTATGACAATGATTTATTTATTTAAAAATTCTTTTCTTAAGCCTAACAATTGATCATGTAAATAAGGGCTACACTGTTGTTATTGTAATATTATTTGTTTCTCACTTCCAATGTACCAACTCAACTTGTTTATTTATATTCAAAATATGCAAAAACAAAATACATGCAATAAGTCTCCAAAATAAGAAATTGCATTTTTAAGAGCAACAACAATATGCTTATAATAAGAATTGGAGTGAGAAACAAATAATAAAAACTAACGGGTCATTACCAAAAATATGTACAGTGGTTAGTATGAACAAAAAATAATGACAAATTACAGTGGCAACAGTGAGCCAAAAATATGAATAAATTTAAATACAATAAAAAAAGGAAAATTTAAACAAAACAAAATAATAATGTTAGTAATTATTATACGGTGACCTAACAATAACCATTACACAATAGGATTCAATTATTCATTACTTATTAAAATGCCACTTTTCATATATATATTTATGTTTTTTTGCCATTTTTAAAGGAGAAAAAGTACTATTTGGCCGCTGCACAGTGGTATAGGAAAAAAAAAAGAGGGAAATAATTCGGTAACTTCTAAACGGTTAATCCGATTTTAATGAAATTTGGTATGCACAAAGAGGAGGTGTTGTCGAGTTTAGGTTTTGAATTTGGACCTTATAGGCCAACCAGGGGCCCGGCGGGGGGTCCTCAAATTAGGACACCTCGGCTATGTTAAATTTTTAAAACGATCCTATTTCTTCATTTGAGTTCCGATTTAAAAAAAATTTCGTATATAGAAGCACTATAAAAAATGTCGTCGTAGCAGTAAATTATCTCTTATAGTTTAGGAGATATTCGCATTTGAATATTAAAATTTTAAAATTTTTACCGTCCTTACTTTAGTTTTTTTGATAATAGCAGGTCCAAATATTTCCGATTTTCGCCATTTTTTTTTATTTGCTTAACAACAAGTTTATATACCAAGCAGTGAAAGAATTATGTAAAAATCATGACTGAGTCCAAAGTTATAGGCATTTAAATTTAAAAAATTAAAAAAAGGCGATTTTTTGTCATTTTTTTGGGAAAAAAGTATCTTTTTCTTTTTAAGTTATCTAAAAAGTTTCTAAGAAGATGTATATAGAATTTATACTTTTTGGAAAGCTGACTTTACATAAAATACGATAAATGAAACAAAACCTAAAAATTTTTGATACCGAGGGGACCAGGTCCATCCAAAAAAACCCTATTTTTTATGGAAAATTAAATTTTGAGCAAAAATTCTCAAATCGCATAGTCGATATCAAATTATAGTGACCTGTTTTATATGACCCAATAAGTTCTTAATCATTTTGTAACGGGTTTCGATAACCCCGCCCCTGGTATGGATATAATAGGCAAAAAACCAAAAAATCCCATTTTTGGGATTTTTTAAAACTTTTTTGGGAATTCCGGGATTTCTAATAAGAAAATTCGAAATTTTTATTTAATTTTGGATTTTGAGTAAAAAAATCTACCTAACTGTAAAATTTCATCAAAAAATATTCATAAATAAAATTTTTATTGCAATTTGAAAAATTTGTATCTTCGCAAAAACTGAATAAAAAACATTTTTTAATTTTTTTTAAAAAAATATTCCGCGAATTTTTTAATTTTCAAAAATTATATACAGTTTTGAAAAATAGACAAAATTACCTTTCCATTGATATATAACATGCCTACCTAATGTTTTTTAAGTGACAAATTAATTAGGGAAAACTCAACATCTTTTAGAAAATTTGCCTAGCACTATTATTTTCATCCATAAGGTTAACTCTTAAATTTGTTACATATATGGATGAAAATAATAGTGCTAGGTAAATTTTCTAAAAGATGTTGAGTTTTCCCTAATTAATTTGTCACTTAAAAAACATTAGGTAGGCATGTTATATATCAATGGAAAGGTAATTTTGTCTATTTTTCAAAACTGTATATAATTTTTGAAAATTAAAAAATTCGCGGAATACTTTTTTTAAAAAAAATTAAAAAATGTTTTTTATTCAGTTTTTGCGAAGATACAAATTTTTCAAATTGCAATAAAAATTTTATTTATGAATATTTTTTGATGAAATTTTACAGTTAGGTAGATTTTTTTACTCAAAATCCAAAATTAAATAAAAATTTCGAATTTTCTTATTAGAAATCCCGGAATTCCCAAAAAAGTTTTAAAAAATCCCAAAAATGGGATTTTTTGGTTTTTTGCCTATTATATCCATACCAGGGGCGGGGTTATCGAAACCCGTTACAAAATGATTAAGAACTTATTGGGTCATATAAAACAGGTCACTATAATTTGATATCGACTATGCGATTTGAGAATTTTTGCTCAAAATTTAATTTTCCATAAAAAATAGGGTTTTTTTGGATGGACCTGGTCCCCTCGGTATCAAAAATTTTTAGGTTTTGTTTCATTTATCGTATTTTATGTAAAGTCAGCTTTCCAAAAAGTATAAATTCTATATACATCTTCTTAGAAACTTTTTAGATAACTTAAAAAGAAAAAGATACTTTTTTCCCAAAAAAATGACAAAAAATCGCCTTTTTTTAATTTTTTAAATTTAAATGCCTATAACTTTGGACTCAGTCATGATTTTTACATAATTCTTTCACTGCTTGGTATATAAACTTGTTGTTAAGCAAATAAAAAAAAATGGCGAAAATCGGAAATATTTGGACCTGCTATTATCAAAAAAACTAAAGTAAGGACGGTAAAAATTTTAAAATTTTAATATTCAAATGCGAATATCTCCTAAACTATAAGAGATAATTTACTGCTACGACGACATTTTTTATAGTGCTCGATGAGGAGATTCTATATACGAAATTTTTTTTAAATCGGAACTCAAATGAAGAAATAGGATCGTTTTAAAAATTTAACATAGCCGAGGTGTCCTAATTTGAGGACCCCCCGCCGGGCCCCTGGTTGGCCTATAAGGTCCAAATTCAAAACCTAAACTCGACAACACCTCCTCTTTGTGCATACCAAATTTCATTAAAATCGGATTAACCGTTTAGAAGTTACCGAATTATTTCCCTCTTTTTTTTTCCTATACCACTGTGCATTGCGAATATCGTAATACGATTTGTTTAAACGTTAATATCTGGTCAAAATACCGTTCGATTTAACCCAAAGGTTTTGAAATTTTAGTATGTTAAAAGGAAACAGATATAGAACATAATTTTTATAAAAGTAACTGACATTTTAACTTTTAAAGAATATTTATAAGACCTTTTTTTGTTTATTATAGTTTTATTATAGTGAGAAACATTTTGATTTTTGTATTTAAGTTTATACTATGTTTCCACTGGGTTGAAATCTACTAGATTTGCGTAAACCTCTTCGAGGTGTTTCCACTGAACTTACTCGTTTTTGATATTCGAATTTTCGAACAAATCCCGTCATTTTACTTTAATAAAACGACAATAATGTTAATTTCCTTCAAATTTAAACATTAAAAATACAAAAATACAGTTGTAAATGTGTAAGTTTGTTTATTAAATGCCACTAATTTTAAAATTATAATTTGTTTTGTTTTTATTTTCGAAATGAAATGTCACTTTTTCGATGAAAACATTCAACTTGAATGGATAGCCTATAGTTGTATTTGCTTATCCTAGACACAACGCAGTGTTGTATAAGCAAATCTTGTTCGAAAAATACATTTTCAAATCTAGTAGGTTAAGTAGATTAGGATGTATCAAAACTGTATGGCAAAACTACATGATTTCAACTAGTTTTGCCCAAATCCACTAGATTTGCTTAAAACGCCTCAGTGGAAACATAACATTAAGTTTTATTTATGTTTAGGTTAAGTGTTTTATTCAATAGATGTAATGTGACGTAATGGACTTAACAACGTATGTGGACTTAACATCTAATCCATAGTGAAATTGTTTGATGTTCCGTGTTAGTGAGATTAGTTTTTTCTATGTTAGGTATTCGTTAGGGATTTTGTTTTGTTTATATTGTTTTTTTTTTTATTTTTTATTGGTACCGTCTCTTGGTACTGTAGATGCGTGTTGGGTTCCCACGCCGAAAGTTTGAGCGAGTCGAGGCGGCATCGAAGTACACCAGATCAAGAAAGAGTCGCGTAACAATAATGGCGCCCAACGCAGAAAGTAGACAACCGGAAATGCAGTTTTAAATCCATGAATCTGAATTTTAAGTTGCATAAATAGGACGCGTACAACAGCTAAACGTGTGAAATATTCAGTTATTAGGAATAGGCATAGAGAAAAATTTAAGTTAATTTGAAATCGTCCTAACAAAAATATTTGAAAAGTTAGTTTGGGAGTATTATAACACCGGATACTCACTATACTAGTAATCCATTGACAGAAACACCGACGGTACTCCCAAGTGAACCAACCGGAGCAATTCCGAAAACTTTTGCTCCTCCTAAAACCTTCAATTTTCCACCTCCAAAGGTCCCACTCAATCAAAAGGGGTTTTCATAGGGCAATAGCCCTAGGGCAAAAATGGTCAGCGAAATTCAAAAAATGAGTGTAACTAGCAAAATAAGTGATGGTATAGAATCGTTAGATAGTGAGGAGGTTGAAAACCCAACTCAAATAGCACCTACAAAGAGGAAGCCGGAAAACCAACCATTTCCACAAAGAAGGTTAGATTTTAGGGAATCGAATTCTAATGTTAATACTCCCCCTGAAAACGGATCACCTCAGAGTTTTTACCCATCTAGTAGACCAATTAAAAATCCTATCAGCGTGATATTAGTTTCGATGGAAATATAGAAAAATTATATATTGATGATTTTATATTTCGCATCGAATATATGTTAAAGTACCATAATTATTCATGGCAAGATTTGAAGGGAGAATTTTACAAACTTTTAAAGGTAGATGCAAAGGATTGGTATTGGTTACTAGTCCATCAAAGACCAATCGAATCTTGGGATGAGCTGAACCTTATGGTTTCATAAGGTCGGAATATGAACTATTGAGAGATTTTGAGGAACGAAGACAACAACAGGGAGAATCTATCGATGACTACTTCTTAGCTATGCGAAGATTAAGGGCCAGGCTAAGAAATCCTTTACCAGAATATGAGATAATAAGAATAATAAAACGAAACTTACGGCAAAATATTTCGCAAATAGTTTACTCTGTGCAAGTGTTTTCTGTGGAAGATTTGCGAGATACGTGTAAGGAAGTAGAAAGGAATTATTTCCGTAAACAATCTTTCAATATTCCACAAACCCGATATGTACCACCTAGAAGACAAGTGTAGGAAGTCGGAGTAGAGATTGATAGGGAAAAGGAAATTGAAGTAGTTGATGAAATAAAGTACAAAGCAGACAATACTTACAAGAAATCAAATACGGTGACTACAGAGAGAATACTTTGCTGGAACTGCAGATTGCCAGGTCACTTATTTACTGATTACCCTAGTATTCAGATAAATTTGTTCTGTTGTAGATGTGGACTCATAGGTGTTGTTACTCCGGTTTGTCCCAATTGTTCGGGATACAAGAGAGGGGGTGTGATAAAAACGGCGGAATCACGCTCCACGCAAACAACTGCCGAACAACAAGAGATGTAGGCATTCAATATGTTTATGATGAATCTATAAAAGACAAAACCAATGATAGCAAATTAGTTTTAGCAAAAAAATATGATAGAAATATTGAAATAGAAAAGGATAAGTGCAACGATAGGAGATTATTAGGGTCTTATGAAGAGCGTTTAAAAAGATATATGATAACTAGAAATAGGATATTTAATGAGGATAATAATACAAAACTGGAAAAGATTAAGAGAACTAGAAACAGATTTCGGAGAAAAAAGTTAATGGCTCAAGAGATAGGTAAATTAGTCCGAAATTGACAACAACAGGATCCCGAGCCTTTATAGAGGTAAGACTAGATAATATGAAAGTAAAAGGTCTTCTGAATAGTGGAGCATCAATAAGTCTACTAGGAAAAGATTTCGAGAAGATAGTAGACACTTTAAACAGTGAAATAAAACCAGTTTTTTCTGATATTCAAACGGCAGGAGGAAAGCACTATCAAATTTTGGGAAAGATTGATGTAATGGTGCATTATAGAGAACAAAAGCATAATATTGAATTTTATTTATGTCCAAATCTGATTCAAGAAGCATATTGAGGAATCGAAATTCGATACTGCTCCAGGATTATTCGATATATCTGAAATAAAACCCGAAAACTTGGCGGATAATTATCCTCTTGAGTTAGAAAATATAGAGCAACATGATTTAAATGAACAGCAAAAAAAAAAAACGAATTAGGAAAACTTATAGATAAATTTCGTACGTTTGAAAGGAATGGTTTGGGAAGAACTAATTTAGAAGTTCATACCATTGAATTGTTAGAAAACACAACAGCAGTTAAGGATAGATATTATACAGTGTAACCTGCAGTCCAGAATCTAATATATGCCGAGGTGGACAACATGTTAAAGTTAGGGATTATAGAGGAAAGTAACAGTCCTTAGTACGAAAGCCTGAAAAAAATCGACTATGTCTAGATGCGAGAAAATTAAATGATAGAACGATAAAAGACTCATATCCAATACAAAATATAAAGGGAATTCTCAGTCGACTAGACGAAACATATTACATTAGCAGCGTCGATTTGAAATATGCCTTCTGGCAAATCGAGCTGGAAAAGAAATCTAGATCGTATACGGCTTTTACTATTCCAGGCAGACCTCTTTACCAATATGTTGTTATGCTGTTTGGATTATGCAACGCGGCACAGAAACTGTGTAGGTTGATGGATAAGGTAATTTTACAGGAGTTAAAACAAAATGTATTTACTTATCTAGACGACCTATTGATCATATCCACCGATTTCAATCATCGCTTAAAACTGTTAGGAAAAGTTGCCGATTGCTTAAACAAGGCAAACTTAACTATAGGCTTAAAAAATCAAAATTTTGTTTTAAAGAGCTTAACTACTTAGGGTTTATTGTTGGAGGTGGTGTAATGAAAACGGATCCCAAAAAGATAGAGGCTATTCGTAATATACCTTTGCCTAAATCTGTTAGAGAAGTTCGTAGTTTTTTGGGTACAGCGAGCTGGTACCGTCGTTTTATACGCAACTTCTCCTCATTAACTGCATCACTGTCAGACCTGACAAAGAAAGGAGAAAAATTTAAAATTACGGAAAAGGCAATGGAAAGTTTTAATGAAAAAAGCATTGACAACGGCACCGGTTTTGGCACACCCAAACTTTCGAGAACGATTTTTTGTTCAATACGATGCTTCAGATTATGCTGTTGGAGCTGTATTGTTCCAAAAAGATGAATTAGGAAATGAAAAACCTATTTCATTTTTTTCTCAAAAGCTAAAAGAATTTTAAGGGTCATAGGGAACAGTATGTACGAGTTGGAAAGCTTATCTGGCAGACCATTGGGTATTTTCCATGCAAAGGATATTAAACAATAAAGAATAAAGTGCAATATAGTTTATAAGGATCAAATGTGAAATACATTAGTGACAAATAATCAAATTTTTGCTTACGAGTGCAATATTTATGTGTGCAATACTAGGTTAGGATTTGTGTTTTGTCATTGATGTGTTGATTATTTCCTCCTTGAGTATACAAATATTGTTCTTCGTCTCGTGTTTAAGGTCCTGTGTGACTAAAATGGTACTTGTGAAAATTAGAGAGCACAAACAAAGTATCATTCATGCAAGAAACAGGAAATAAAAAGACTTCCCTAAGTTTGACTTTTGTTGTTGATTGCCCGGCTAACTCTTTGTAGTAGTGTAGTGTCGTGGATGTAGCCTACGTTGGGCGCTGGACTTAAAAGCAAAACTACCTCACACTGTCGTATCTACGATTGACATCTATATACGCCAGAGTTTTGTTGAGGTAGTGAGGAACTCTCGACATATGGGTGTGCTGTCCTACATGCTCCATGGATACAAATCATCCAGTATTTTGGTTGTACTTACATGTAGTTTTGTTGTTTATATTTTGTCATTCTAGGTAGGTTTTTATATGTTTTATGGTTCATTCTAAATTGTTTTATTTTTAATTGTTTTGAATGTTGTATGTCTTTTGGTTTTGTTTTAAATTTTTATAATTGTAATTAAAATTTAGTTTTGTTCAGTAATTTCTTTTGTTTGTTTGTTTTGATCTTATGTTAAATGTTTGTTATTGTTAAAACGTCAAAATGTCGTATATAATAATAATGATTACGATGGTAGGGTTACCAAAAGATACATAAGAGAAGGAAGAGAAATATGAACATTACAGAAACAACGAAACTTATCTCTTAAATAGAGAACAAATTTTCAAGGCCATGACTATAGGTACATTGACCCAAACTGTGTCGATGTCACAATATTATAAAATTATGTTATGTTTTTTTATTATGATATTTGTTTGCATGTTTTTCTGTTATTTTTATTTAATTTTTTATAATAGATTTGGCCCAGAGAGGATTAGGAAGTCACACAATAAAGTGAAAACGTCACCAATACGACGAGAATTCCCCAAACATCCTGCTACGGGAAAATAAGAATACAAATATTTAAATTTAAAAAAATTAAACCGAAGGTAATAGTGTTCATATAAAACTTCCTTATTATTGTTGACCCTGTAAATATAAAAAAAATTGAATACGCCATCTACGGAGGAAAATTTGTACTAGGATATATTCCACAAAGTGGGTCGTAGAGAACCCTTGATTAGAAGTAGGGTAGATTTAGTACAGAATTTGTTTGTGATAGGATAAGTTAGCTTTTAAGAATTATAGTTTTTGTCAGTGAAGTGTATTGTAAAAGGATAGAACTAAAGGAGTATAAAATAAAGTAACAAAAAAATAAGATAATTAATGCTCAATACTAGGCTCTTAGGTGTCTTTCAGGGAGCTTCTTTAGGGACATATAACAGAGTAAAGTGAATAAAATAAAAGTAAATAAGAGGAAATTTTAACTCTTCAAAATTCACCTTTTAGTAATCCTTGTGTAGGCAAATTGTGTATTTTTTGTATTGTGTAAAATAAGTTAGTGACATTGTTTAAGTTTTATTTCCTGTTAGAATAAGTTTAGTTTCAATTATTAATTTGTATTTTTTTAGTTATTAATATTTTGTTTTGAAAAGTCATAATACTATTACAGTTTCCATTAAAGAGAATACTAAATATTTATTATGATTATTTTTCACTGTCTATAATGGCATGTGATTTATAAAAAAATCAATAAGAAAGATTTATAAAAAGATTTTAAAGAAAACATTGCGAATATCGTAATACGATTTGTTTAAACGTTAATATCTGGTCAAAAGACCGTTCGATTTAACCCAAAGGTTTTGAAATTTTAGTATGTTAAAAGGAAACAGATATAGAACATAATTTTTAAAAAAGTAACTAACATTTCAACTTTTAAAGAATATTTATAAGACCTTTTTTTGGTTTATTATAGTGGAAAACATTTTGATTTTTGTATTTAAGTTTAAGTTTTATTTATGTTTAAGTTAAGTGTTTTATTCAATAAAAGTAATGTGAAATAGAATTTGTATAAATATGTGTGGCTAATTATGTAATGTTTCAGGCATAGTTGGCCGAAGATGAAATGAATGTGATGAGTTGGTAAGTTGTTGGATTGGAATATTGTAGGGGTCATTCAAAGATGAAATGACTATGGTAGGGAGGGCAACGTATGTGGACTTAACATCTAATCCACAGTTAAATTGTTTGATGTTCCGTGTTAGTGAGATTAGTTTTTTTTTATGTTAGGTATTCGTTAGGGATTTTGTTTTGTTTATATTGTTTTTTTTATTTCTTATTGGTACCGTCTCTTGATACTGTAGAGTCGGGTTGGGTTCCCACGCCGAAAGTTTGAGCAAGTCGAGGCGGCATCGAAGTACACCAGATCAAGAAAGAGTTGCGTAACAGCCCCTTGCATCACACAAAGCTCTTAAAGGAAATGGTCTAATCTTTCTTTTTAGCAAAAAAAGGGAGTTTTTTGAAAAAAAAAGAAAAATAAAAGTATTAAAAAAATTAAAAATATTTTTGAATAAAAAGCTATCTGAACTCCTTTGTACAACTTTTGCTAGGACCAATAGATGAAAAGTTACACTTATTTGAGTAAAACCCTGTATGACCAAAATATCCAATAAGTTACACTTATTTGAGTAAAATCCTGTATGACCAAAATGTCCAACTTTGGCCCACTCTAAGTCCAGCAGTACAAACATTGGATCAAATTTTATTCAAATCGATTTTTTGCGTTGGGTCACTTGACACGAAATTGCCCATATATTTATTTGCACAAATAAAATACATACATATATCCTTGACGATATCAGTTTTGAACGCTTTTATATTTTATTTTTACATTATTTGCAGAACAAAAGAACAAAAAGAAGCTAAACGTTATTTTTGTTTTCAATCGTTAGCGACCGATAACGTGCTCACCAGGATGCACTTATAAGGTGATGTCAATTCTACAAAAACAACAAAAGTAGATACTTCTGTCAAAAAATTTACATGTTGCTACCGTGTTTTTTTTAATTTGCCTTACAAAAAGACAATCCCACATGCCCAAAAATCTCTTCACGTAAAGTAAATATGTATTATAAGATAAAATTTATTAAAAATTATACATGAATTGAAAAATTATTCACAAACAAAATTTTTATTTTATAAACGGTATTTTGTATGGAAACCTTTTATAAAATAAAAATGTTGTTTGTGAATAAGGGAGTAGAATATTATTTATTATTTACTTATTAAAAAAGTAAATAAATTATCAATTAAAATAACAAAAAATTAGTATTAGATTACAAAATTGTAATTAGTAGCAAAAATACAAATTACATACATATTATTTTTTATCAGTCAATATTGGGAACTTATAATACCGTGTAAGTGTCTACTATTGTCGTATAAGAAATATATAATGATCTTTATAGAAATGTGACCAAACCACTACCATGGAAAGTTGTTAAAAATTAAGATATCTATGATAAAATCGAGTTTTAATAATTTTATTTACAATTTGTACTCTCAATTGATTAGTAAAATGTTCCCTATAATTGTTAAAATAGATGCATATTTAAGACAAATAGTTTGTGCAATTTTTGAGTATTTCGCAAAATTGTTTTATTGTTTGAAAGTGGAGTTTTTTTGACCACAGACTAAACCGAGCAAGCGTTATTAATTTGAACAAAAATTCGTACTAGCATATTTATGAATCTTATAAAGATAAGCCTAATATTTGTTTGTAAAATTTTTCAAAACTACAAAAAATTTTCTTATATTTACTTTTATGTGTCTTCAGAATCACAAAATTCTCGGGAAAAATTTTTAATAACTCAAAACTTTTTTAACCAATTTTGAGTTTTTCTATCTTTTTGGAAAGACAATTTTGTAGACATTAAGATTTTTCTATAAAATGGTGCAATAATTAATACTTAAAGTCTCATTTTGTGAAAAAAAACTCCAAAAAGTGCCATTTTCTCCCATATAATCGCATTTACAAACTTTGGCGGCGATGCGCGGGCTCTTACCCTCAAAATAATTGAATAATATTTTACAGTCTTCCATTTGACGTTAAAATACAACATAAGTTCACTATTAGAAGTTGATCCAAGAGAAAAGCCTATTTTCGACCCACCCTAATGTACATACGTATGTAAATATGAGAACTTTTGCACTTTATTTTGTCCGATATAAGTATATACACTATCGTGCAGTGCAAAACTACTAATGCTATATTCTTTCAGCGAAAAATCTGTTAAATGATTATTGAATATCGAAATTTTTCAAATTCATTTAGTTAATATACAATGCTACAAAAGTAACAATAAAACAAAATTTTTGTGCTTAAAATTGTTTTATATAACTACGGTGACCATATTTTGTTCAGCAAAATACAGAACAGGAGAGAATAAAACCACCATTTTCTTAATCAGGTTATTTTTAACCTTAAAAATTTCAATTGTCAATAACGTTTTAAACAAAGTATGTATAACAAGTAGTCCGACTCTCACGTACACGAAATTACCCCTCCACATTTACGGGTCTTGTGTGAATACAACTGGTGAGAAATACTATTGTGTCAAAATACTTAAAATTTCTGCTTACATATTCGAATTAATAGCGGGTTTTACGCCAAATCTCACCTGTCCACAGAAATAGTAAAGGCGATTGCAAATAATAATGGTAAAAAAAGTCCAAAATGGCTTAAGTAGATCCAAACATTCCAATCGGAACCAAAATATATAACACATTTTGATATACAAGAAATTTAAGTAATGATATATAAAATTTGCACTTTATTTTGTCCGACAAAAAAGTGAATTTACTTTAATTTTAGATATTTTAAAGAAAATTTTAAGTACAATAGTTTTGTTTTATTGTTATTTTGTAGCATTGTATATTAACTTAATGAATTTAAAAAAATTTCAATATTCAATAATCATTTAACAGATTTTTCGTGGAAAGAATAGATCATGAGTACTTTTGCACTTACGTCTTTTTCGTTAAATATTTAATAGGTGTGAACGTACCTTAAATAATAATTTAATAATTTTTAAATTCTATTTTATTTTATTTATTAATACGTGATAAGCACATTATGCATTGTTGTATTTGAAATGAAAGATGATACAAATGTAAACAACTTTTATTATTTTTAACATCTTCTGTTCATTCCTTCAAGATGAAACTAAGTGTAAAAAGTCTATTATGTAGCAAAATTGTTTTTAAATATTATTTGTAAAAGAAACTGGGAAAATAAGACATTAGAAAAAAATAACATGTTTTTAGACTAAAGTTCAACGATAATGTTACTTTAACCAAAGACACTAAAATATAAAGATGTTGCAGTCAGAGACAGAAAATTATTATTATCCATGAAATTTTTGCTTAAAAAAATCAGTATGAAAGAATCGTCCTAGAAATGTTTTGAATGTGCAAGAAAAAAAATATTTCCCAGAACTTATTTAATCGATTTCCTCAATTAACTTTTTTTCTTGATTTTTATAATAAAAATTGAAAATAAAGATTATTTTTGATTTTTATTCAATTTGTTTCAATAAAAAATTATTTGCGTTTTTTGTAATAATACTCACTCAGTAATTTTTATTTATTCAAACAAAAAATAGAAATCAATCAATAATTTTTATTTTTCAAAACAAAGAGTAAAAATCACCTAAAGAATTTTAATTTTCCAATTTTCGAATCTAATTTCTGCACAATTTCAGCAAATTTGGTCGATGATATCAGTGGTAAAGAAATTTTACCAATTTTCTATTAATCTCTGTTTAAACCCGATCATTTTTAAGACAAATAGTTTGTGCAATTTTTGAGTATTTCGCAAAATTGTTTTATTGTTTGAAAGTGGAGTTTTTTTGACCACAGACTAAACCGAGCAAGCGTTATTAATTTGAACAAAAATTCGTACTAGCATATTTATGAATCTTATAAAGATAAGCCTAATATTTGTTTGTAAAATTTTTCAAAACTACAAAAAATTTTCTTATATTTACTTTTATGTGTCTTCAGAATCACAAAATTCTCGGGAAAAATTTTTAATAACTCAAAACTTTTTTAACCAATTTTGAGTTTTTCTATCTTTTTGGAAAGACAATTTTGTAGACATTAAGATTTTTCTATAAAATGGTGCAATAATTAATACTTAAAGTCTCATTTTGTGAAAAAAAACTCCAAAAAGTGCCATTTTCTCCCATATAATCGCATTTACAAACTTTGGCGGCGATTCGCGGGCTCTTACCCTCAAAATAATTGAATAATATTTTACAGTCTTCCATTTGACGTTAAAATACAACATAAGTTCACTATTAGAAGTTGATCCAAGAGAAAAGCCTATTTTCGACCCACCCTAATGTACATACGTATGTAAATATGAGAACTTTTGCACTTTATTTTGTCCGATATAAGTATATACACTATCGTGCAGTGCAAAACTACTAATGCTATATTCTTTCAGCGAAAAATCTGTTAAATGATTATTGAATATCGAAATTTTTCAAATTCATTTAGTTAATATACAATGCTACAAAATAACAATAAAACAAAACTATTGTACTTAAAATTTTCTTTAAAATATCTAAAATTAAAGTAAATTCACTTTTTTGTCGTGGAAAGAATAGATCATGAGTACTTTTGCACTTACGTCTTTTTCGTTAAATATTTAATAGGTGTGAACGTACCTTAAATAATAATTTAATAATTTTTAAATTCTATTTTATTTTATTTATTAATACGTGATAAGCACATTATGCATTGTTGTATTTGAAATGAAAGATGATACAAATGTAAACAACTTTTATTATTTTTAACATCTTCTGTTCATTCCTTCAAGATGAAACTAAGTGTAAAAAGTCTATTATGTAGCAAAATTGTTTTTAAATATTATTTGTAAAAGAAACTGGGAAAATAAGACATTAGAAAAAAATAACATGTTTTTAGACTAAAGTTCAACGATAATGTTACTTTAACCAAAGACACTAAAATATAAAGATGTTGCAGTCAGAGACAGAAAATTATTATTATCCATGAAATTTTTGCTTAAAAAAATCAGTATGAAAGAATCGTCCTAGAAATGTTTTGAATGTGCAAGAAAAAAAATATTTCCCAGAACTTATTTAATCGATTTCCTCAATTAACTTTTTTTCTTGATTTTTATAATAAAAATTGAAAATAAAGATTATTTTTGATTTTTATTCAATTTGTTTCAATAAAAAATTATTTGCGTTTTTTGTAATAATACTCACTCAGTAATTTTTATTTATTCAAACAAAAAATAGAAATCAATCAATAATTTTTATTTTTCAAAACAAAGAGTAAAAATCACCTAAAGAATTTTAATTTTCCAATTTTCGAATCTAATTTCTGCACAATTTCAGCAAATTTGGTCGATGATATCAGTGGTAAAGAAATTTTACCAATTTTCTATTAATCTCTGTTTAAACCCGATCATTTTTGATGGGTTTTAAAGGTAAATTAATTTCAAAAAATAAAAATCATTGTCTGATTTTTATTTGTACCTTATGGTTTAAAAATTATTTATGTTTTTTATTATTGATTTTTATTTGAAAAAGTTCTTAGTAATTTTTACGGAAAATAAAAAAAACTAGCTATACCCAGTGTGCTTTGCTACACTAAAATAAAAAAAACACTACGATTTTGAAGATTCCAACTATGTATAATAGTTTTCCGATATACATTGTTTACATATTGGGGATGCCACGCAAATTATTGCAAGTTCGCCAATTTTTCTAAACGTTAATTTAGATTTTAATGTAACCTGTTATGGATACACAATCCATGCACAATAGTAAACTCCCGTTTGCTTGTTGATTTGTATGTGTTATTGTTATAAAACATAAATACATTGTCAGCATAAATAAATTCAAATATGAAAACAACTCATATTTCTTTCACCATAAATAAATTCAAATATGAAAACAACTCATATTTCTTTCATCATAAATAAATTCAAATATGAAAACAACTCATATTTCTTTTCAAATGTAAAACTGCTGACTGAATGTCTGTCAGAGTTTTAGTTGATAAACAAATGATATAATTTAAGTTAGTTGTTTAAGAACATCACGACAATAAAGTCGAAAAAAAATAAAGAAACGGTTTTTATTTAATTGGCGCAGTCGGTAGGATACTCGGGTATCCTTGTGTATATTTCGTATATATAAGCGTAAATTATATATGCTTAGAAGCAAGCGATATTAAGTGTTTCAACATTTTTCACTGAGTATTCGAAAAAAAAAAAAAAAAAATATATATATATATATATATATATATATATATATATATATATATATATATATATATATATATATATATATATATATATATATATATATATATAACGTTGATGATATAATTCCTACCCTAATGTTGTATAATGAACAAGCACAAAGGATGTGCATCAACATAATAAAAAGCAAACTGATGCGTAAGGCTCGAAGAGCAATGGAAATACATCCACACTTAAATAACTGGAGTGAAATAAAGGCAATGTTGGAAACCAATTTTGGAGGTTTCCAAACAGCTGATCAATTGTATGAGGAACTGCACGCGGCGCAATACAGAGGAAGTACAATAAACTTCCACAACTACATACTACAAAAGTTGGCAATTTTGAACCAAAAAAGCAGACAAGAAGGAAATATGCAGGATGTTGAAAGGAACATACAAACTGCACTAAAGGTGTTCACAACAAGATTACCCGTACACATGAGAACAGTTCTTTGTTCTCTAAAACCTCTAACCATGGAGGAAGCTATGCATGAGTTGGCCCAATCAGGGTTCTTGAATGAAGAAAAGGGCACCGATAGGAAGGAAGGAAGAAATAATTGGCAGCCTAAGACCAATTATAACAAACAACGGGACAACAAACAACACAACAACGGGCAACAAAACAATAGATGGCTACAAAATAATGATCAACATAACAACTGGCAACCTAAGCTATACTTACCAACAACACAGCAACAACCGGAACCGATGGACGTTTCAACAACTCAGACGAGAAGATAAAACCATCATGGTCAGCAGTCCAAGGAAGCGGAATGTAATTGTAAGTGTTTGAATTTTGATTATAAAAATTATGTTAGACAAGACAGACAGAGTTACGGGTCTCATGAACCAGGAAATTTTCCTGTAATGGCCTCTCACCTAAAAGACCCGGGAGACTCGGACTCCCATATATCCTGTTTAGAGGAAAATCAAGGTCCTTGCGACTATTAATTGACACAGGATCGACCGAAAACTTTTTAAATTTTGACCATTGTCCCCCACAATTTATCAAAAGGTTGGAGAACACCATATCGATTAAAACAGCATCAGGAATTTTTAATATTTCCCACGAGGGTATTATACCAAAAGACAGTATTCAAATACCATTAGTTTCAGATACCACTTTCGGTTTATACGAATTTCATGATTTTTTCCATGGACTTTTGAGACATTTGACTTTAAGATTAAACAGAGCAACAATTAATTACGAAGAAAAAACTTTAAAAATAAATGGAAGGACATTAAGGTTATATTATGAAGGAGATGATGAGGAGACGACAGTTTCAGATGATATATATCGGTTACCAGAATTTTATAGTATTGAGCAATTAGGTAATACTAATAATCCTTTACGTTTAGACCATTTGAATTCCGAAGAATCAAAAGCTATTCGTATCTTAATTCCGAAACATGAAGATGTTTTCTATCATAAAGGTGATGATTTGACCTTTACAAATGAAGTAAAGCATAAAATTGATACAGGACTGACAGGTCCCATATATTCTAAAACATATAGATATCCTAGTATTCATACAGAAGAAGTAGAAAAACAAAAAGGAATCATAAAACATTCAAATTCACCATATAACGCACCTATATGGATTGTCCCTAAAAAAGAGGACAAAGTAGGTAACAAAGAATGGCGTATAGTCATAGATTACCGCAAATTAAATCAGGTTACTAAGGAAGATAAATATCCTATACCACGAATAGATGACATACTAGACAAACTAGGTAGAGCGAATTATTTTTCGACATTAGATCTTACCAAGGGATTCTATCAAATAGAAGTAGAACCTGAAGACCGCGAAAAAACAGCTTTCTCTACGCATAATGGTCATTTTGAGTTCCTTCGAATGTATTTTGGGCTTAAAAACGGTCCTTCGACTTTTCAGCGCATGATGAACAATGTTCTTAGGGAACATGTTAACAAAATCTGTGTTATTTACATGGACGACATCTTAGTATTTTCGACTTCTCTACAAGAGCACATTAGTAACTTAGAAAAAATATTTATTACATTGAGGAAAGCAAACTTAAAAGTGTCTTTAAATAAAAGCGAGTTCTTGAAAAAAGAAACTGAGTTTCTGGGACATATAGTTACGAACGAAGGCATAAGGCCAAATCCTAATAAAATAGAAGCTATTAAAAAACAAACCATTCCAAAAACGGTCAGGGAAATACAAAGTTTCCTAGGACTAAGTGGTTATTATAGAAAATTTATTCCCAATTATTCTAAAATTGCAAAACCTTTAACGATCCGTCTTAAAAAAGACGCATTTATCAACGTAAATGATAAGGATTATAGGGAGAGTTTTGAAAAATTAAAAAATATTCTTATGTCAGATATGATATTAAGGTATCCTGACTTTAATCAGAAATTTATATTAACAACGGATGCGAGTAATTATGCCTTGGGCGCAGTACTTTCACAAAAGAAAGGGCAAATAGCATTTGCATCAAGAACGCTAAATAAACATGAATGTAATTACTCAACTATAGAGAAAGAATTGCTGTCAATAGTATGGGCAGTAAAACAATTTAGACATTACCTTTACGGAAGAAGATTTGATTTACATACAGATCACAAACCTTTAATATGGATAGCAAACCTAAAAGAACCCAATTCTAAACTTATTCGATGGAAAATCAAGCTCAATGAATATGAGTTCGATATATCCCATGTACAAGGTAAAGAAAACAAAGTAGCGGATGCACTTTCAAGAATTAGGGAAACTAACGTAAACCAAAAATATTATTCACAATGCCAAATATGTGGTAAAAATAACAGAGATAAAACTAGCGAAAATCAACATATGTTGATGCATGAGGGAAAAACAAATTGCCCTTTATGTGGAAAAACTTATGCAACAATAAGTGCATTAAATAAACATTTAAGAGAAATACACTCTAGGGAAGATCTTGCGAAAAACCCAAGAAACCCTTATAGTAAAAAACAAACAACTAGTAGAGTAGACATTGTGGAAAGTATTCCAGTCATTGAAGATGACAACCAAACTGTACATTCTGCTGAAGAAGACAGTTCAGACTTGTTTAAGGTTACAGAAAAACCTTTTCAAAGTTTCAAGAATCAAATTATCCTTAAAAAAGGAGATTTATCTAAAATTGATGAAGATATAATATTTTCTAATAATAGAATAATATATAACTATACAGAACTTGATTCTGAGCTGATAGCGCGAATATTAGACAAGATCATACTATTTAAAGCAGTGGCATTATATTGTCCTGACAAAGAGGATTTAATAAAACTCCAAAATGAATTCAAAAACAGAAAATCTAACCCTAATAATATTATTGAAGCTGAAGTATTCTTAACTAATCATATTATTGAAGAAAAGAATGTTGAAGAAATATTAGAAATAATAGCCAAACATCATAGGTTTGATAATAATTACCCTGGAATACTATTATACAAAATAAACAATTAATCAATGAAACTCTAACACAAGTTAGAAAATTCGAATTACAATACGAATTAGATCATATAGAAAAAATAATTGAACAAGTTAGAGAATTATTATTGGCTTCTAAATTAAGGACTCTTACTAGAGACATACTTACCGATCAAGAGATTAACGACTTTAACATTACAATAGACAAAATTAAAAACATCGAATTGGATGTTGCATTGCATGATAAAAACATAATTTTTATAATTAGGATTCCTAATATGGAAACTGAAACATATGAAGAAATTGTTATCCAACCAATTCCAAACAAGAATAAAAAACAAATTGTATTAGATAATAAGAACTATATTGTTAAGCAAAACACTGTTTATAAAAAACTAACAAAAAATCAGTTCAAGATAACTGTATTCAAAATATATTTAATCAAAATCAAATGACGTAATTATGAAATTAACACTTTAACGGAGGTGATAGAGATTAGAATTAATGCTATTGTAGTAATTAACGGAAACTTTGATGTAAATCATACTTGTAATAAGTTCCCACTTACTTTAAATGGAAACTATTTAATTTATATTGAAAATTGTCAAATTTATTTGGATAAATGGTATAATAAGAAAAACTATCAAGACACTATTATTGTTCCAAATCCTATTAGAAATATAACCACTAATGAATCAATAACTTTAGAAGAATTACATTACAAACATATGGAAAATATCAAAGTTATCAAAGAATTAAAATATCATGAGAAAATACAGTATGTATCTATTGCCACTGTTATAATAATTATTATTGTTGTCTTATGTATCTACACCTATATTAAGATTAAAGAAAATAAGAAAACTCAAGTTACAGTTAACTTACCCATAATTCCTTTGGAAAATGGGCAAGCATCTTCGTCCGGGGGTGTTATGGATACACAATCCATGCACAATAGTAAACTCCCGTTTGCTTGTTGATTTGTATGTGTTATTGTTATAATACATAAATACATTGTCAGCATAAATAAATTCAAATATGAAAACAACTCATATTTCTTTCAGCATAAATAAATTCAAATATGAAAACAACTCATATTTCTTTTCAAATGTAAAACTGCTGACTGAATGTCTGTCAGAGTTTTAGTTGATAAACAAATGATATAATTTAAGTTAGTTGTTTAAGAACATCACGACAATAAAGTCGAAAAAAAAAATAAAGAAACGGTTTTTATTTAATTAACCTATGAAAAATTTGAATAATATAATAGTTTCCCAGATATACGAAATTTTGTTTTTAATTCATATGGGAGATGCCTAGGTCCTATTGAATGTCCGCCCATTTTTCTCTAAATGTTCACATGAATGTTTTTCATGTAAAATTGTTGCATTTAATTCATATGGGAGGTTCCAATTTGCTAGTCCGCCAATTTATTACCAAAATGTTTTTCATGTAAAATTGTTGCATTTAATTCATATGGGAGGTTCCAATTCGCTAGTCCGCCAATTTATTACCAAAATGTTCCCATTGATGTCAAAGTATTTTTGCTCTACCTAATAGTTTCCCAGTCATTTAATTCTATTTAGTTCATATGTAAAGTTCCAAAATCAGCCTCCCCCCCCCCCTAATAACAGTCGGCCCATTTTCCTCAAAATGTTCAAAAAAATGTTATATTTCTTCGTGCAAAATTTGAAGATTTTAAGGTCTATTAGTTTCCCAGACAAACGACAACGCCAAATTATTACCCAAATGTTCACATGGATGTCAAAGTTGTTATTGCAAAATTTAAGGACTTTAGCTCTAATAGTTTCTCAGATATATGTACGAATTTATCTATTTAATTCATATGGGGCGTTCCAAGCGCCACTGATGAAAGTCCGCCCTTTTTCACCAAAATATTCATATGAATATTAAAGCAAAATTTTAAGAATCTAGATCTATTAGTTTCCCAGATAAACGAATTTTTGTATATTTTATTCATATGGGAGGTGCCACGCCCCCTAATGCTAGCCCGCCCCCTTTTTCCTTAAATAATAATATTGACACTATACTGGTTCCGACAAAATTTAAGGACTCTATCTGTTATATTTTCTCAGATATACTGATTTAATTATTTCTTCATATGGATGGTGCCACGCCCACTATAGGCATTCCGCCCATTTTGTCCAAAAATATTCTTATGGATCTGAAAGTTGCCCATACAACATTTGAGGGCTCCAACTCTTACAGTTTCTGAGATATGCGACTTTTAATACTAATTTTTAATGTGGGCGTAGCACGTCGCCCCTTATTTCTAGTCCTCCAATTTTTCCATCAAATAATCATATGGATGTCAAAATTGTCCATAAAAAATTTGAGGACTCTAGTTGTACCATGTTCCGAGATATTCGACTTTTGAAGAAGTGGGCGTGGCCCCCCTTCCACTTGCAATTTCAAAATAAAAAGTAGCCTATAGTTCCTTCCATATATAGGGGAACATACACTGAAAATTTCAAGAAGATCGCTTCAGTGGTTTAGCCTCCTATAAGGTACAAACAAATAAACAAACATACATTGATTTTTATATATATAGATACAAATCAAAAGCAATTTGTATTTTCTGAGAAATGAAATACAAACCAAATAAAATTTTTAAATTTAATTTTTTTAAATAAAAATAATAACAATTACTGTATCTGGTTGCAGTACATACATTTTACGAAAACAAAAATTTTGTGCTTTTTTATGATGCGGGGATAATAAAGAAAATAAAACAAAAAACATTCTCTTGTTCTCTATTATATATAAAAAAAACAATTATTTTAAAAGTATGTATTAGGAAGTTGCTTTAGTTTTGACCAATTCATATTGAGTATGAATTCATTTTTGTGTCCATTAATCATATGTATGCATTAAATCTTGGATTTTTTTGTACTTTTTATAGATAACAAATTACACTATGCGACAAAAATAAATACCTGGGAAGTGATACTATTTTTCTGAAAGGTGGATCCGAGTAGAACACCCAAAATCTAGAGTTACGGTTAAAAACCCGGTTTTTCGTACCTTTAAGCACTTATAATTGAGTCTGAACCGATTTTAAGTTTATCCACGGTTTTAGAAAGTAGAAGCTGAGGCCTTTATAATGACATATATAACGTTTAAGTAACCTGGAGAGATATGTGTGAATTTTATCAGCAAACATAATTTTTATTTTAGTTTTGCACCGATGTCCAAGTTTGGAGATGTGTTTTGAAAGTATTTTATATAGGAACCGTACTATTTATTAATTGATTAGAAACTCATGCCTATTCATGAGAAAAACGCAACTTTGTTTTTAAAAATCCGTTAGCAATTGACGACGTTATTGATCTTTTCATACCCACCATTAAAAAAGGAGGGGGGTATGTTGATTTTGTCATTCCGTGTGTAACACATCGAAATATTGTTCACAGACCCCATAATATACTTTTTTATATTCTGGGACCTCGTAAGATTCTAAGACGATTTAGCTATGTCCACAAAAAAGAGATATTGAGATGAAATTTTCCCAAAATATTTTTCATTGATCAGAAATGTTTGGTATTGAAAATGGGCAAAATCGGTCAACGATTTCACATAGCCCCCATACAAATTTACCCCCCGGAATATTGTGTAAAAAGCTTCAAACATTCACAAATTCGTTGTTTATGAAGCAAATGGCACAAAATTTCGCATAGGTCAGTTTTTCGACCTCCGAAATAAAATTGTGTATTATGTCGGACATAGGATCACAATTGGCCCTACCCCCCATATAAGGTCCCCTTTTGAAAATTACTATAATTCTTATTACTGGCTTAAACATACGAATATAGCGATGAAATTTGACACACATAGGTTTCATGCTAACCACTATCTCTCCACTAAACTATATTTGAATCGGTCCATAATTGCCCCTACCCGCCCATATAAGGTCCCCCTTCAGAAAATGACTTTATCGCTTATTATTGGCGTAAAAATACGAGTATAGCGAAGAAATTTGACATAAATAAGTATCTTAGGAGCCAAAACCTTTCCAGCTAATTTTATGTGGATCGGTCCATAATTGACCCTACTCCCTATATAAGGTCCCCTCCATAAAATTACTTTAAGGCTCATTACTGGCGTAAATGAAATTCGACACTGATAAGTTCTATAGGAACCGAAATCTCTCTACCAATTTGTATGTAGGTCAGTCCATTATAACCCCACGCCATATAAATTTTCCCTCAGAAAATTACTACAACGAGAAAAATACGAATACTGCAATGAAATTAGACATAAACTAATTTTAAGCTAAAATCTTTCTACCATATTTTATGAGGATCGGTCCATAATTAATCTTAACCCCGTACAAGGTCCCTTTAAGAAAATGACTTTAATGCTCATTACTTGCTTAAAAATGTAAATACATAGATCTATGAAATTTGAAATAAATGAGGAACTGTAATCTTCCTACCGAAAGAGCGCTGTCAATAATTAAATCCCCATTAATGGACCTCTTTCAAATATTACCCTGATGTTCTCATTAATATCGACATAATAATAAAATATTCAAAATATCAAAGTTATTTATATGGCAGTGATTTGATGGTGGGTATATACAGTGGCTCCAAAAAATTAGTTCTCAATAATTAATTTACGCTTGTATTTATAAAAAAATCTTATTTTGCTTTTAATGCACTCAATAGTTAAAGCACACTTTAGCCTTAAAAACCAATTATAAAATTGTGATATTCATAAACAAATAATAAACGTATATTAACTATTGTGCTGATTTATGTTTAAGTTGGCAGCACTGTACAATATGGCTGTCATTTTATGTGTTAGTGTTGCGTACAATTAGGATAAAATATTCGTTGATTCGGTTTTCTTAATTTCATATTTTTGTTTATAATAGATTTTTGACAATAAAAACAAACTTTTAAGAAAAATAAATATATATATGGCTTTAATAAATGTCTATTTAGTTCAGATTTATAAATATAACATATAATTTCTAATTATTATTAAAAGTATCCGAATAACGGATATTTTGCGACACATTTTCTTATTTTTACTTATTTTCCTTGTAATTTTTGATAAATTTTTGCAAATATTGATAAATTTCTTTGATATTTGACTAATTTTAATGCCGGCGAATATATTTTGCATTAGTATAACACTAATCAATATAATTTACATGGTTAATTACTTTATGGCATTATATTTAACCAACAAACTTTGAAAAATCCAAATCAAATGATTTTGTCCATCATTTGGTTGACAGACGGGAACTTCCAAATTGCCTAAAAATAGTGCTGGACAATTGGAATATTGTCAAATATTCATGCATTAATCCAATAATGCCTAGATTTGAGTTTTTTCCTCAAAATATAATCGTTTAAAAATTTTCTGGGATTTTATTTACAAATTTGTAAACGTTAAAATTAGAATTTTTAGATTTTATTTTAAAAGAAACCATAATTAGTTTTCGCAATCAACCTAAAATTACCGGAAAAATCTTTATCTGAGAAAAAAATTGTTAAAAATCAACTTATTGTTGGCTTAAAGAAGGGTCGAGCCTACAATAAAATTCTTCTAATTGTCAATGGTTTATTGAAGGTGTTTTAAGCTATTTCACGTTTTTTTTTTATTTAAGTATTCATTATAATTAAAATTACAACAAATTAAAAGAAATAAAGCACTAGCAGCATAGGCTATCGGCTTATGTTTATAACATACATACGTATGTTTAATTCAATATAGACTACAATATAGGCTATTATATAAGTGAGGTAGCTTAAATATTCTTTTCTATATTTAGAGCTTGTAAAAATTTGTAAATTTTATTAATATTATCTGCTGTTGGGATAGCTAGTAGATCCACCAAATTATTGCTATTGCATATTCTTAAGCGAGTGTTGTTTAGTCGTTGACATTCCGAAACAAGGTGAAGGGTTGTTAATGGAGAGTTGTTGCAAAAAGGGCATGTCGGTTGGTTATCTTTAGTGATTAAATATTGATGCGTTAGGCGAGTGTGTGTTAGGCGTAGCCTAATGTAGCACATATTTCTTCGGAAATCAGTAGAGGATGGAAGCAGAATCGGTTTTTTCTTAGGGTTAACATTACTGTAAAGATGATTGTAGGTATTCCATTGGTTAAATATAGATGAGTTGAAGTTGATAATTGGTTTTCTAGTGAGAAAGTTTTTGGAGCGCGGAATAAACAACTTAATTGGATGTAAGTATGCTGATTTTGCTGCATTATCTGCCGCTTCATTACCGATTATTCCAATATGGCTTGGAATCCATAATAATTTAACTTTATTTTTCATTTGTATTAACAATTGTTTTATAATAGTAATTGTAGAGTTCTTATTTTTTATATTGGAAGACGCATCAAAGACAGATCGACTGTCCGTGCAAATTATCCATTTGTCGGTAGTTGTTTTGCAAAATTTTAATGCTTCAGCAATTGCCTCAGCTTCGGCTTCAAAAACAGTTGCATGTTGTGGCAATAAGCCATTGCTTTGTATTGCTCCATTTTCATCAACTACAGCAAATCCTACATGATTTATTGTTTTTGATCCATCAGTATATAGGAATTTCCAATTATCAGCTTTGAAGTTTGATGCCAATTCGTAATAAATGGATTTAAAAACTGTTGGAGAGGTAGAATTTTTGTCAAATAATTGAAGATTTTTCAAGAATGAGTTTGGTTCAAGTAGCCATGGTGGATGATTTTCCAGGGGTGGTCTGAATTTTTTGATGTTAAATTTTTTAGTAATTTTAAAGATGTGTGTTAAAGTTGAAGGATATTTTAGCTCTCTTTTTCTTTTGTACAACAAATCAATGTGTTTTTGTAACAAAGATTTGTGGTGGAAAATTTTATCTGTTAAATTAATTTTAAGTTTATTGGCATGTATGCGTAATGGATCAAAACCACCTTCTGCATATAGATTTTTTTATTGGCGTAGTACGGAATGCTCGTAGACTAGTTCTTATGGATGCGATAAGAATATTTTCTACTATTTTTAAAACAGATCTTGAAGCTTTACTGTAAATTACCAACCCGTAATTAATTTTTGAGAGTACTAATGATTCTACCAATCTTAAAAGACTATTTGTATTCATATGGCTTTTAGGTGAAGATAGATATTTTATTATATTAAGTTTTTTCGTTAAGTGACTCTTTAAATAATTACAATGATTCTTAAAATTGTATTTACAGTCGATATTTAATCCTAAAATCTTACAATTATTTACATTATGAATACTTATATTATTATACACTATTTTAAGATCTCTGCAATTATGTTTTCTACAAATATGAAGATGGTTAGTTTTGTCGAAAGAAATATATGCACCCGATGATTTTGACCAGTTGTCAATATCATTAAGTGTTTTGCAGTATTCCCGTTCAATTTTGCGGTTATCTTGCTCCCTTGCAATAAGATAAAGGTCATCTGCGTATATACAATGGTCTATCTTTTTATTGTTGCTTATAATGCGACTTAAATCATCGAAAGCAATAATAAACAGAGTTACCGATAATGGTGATCCCTGTGGGATCCCATTAAATAAAGGAAATGTGTCGGAATTTATATTGTTTATACGAACTGAAAATTTTCTATTTGTGAGAAATGATTTAATGAATTTAAATATTTTCGGACCAACTTGAAAGTTTCTGGAGTACAATGTGGACACCAACTCTGTCAAATGCTTTCAAAAAGTCAATTGACAAGATCGATGTATGTCTCTTGGTGGAGCGATTTCTACATATTATGTGGTCCAAGTACAAAAGAGCATCTATTGTACTTAGTCCAGATTGAAATCCGACTTGATTTTGCGATAATAGATTATGTTTTCTTATAAACCACATTAGACGTCTTGATATAATTTTTTCCAGAAGTTTAGAAATGCATGGAAGAAGAGAGATGGGGCGGTAGGAGTCAATATCATCTATTGGTTTATTATTTTTATATATAGCAACTACAGAAGCAGTTTTGAAAAATTGTGGAATAGTACCTGTATCAAATATATTATTGAATAAATTTAGTATACGGATTCTGAATTGATCTGGCAGATGTGCCAGCATAGGATAGGATATTTTGTCAAGACCTGGAGATTTACCTTTGGAGGTTGTTATAGCAAAATTTAATTCTTGTAAATTAATTGGATTTTCTATTGTCCTGGATTTAGCAGGACAAGAAGTTACTATCAATGATGATAAAATTTGGGTTTTTACACTAGTAAATTCAGTGGAAAAGTTTGAGTCTTTTGAATTATCTGACCAGTGTTTTGCAAAGGATTTTGCCAATTCATGAGGATCTGTAACCGTTTTTCCATCTAGGGAGATACAGCTTATTGTATTTGGCGTGTAATTACCCGTTAATTTCCGGATGTTCTGCCACAAAACCTTAGAGGGTGTGGATGGATTTAAATTTTCAGTGAAATCATTAAAAGATTTGATTTTGGCTATTTTTTTGGCTCTGTTGAAAATTGCATTATTTCTTTTATATGTGATAAGGTTTTCTGTTGTCATGTTTCGACGAAATGTTTTCCATGCGAGTTGTTTTCTATCACGCAGTTCCTGCAATTGGGAGGACCACCATGGAACAGTTTTAGTTTCATACTTATTTGAAGTTAAGGGAATACTTTCATTAGCCGAAAGTCTAATAATTTTCCTTATAGTAGCGGATTCTTCATTAATATTAGTTGAAGGGGGGGTAGTGTTATTCAAATGTATGATTTTTTTCTGATAAGTATCCCAGTTGGCATAGTTAGTGTTAAATTTTGATATTTTTAATTGTCTCGAATGATTATTAATAAGCAGTTGTGTCACGGTAGGATAGTGGTCGCTATTGTAGAGATCTTTAATAACATACCATCTACACATAGGTGAAATGGATATAGAAGCAATTGAAAGGTCAATGTGGGAAAATGTCCCATGTGTGCTAAGATGGGTTGGGCAGCCATCATTGAGTGTGGCAAGATTAGAGTCCAATAGAAATTGTTCTACTACTTTACCTCTGTTGTTAGGAGCAGAAGATCCCCAAAGGGTGCTCCAAGCATTGAAATCACCAGTTATTATAACTGGTGTATTAATATTTGTCGTAAGGTTATTGAGATCTGAGAGTATTATAGGGGTTAGTGGAGGGAGATATAGTGAGATAATGGAAAATGTAATAGATAAACTTATTTCTATGCCAACTGCATTTAATGACATATTTGTATCTAAAATTTTATGTGGTATATTTCTTTTAATGAGTATTGCAGATCCTTGCTTAGATGTCATGTTGGGATTAAAGAAATAACCAATATAGTCTCTAGGGGTTATAGGAACATAATTATTTTTTAATTTAGTTTCTTGCAAGCATATTATATCAGGTTTTCTTTCGTAAATAAGTAGTTGCAGGTCTGTGTAATTATTGAGGTAACCACGTATATTCCATTGTAGTATATTAATCATTAATTATTAAGAGAATTATCACTGGAAAGAGAGGATGAATTAAGAGAAATCGAGAAGTAAAAAATATTACTCTGAAGTCTCATCATCAGTACCCATAAATTCGATGTCTTTTGTTTCTGTATCAGAGCTAGTTTCGGATAGATTAATATTTTGTTTTTGAGAGTTGAGAAGAGAGTTGTAAGTTTCTTGGAAATTGGAGCTAGTAGGTAAGATTAATGTATGTTTTTTGTTATTTTCGGGGGTTTTATTTTTAAGGTTTGTTGTTGTAGGAGAGATAGTGGTTTGTTTTGAATAATTTTCGTCGAGAGTTTTGTTTTTAGGGTTTGTTGTTGTTAGGGAAGAATTATTTGAAGTAATTACTTCAGAACTATTTGTGTTTTTCTTGTCTGAATCTGTTTTTGTGTTATGTGTTTTGGCTTGTTGTGAAAGAATTTCTGAGAGTTTTTGTTTTAGTTGGGTATTCTTAGTCATATTGGTTTCTGGTGCTTTTATTATTTTATTTTGTTCAGTTAAAGGTTTGTTGGAATTTGAGTTTAATGAAGTGGTATTTTGATTTGTGACAATTTTGGAGTATGTTGTAGAGGTGTTGGTATTTTTAAATTGTTCTCTATGAATATTTGTTGCTTCGCGCATTGTACATTTTCTTTGGGTTTTTATTTTAAGAATTTCTTTTTGCTGAATAAACTTTGAACATTTATTGGAAGAGGCTGGATGGTCTTCGGCACAGTTGGCACAGTATAATCTTGTGCATGCCGTATCAGTGTGGGGAGGTAGATTGCAATTAACGCAGGAGGGGGAATTTTGACAACGTTTAATAGTATGGCCTAATAATTGACATCTTTTGCATCTCATGGGATTGGGGATATACTCACGTACTTTCACCTTGTACCATGATATGTCAATTGATTCTGGGATTGTGTAAAGATCAAATGTTAATAAAATGACACCGGAAGGAATCTTTTTACCATCAATTAATTTCTCATATTTATAGACGTTGACAACTCCTTGAGAGCTTAGTTCACTTACGATTTCATTATCGGGAACAGATTTGAGATATGGAGCATAAACTGTGCCCTTGGTGTAATTGAGTTGTTCATGTAGTTTGCATACTATAGGGCATATACCATGTAGATCCTTAGAATTAATAAACTTTGTTGCCGTTACATTATCTTTAACAAGTAAGAGTAGGCTACCGTCTCTTAATTGAGAGATGGCTAAAATTTCCTTACTAATGAGAATTAGAGCTCTGTGAATAGCAAAGCAAGAATATTCAGATAGTGGTTTATTATTATCAGCTGCGCTTACAACAACATATCTCGGGTTTGTTGGTTTTCGCGTTGGTAAAGCAGGGAAGTCAATTAAAGATTCTCCTCTGTTTCTTTTCTTTCTTTTTCTTTGGGGACTTTGGTCAGCAAGTAATGCAAACCGGTTATCCCCTATGAGGGGGGGCCCGAAGGGCATGATTTCGATTGATCACAACAATACAGTACTTGTAAAGAAAGAAAATTAAGAAACAAAAATATAAAATATTTATTTTAGTTGTTTGTTGGTTTTTATAAGGAAAAAATAATGCACTAAATGTACGCGACGCGCGAAAACAATTGGCTGACTGTACACGTTGAGTGTTAGTCGGAGACTGCTATTTCACGTTTATAAATACGATTTTCCTGAATTTTGCCTAAAATTGTTTAATAAACCTAAAATAAGTTTTTATAAATACAGCCGTTAGTCTTTCATTAGTTTTTTTTAACTACAATTTAAGTATTTTGTAAATTCTATTTGTATTATTTTATTTACTATGCAGTATAGTTTATTGTTATGTACTTAAAAATTTTATGAGATTTTAAAAATTCTAAACGTTTAAGCAAAAACAAAATATGCGTAAAATTTTTGCTCCAAAAAGTGAGTGCACACTTGTTTGTTTTGTTATTAATTGCGAAAATAACGGCACTTTTACAAAAACAAAACAAAGTAAATTGGGATAATAAAACTTTTTAAGATTATTAGCAACATTTTGGTGACACGCATGGTTATAAAAGTAACTTAAAAAAAAGTAATTGTGGACATGCCTCCTAAACAAAAAGAAACTACAGAGGCGGAAAGACAAATCATAATTAATCTGAGTGAATCTCAAAAATCAATTAGGCAAATTGGAGAAATAGTTAAAAGACCTTATTCCACCGTTAAAAAGATTATTGACAAATATAAAAATACCAAAAAGTTAACAAACGAGCCAAGATCTGGACGACCACCTGTCTTATCTGAAGCAAAAAAAGGCTTTATAGTTGGGGAAATCAAAAAAGATCCAAAATTACCAGCTACAAAACTTACAAAAGCCTTTAACATAAGGTTTGGTTACAATATTTGTGTTAATACAGTTCGTAATGTGCTGTATAAAGCTGGTTTACATGGCCGAGTTTCGAGAAAAAAGCCGTTTATAAGCAACGTCTTGACTATGCTAAATCCCACAAAGATAAGCCAATGTAATATTGGAATCGCGTAATTTTTACAGTAATTTTAATTTGTATGTTAATGATGGAAGATACAAGGTATGGAGGAAGCCCAACCAAGAATTAAATGACGCGAATCTATGTCCCACATTTAAACATGGGGTTGGCTCAGTCTTAGTATGGGGGTGTATGAGTGCTGGTGGTGTTGGAAATTTACAGATTATAGATGGCATTATGGACCACAAAAAATATATCGACATTTTAAAAACGCACTTGGTTCCAGCGTACAAAAAATGGGTCTTCCGCCAAATTATATTTTTACCCAGGACCAAACATACCGCCAACAATACTAAGCTGTGGCTGTTGTACAACGTTCCAACATGGATGGAAACACCTCCTCAATAGCCAGATATAAATTCAATCGAAAATCTCTGGGAACTCTTAGACAGAAAAATTAGGGAAAGGAAAATTAGGAACAAAAATTATTTAATACAAGCTTTGCAAGAAGAATGGGCAAATATATCTTCGGAGGTGACCCAAAATTTGGTCAATTCTATTCCAAGAAGACTAGAAGCCATAATTAAAAATAAGGGAGGTCAAACAAAATATTGAAAATAATGTTTCAAGTGATTTTTTTAAATTAATCATAAGTGAGCACTCAATTTTGTACGTGGAAATTAAGTTTTTTTTTTTTGTTTTTGTTTTTTTATATAATATTATGATTTTTTTTTGGTTTTTAAGTATAGAATATTTAACTATAATAAATGATGGATATAAAAATAAATTTTATTTTTAAAATACTTATTTTTTTAATAATAAAAATATGCATTAACAAAATCAAAGTAGCTGTGAGCACTCAGTTTTTGGAGTGACTGTAAGATTCGGCATAGCCGAATATAACACTCTTACTTGTTACTTGTTTTAATAAAAATTGTTCAAAAACTGATTTTCTGAAGGATGCTTTTTATGGAGGATAGGATTAACCCTTTCAGGGTCAAAAATAATTTATGTCGAGAAAAAAAAACTTGAAAACTATTTAAGATAATTTGAGTATGCTGAATTCGGGAAAAATAATATTTGTTGATTTTGGGTTTTCCCTAATGAGTTATAGAAGGTCAAAGTTAAATGTCGAATATATTCGACATTCGAAAAACAGTAACCAAAAAGTACCACCAATATTTTTTATGAATATTGTTTTGTAAAATGTCTTCTTACACTTATATCAATACAATACAATTTAAATCTGTATAGTCCGATCTAGTAAAATACAATTTTTTTGGCCATTAAATGAAGCTGTTTTTTTATATATTGTTAAAAAGCACTTTTTAAAAAGTAGTCATTAGTGACAATTTCTTAAAACCTGATTTTTAAATATTTTACAAATACGGAAGATCTTTCAAAAACTCAATTATAAACATAATAAAGTCTTAATTTTCATCAAAAAGAAAAAATTAAAACTAAAGTTAAAAATTATACTCAAAAAAAGCCTTGAAACATAGTCTATTGTAATGTCGAATATATTCGACCGGCCGATCCTCTAAAAATTTAGTGAAAGGATTTATGTTTATATAAAAGTTATTTATGCTGAATTTCATCGTGATATTAATATTAAGAGGAGAATTATGGAATTCAGGTCATTTTCTGAAGGAGGGTTTGTATGGGGACTAAATAAATGGGGTCAAATAAGACCGTATTGTCTAAAGAATCAGCAGTATCAGTAAAGATTACAGCAAACTCATTTATACCGATTTTTGTATTGTTTGGACCTTATTTGACCCTAGTCCCCATGCAAATCCTCCTTAAGCAAGCGACTTTAATTCCATAATTCTCTTAATTAGATCAATATCACGATGAAATTCTGCTTAAATAACTTTTATATAAATCTAAATGCTTCCACCAAATTGTAGGAGGGTCGGCCCATATTTAGCCCTATCCCCCATATAAAGCATTTTTCGGAAAATCAGTTTTGGAAAAATTTTGTATTAAGAAAAAGATTGTCCGTCGTCAATTGCTAACGGAAAACCAAAGTTGCGTTTTACTCATGAATAAACATGGTTTTCTAATCAGTTAATAAATAGTACGGTTCCTATATAAAATACTTTCAAAAAACATCTCCAAACTTGGACAACGGTAAAAAAACTAAAATAAAAAAATATGTTTGCTGATGAAATTCACACATATCTCTCCAGGTTACTTAAACGTTATATATTTCATAAAGGCCCCAGCTTCTGCTTTCTAAATCCGTGGATAAACTTAAAATCGGTTCAGATTCAACTAAGTTACTGACTTATAAGTGCTTAAAGGTACAAAAAACCGGATTTTTACCCGTAACTCAAGATTTTGGAGGTGTTTGGCAAATTTCAAAAACATATTCTTGTTCTACTCGGATTCACCTTTCAGAAAAATAGTATCACTTCCCAGGTATTTGAATTTTCGTTTATTTTGTCTCACTGTGTTATATTACTTAAAACAACAGTTATAAACCTATAATTTTTTAGAAAAACTTCTCTTAATTTTCTGTTTATAAAATTTGTATAAGAAAATATATGGGATTTTTGCAGAAAAATTTTTAAGATGTTTTGTTATTAAGATTTTTTAGCAAAAACTTACTTCGTAGAAAATTCTTTTCATATACAGGGAAATTTATATTTTTAGTAAATAATAACAATACTTATTTATGAAAATTTTATTTTTATATTTACATTCTTGGAATTTTTAATAAAAAAATTTCCAATTTGCAAAAATTTTTATTTTATATTTTATAGAAAATTTTCTAAAATTTCTATTTTAAAGGCGATTTTTGTAAATTTTCTTTCTATAAAAAATTTTCTAATATTTTTTTCTCTACAGATTTTTTTATTTCTATAGAAAATTAAAAATTAATAAAATTAATTTTCTAGAGAAAATTAAATATGTACAAGCACGTATGTACATATGTTTGCGTCACACTAGAATATGCTCTCCATTATCTCTCAATGGATTTTTAATAAATCCACTGAGGATTTTAGCACCGGCAAATCATTGTATGGCAGTGTAACATCTTTGTATTATAGAGTCTTTGCTTTAACCCTCTACAAATTTTTCTAATTTTTTTACATTTAATGACAATAATTGAAGCCCAAAGACGGACCTACCCAGCGAAAAAAGACGTGCAAAAAAGTAGTAAATGGTATTTTTAATATTTATTTGTTTAACCCTCTGGGACCGATGAGGATTTTTCTTAACTATTTTACTGACGTGGTGTCTACCAGACACCATTTTTTGAAAGCTTATATTCTCTAAGATCTATTTTTTAAACCCACTAAAAATATTTCATTTTATACTTTTAGTGTCTAAGTAGTTATTTATTATATATTTTTTTTTTAATTTCGACGCGATAATTCATGTTAATTGACAAGGTTCAAATTGAAAAATCTAATTTTTCTGATTTTTTTGGTGTCTGTCAGACTACCTCGTCAGTCCCAGAGGGTTAAAATTCACGTTTCCTTTAAATCCTAAGAGAATACCAAAATGAAATATTACAATTCCTATATTAGAGTTACATGAGTGAATTGGATGCAATTTTTCATATGTTCACTTATAACAATTTATTAGAATATACCCAGCAAAAAAATTTTGAAGTTGTTCAAGAAGAAGGGATGCCTTCACGATTTCTTTAGTACGTATTCAATTTAATGCGTTTTAAATACATTATACAAAACTTAGTTTTATATAAGTTTTAATAATACAGCTGATTTTCGTAATGATCTGGCCTCATTTGGGCCTATCCCCCATACAAAGTCCCCTTCAGAAAAATACTTGATGGTCAAAATTTACGTATAAACAGTAATCCCACGATGATATTCTGCATAAATAACTGATGTAGGCGTAAATCCCTCTGCCAAATATGTTTTTTTTTTTATTTTATTATCTTTTCTAAAGTCTAATACGTTTATTTGTGAAAAAAATAAAGAAATATTGTATTTGACGTTTTAATATTATAGGGCACATTTTAAACTAAAGAAGAGTTAAATACCTCTAATTTGAAAGTTTTATTTTCGCCACAAATTAAGTTTCGATTCGAAATTTTCTCCGTTTGGCAACTTTAGTATTCTGCATATTGATTCTATTCTCCGCTACAGGGTGAAGGTGAAGTCAATTATACAAAAACAACAAAAGTAGATACTTTTGTCAAAAAATGTACATGTTGTCACCGTGCTTTTTTTGTATATCCACCATCAACAAAGATGGGGGGTATATTGATTTTGTCATTCCGTTTGTAACACATCGAAATATTGGTCATAGACCCACAAAAGTATATATATTCTGGGTGCTCATTAAATTCTAAGACGATCCATGTCTGTCCGTCCGTCTGTTGAAAGCACGATAGAGTCGGAATGGAAAGAGCTAGAGGCATATAGTAGGTATATAGGCGAAACTGAAGGGGTTTTCAAACAAAATTTGTTATTCTCTTCACACAGACGAGTTCTGAGAGAATAAAACACACTTGAGAGTACTAAACGCACTCACAAAACTTCAAATTTTCTTCGCGAAATTGCGAGGATATTAGCACTTAATAGTTTTTCTTATCACTTAAACTTAATATTTATTATTTTTTGCCATACTTTTAATGTATTTAAAACCCCGAAAATAATTTAAATTTTACAAACGAAAAAAAAATATTTTTTATTCTTTGACATTTCATTTTAATTAAAACTGAAGAAAGAAAAGTTGTAAATTTTTGTATTGAAAATGAAAAAAGTATTTCACATACTTTTTTTTCTTTCTCCATTAGTGCAGAAAAAAATAATAAAAAGACGTGTTTATAATATGTTTTAAGACAAAATATCTTTTGAAAAAATTAATTAACTAATATTTTTATTTACAAGTAGATGAAATCCCAGTAATAACACACAAAAAATAACGTATCAAAAATACATTTATTATTTAGAACAACTGTGTTTTTGTGATTTTTTGTAACATTCTCCCCAGTTGGGTCTTTGACAGGGGACTTAGGTCTTTGACAATCCCTTTCGCCTATATGCTACTATATGGCTAGAGGGTTGAAATTTCACATAAATATTTCTTGTAGGTAAGGTTTGGTGGTATTGAAAATAGGCAATATCGGCCCACGTTTTCGGATAGCCCCCATAGAAGTGGCCCCTCGAAAAGCAGGTTTAACAGTCATAACTTGTTTAAAAATACGAATATAGCGATGAAATTCGACATAAGTAAGTTTCTTATGATCCAAAATCACTGTGCAAAATTTTATGAGGATCGGTCCATAATTGACCCTAACCCCATGTTTGGCATCAATCCAATTTGTCCAAGTTTTTATGAAAATAAAACAATATAAAGTTTCAAATTTTATGAGACGTAGATCTCTTTTATTTAAAACCAAATATTACCTCGTAGAAGGTTTGCAGGTTTTTTATGTAAAAGATAATGTGCACGTAGTGCTTGTCGTAGACAACATCAATATCTTAAGACCGTGTAAAAAAACAAGCTTAATTTGGTGGCAAACAATATTTAAGTACCGTTAACGGTTTACTCGTTAGAATCTTCCAGCAAAGATGTATAAAATTGGCATTAGATTCTAACGTTGTTAAAAATAGTATTATTCATTAAAAGGAGCAATTACCAAAAGGCAGCTCGCAACAAAACTCGCTTAAACATTGCCGGCCACCTTGCAATATCTCAAGCATATTGTAACAATTAATTCATTCGCAATATCTTAAACCGAATGAAGCAAATGAAAATATAATAATTCATTCGCAATATCTTAAGCCGAATGAATCATGGTTGGTTTTATGACAGATCCATCAACGGTATAAACTAAATACTTAAATATTAGGCAAAACGTAAACATATTTTAGTGAGCTTATTTAGTGATAATGAAGTAAATTTTTCGATAAAAGTATTTCAATTCCTATGCGACCAAGTCGAATATTCCGGAAAGTTAATAACTGAATTAAATTGATTAGGATTAACTGGACCTGTCAGAATCCAGCCAAAAATCGTCTTTTGTGATAATAACGACCCTAATAAGTTTTGTTGTATATGCGGTAAAACAATCCAAGGGTATAGATCAGCGCCAATAAGGATATCAATAGGTCGGCTATCAAAAGGATTAAAATCCGCCAAACGAAGATTTGGCATGTTGAGATTTTGAATGTTGGCGTTGACGGAAGTCGTAGGCAAATTTGTCGATATTTCTGGTAAAACAAATGCATTTATATTTAGTTCTACGGAAGAATCGAAGTTAGATCCGATTTTCAAAGAACAAATATTTCTTGAAACTACTGATGCAGTATTATTGACACCAGAAATTTCAACATTCGTAGAGCGCGAGGAAATGTTAAACCTTTTTCGTAATCGCTCAGTAATAAACGAGCATTCCGAACCCGGATCAATCAAAGCACGGATCTGATACTCATTGTTATTATGTTTTATATTAACAGTCGCTATCCCTAAGAGTACGAACTGATTATATCGAGTATGAAATACTTGACGGTTTGACATAATATTATTCGACGTATTCGGTGTTGGATAATTTTGTAGCGAGTTAGTGGTTCGTAGAACCGCGTCTGAATTGCGTTCAGTAGAAACAGAAGGCGTTTCTGTATGCTGAATATGAAGCATAGAATGGTGCCGATTATTGCAAATAAAACAATTACTATTAACTTTACAATTGCAGACATTATGTGTCCTCGAAAGGCAATTAGAACAGCAATTATATTTGTTTACGGTAGAAATTCTATCCATTATTGAAAGATTTTTAAACTTTAGACAATTTCGCAAAAAATGAGACTGGTTAGGACACAAGATACACGACATTTTAGTAGAAGTAGCATCGTAAGAATGTTTTGAAGATTCCACGTCAGAAGAGTTTGTCCCTTTAAGGTCGTGAAGACATTGCAATGTTTGAATTCTTTCCGTCAGAAAGTTATCAAAATCATGCCAAGTACACAACACAGATT
Source organism: Lucilia sericata (assembly GCF_015586225.1). NCBI lineage: Eukaryota > Metazoa > Arthropoda > Insecta > Diptera > Calliphoridae > Lucilia > Lucilia sericata. The sequence goes on along the minus strand of NW_023994108.1, from coordinate 481,878 downwards.
TGTCCTTAACGCCCTGTTCCCATAAAATCACAGTTGACCTAGGCAGACGCTGAATACATATGAAAATAATAATTGGGTCCCAATTCTCAGTAGGAATTTTATAAATAGAAATAGCAGTAAGGCAACTATTAATTCCTCGTTGTAAAGTTTTAAGGGCTGTTATTGATTCCTTGTCAAAGAAAGGAAGACCAAATAAAAGTTTGAGTTGGTTATGTACCAACATACGAGTATTTTCATATGTTTCTATCAAATCGCGCCAGGCTAAGTCAAAACTTTCATTAATTAAGGGATATTTAGATACGATATCTTTAGCTTCACCCTCGGTTTTACGTATTAAATGGCAAAGTCGTTCTATATTACTAAGCCGCGTGCTATTTATATAAATTGCCGTGAATAAATCTCTAAAAGTAGGCCAAGAAACATAATCCCCACCGAACGTGTCAACATCACAAGAGGGTAGAGTCAGATTGTGTTCTGAAGTGCCAGTATTTAAATTTACCGTTGAAGAATCACTATTCTTCGAATCACGTTTAAATTTGTCCATTTTCTGATTAATAGAGCCTAAACATTGAAAATAAGCCATGTATGTGGTCTGATATTTAGACGCTGCCACATCTACATCACTAGATTCACTGGGGGGAGAAGTTTCGAAAAACTTCTGACAAGAAGTATAAGTTGTTCTAACTTCCTCCCACAATCGTCTTATTTCCTCGCCCTGTATCTCTAAGGTAAAAATGTTATGAATATCCTCACCTAAATCATTAAACATCGCGCCGAAAGTAATAAGAGCATCCGATGCTCTAATAAATTCGTTTAGTGGCGTAACAGACATGTTTAATATTAAAAAAAATTAACAAAATGTAAGGAAATTAAAAATCAGAACTAATTCACGACAAAAAATATTATAATTAGTTTTAAATGTCAAGCAACAAACGTGACAATGGCTAAACTGACCGACCGTAGGGTGACCAATATAATGAAAGAACAAGAATTAACCGTATATGTATTTTGTTTTTATATTTTACAGATGTAAATCTGTAAACAAATGAAGCACAAAAGAAAATATAAAAACACTAATTTATTGAAAATAAAAAAATAACTTTAATTTATTGTCAGTCGGAGCACAAAAAAATTAAAATTTCCAAAAAATTAATTAAGGGATAGATTGCACTGTATTAAATATTAAAAGTAAAAATGACGAAAAAATACAAAAAGAACTTTGTGTATATGTGCGCGTTAAAACAACCGAGTTTTTTACCACTTCACTTTTGCTCACAAAATATATTTACGTACCTTAAATATTTCGTAGAAATAAATAAATATATATATTGCCAGTGGACTGTATTGTTGAGGATGATGGACTTCAAAAGATGCCAACAATATCCAGTACTCAATTCAGGAATCCGGTTCGCTAGGACCAAATGTTTGCCATCAATCCAATTTGTCCAAGTTTTTATGAAAATAAAACAAAATAAAGTTTCAAATTTTATGAGACGTAGATCTCTTTTATTTAAAACCAAATATTACCTCGTAGAAGGTTTGCAGGTTTTTTATGTAAAAGATAATGTGCACGTAGTGCTTGTCGTAGACAACATCAATATCTTAAGACCGTGTAAAAAAACAAGCTTAATTTGGTGGCAAACAATATTTAAGTACCGTTAACGGTTTACTCGTTAGAATCTTCCAGCAAAGATGTATAAAATTGGCATTAGATTCTAACGTTGTTAAAAACAGTATTATTCATTAAAAGGAGCAATTACCAAAATGCAGCTCGCAACAAAACTCGCTTAAACACCCTGTAGTGAAAATAAATTACTATTTCCATCCCTGTACAAAATGCAACATTGCAGATGTTAGAATAAGGATTTAAAGAATAATAAATAATTAAATAAAGGAGTCAGTATGGACATTCGAACAATGAAGTTGTTATTTAAAATAAGCAGAGTGATGGACTTTTACATGGCGACCGTGACAATTAAATAAAAGTACAGTTGTGTCAAAAGTTGCTAATAAAAATTTTAAAAGTCTGGAACTAAATAATAAATGTGTGAATTTAATAAAAATTGTTAAAGAAAAACCAAATAAGACCTAAAAAAAAAGTTAAATAAAATAAAAGTTTTATTAAAAAAAAAAACTCATAAAAATTTTGCAAAGTAAAAACTTAAAAATGTGCTTATTCTATTAAATATTATAATAATTGAGAATACATTAACAGCAATTTATTAGGCACATTTTATTGAAATAAATAAGTTCATAAAAAAAAACTTTGTAAAAAAAGCCTAAAATCAAAATTGTACAAAAAAATACCTTTGTAAAAAAAGGCTAACATCAAAAATTACTTTAATAAAAATTCTAAAAAAAAAAAAAAAAACCTGTTTTCAAGAAAAAAAGCAAAGGAAAGATTGCATAGTGAAAAAAAAAACGAAATTACAAAAGTGTTAAAAAAAGGAGGAACAAAAAAAGAAAAACAACAACACTAGTGATCAAAAATAAAAAAAAGAGTGCAGAAGAGAAAATAAATAAATCAAAAGTAAATAAAGTGCAGAAGAGAAAATAAATTCATGCAAAATAAATTCTTAAGAGAAACAAATGTAAAAAAAAGGAAAATTGTTAGGAGAAATAAAGTATAAATTTTTTAACAAGACAAAGCATAAGAAAAAAAAAGAATGGAATAAAATTAACACATAAAGAGAGCGTGATGTAAATAACAACGAAGCAAATAGCGGGAAAATACCATGCAGTGTGAAGAAAAAGAATAATAAAATAATGTGTTGACAAAATTCCTAAAAACAAAAATAAGCTTAAATAAAGAAAAAAGAAGTAAAAGAGAAAGAATATTTAACGAATATGTGTAATGAACTCAAAGCAAACTTCCTCAACATATTTACAACAACATGCAGCAATGAGAGGCAAAATTTGTAGCAGAATAAAAACCGTGACTGCATACAATTGGAAATAACTCGTGTGACGTCATCATTTATTGTTATGTAGTTTAGTATAAGATCGTAGTATACGACACTGTAGATAATAATTATAAGACTACTTGTTTTACAAAATGTATTATTGTAATTTTTGAAGAACAAAATTGTTGAATATTAATTATATTTCTTTAAAGATATTTACGTACAAATAAATTTAAGAATATAAAATTATATAAAAATAATATAAATTTATATAAATATACCTATGTACTATAAAATTATAAATATAAAATTATATAAAGAAAAAAAATGAATTTAACTAATAATTGAATACATATTTAAAGTAATTTAATTAGAAATAAAATATATATCCAATTAAATAAATTAGCATTAGAATACATATAAAATACAAACGAATATGATATTTAAAAAAAAAATAAAATTTATAAAATGTTAAATCTGTTGATTTGTACTATAAATTTTTTTAGTAAGAAAACGAAAACGAAATGGTGCCTGTAAATACAAAAAAAAACAATGGTAAAACTTTTATATATTTTTTCTTTTTCCTTGTATAAAATATTATTATTTTTCTCAAATCTAAGTATATCAAATAAATAATTCAAATTTTGCTGGGTGAGAATTAAAAAGTAAAGTAATCAAAAAGTAAAGGAATAATTTTAAAATAAATACAAATAAATTCAAATTAAATGCATAAAATCTATGTATATTACTTAAATAAATGTCAAATTTCGATCAAGATACGTTCAGTGAACTTGTAACAAAATTTTATTATATTAAAAGGCGTATTTTACAAAAACGTCCTGTATCAACTAAGGAAACGAAAAGAAACGAATATATTACTTTACTTATAAATGGTTATAATTTTAACATATGCTGGTTCAAATTCCAAACAGATATTATCTAATACAGAAAGTAGTACATGTAAAAAATTAATTCACTGTAGAGAACTTTTGGTCATGGTACCCCATGACGTTTTATTATTCGAGCTTGTTAACGTGGAAGTAATGACAGATTCTGGATCAGATTCGGAACAGGAGAATATTAAGGAACAATTAATAAATTCAGATTCTGAGGAAAGATCAGTAGGAGACAATAGCGATCAAAAATATTTGACAATGGCCACTTTAGAACAAAAGAAAGCTTTTATTAGCATGTGTGCTAATATTATCAGGGAAAACTATGACGGAAATCCACTTGCTCTTGAATCTTTTCTAGATAAAATAAATTTAATTCAGGACTTGACCGACAATAACCTAAATTTTACTTTTGTGTCATTTGTTAAATCGAAATTAGAAGGCAAGGCTCGTGAAGCACTACCGGAAAATGTAAACACCATTGAAGAAATAAAAGTTGCGTAGAAACAGAGAATTAAGCCTGAAAATTCCAAGGTCATTGCAGGTAAAATCGCTGCCTTACAGATTAGGAACAACAATTATACCGATTTTGCAAAGCAAGCAGAAGACCTTGCAGATACACTTAAAAGATCACTAGTTATAGAAGGCATAATTAAAACAAAAGCACACGAAATGGCAATTGAGCAAACGGTTAATGTGTGTAGGTTGAATGCTAAGTCAAGTCTAGTTAAATCTATAATTGCATCGACAGCTTTTAGTGATCCTAAGGATGTGATAGCTAAATTAATCGTTGAACAAACAGTTGAGGCAAATGAAAACCAGGTTTTATCATTTCAATCTCATAGGAACAACCCACATTTTCCTAGAAACCACAATCAAAACCGTTTTAATAACAATTTTAGTCGTGGCAATGGTTATAGACGAGGCAATTCAAGAGGTTATGGGAACTATCGTGGTAATTATAATAATCGAAACAGGAATAATAATGACAATTTTAACAGGAATGGAAACAACTTTTCAAACAATAACAGATACAGGTCAAATAATCGAACAGCGAGGACTCTGCCTTTAAACGCAGATGTCCCTCAGCAAGACCTGTTGGGGGAAACAGATCAGAATTAGATAATTCCAAACAAGTACAATTGGAAACTGTTGACCATTGTAAACCAACCAAATCAGTTTTCAGTTTAAATTTAAATTATTCGGACTTTATCCATTTAAAATTTACGGATTCGGACAAATTATGTACTTTCTTAGTTGATTCTCAAGCGGACATATCGCTACTTAAAATTCGTTCCATAAATCCAAATATTGAACTAAATCAAAACGAGAAAGTAGATATTACAGGTGTTACAACTCAATCAATTTCAACTTTAGGTACAATTCAAACAAATCTTATTATAAATGACCATCTGATTCCTCAACTTTTTCATGTTGTCAATAATAGTTTAAATATTCCCACAGAAGGTATACTTGGTAAGGATTTTCTTAGAGCAAATAAATGCAATATTAATTACGACAATATGTCTATTTCATTTTGGTATTACAATAAACTTTTGAAAATTCCCATTGAGCATGGCACGGATAATGACAAATGTATTATTCCACCTAGGTCGGAAGTTTTTAGAATTTTTAATCTCGGAAAATTATCCGAACCGGTTTTTGTAGACTCACAGGAAGTGTGTGATGGAGTATTTGTAGGTAAAAGTATCGTAGATTCGGAAACACCAATTATTAGGATAATTAACGTGACAGATCAAGTTAAATGTATTAAAAATTGTAATATTAAATCGGAGAAAATTTCAAATTATAACATTTATACATTTAATACGGTAGAAAAGGGAAACGAAAGGATTGAAAAACTCAAAAACATACTAAAATCACAAATTCCAAGCGAAGTAGAGGGGAAACTAATGCCTTGTGTGAGAAATATTCTGATATTTTTGCGCTTAAATATGATAAAATGACTGTCAACAATTTTTATGAGCAAAAACTTAGACTAAATGATGATTCTCCTGTGTACGTGAAAAATTATCGCATTCCGCATTCCCAAAAGGAGGAAATCGACAGGCAGGTAGATAATCTATTAAAAAATGATCTAATTGAGCCAAGTCAATCAAATTATAACAGCCCCTTAATTTTAGTACGGAAAAAGAGCATAGACGGCCAGAGGTCATACAGGATGTGTGTTGACTATAGAGCGGTAAATAAGAAGCTTATAGCTGACAAATTTCCGCTTCCACGAATCGATGACATTTTGGACAACCTGGGCCGTGCTAAACATTTTTCAATACTCGATTTGTTCTCCGGTTTTCACCAAATACCGATACACTCAGATTCAAGGGATATAACTTCTTTTAGTACAAACTGCGGTTCATTTAGATGGAAAGTTTTACCATTTGGTTTAAACGTGGCTCCAAATTCATTTTCGCGCATGATGCATTTTGCATTTTCAGGTTTACCTCCAAACCAAGCATTTTTATATATCGATGACATAATCGTTATTGGCTGCAGTATGTCACATCATCTTAAAAACTTGGAAAATGTATTTAAGACGTTTAGAAAATTCAATTTAAAGATAAACCCATATAAGTGTAACTTTTTTAGACCCGAAGTAGCGTTTCTTGGGCATAAATGCACTTCAAATGGCCTTTTACCAGACGATTCAAAAATAGAAATAATTCGAAATTACCCAACACCTACCGATAAAGATGCAGTTAGGAGATTTGTTGCCTTTGCAAATTATTACAGACGATTTATACAGAATTTTGCTTCAATAGCTGCACCTTTAAATTTCATTACTAGAAAAAAAGTACATTTCCACTGGGATGATAAATGTCAAAATGCTTTTGAGAAATTGAGAACAAGCTTAATATCTTCAACAATACTACAATACCCAGATTTTTCGAAAAAGTTTATTGTAACGGTGGATGCATCGAAGATAGGTTGTGGCGCAGTGTTAAGTCAGGACTTTAATGGCAGGGACTTACCAATATATTTCGCGTCAAAATCTTTTAATACGGCTGAACAGAAAAAACCAACAATTGAGCAGGAACTCCTAGCTATTCATTTTGCTATAACACAATTTAGACCGTATGTTTACGGTACGGAATTTGTTGTTAGGTCAGACCACAGACCTCTAGTGTATTTGTTTAATATTAAAGACCCTTCATCAAAATTAACTAGAATACGACTATAAAATACAAACGAATATGATATTTAAAAAAAAAAAATAAAATTTATAAAATGTTAAATCTGTTGATTTGTACTATAAATTTTTTTAGTAAGAAAACGAAAACGAAATGGTGCCTGTAAATACAAAAAAAAAACAATGGTAAAACTTTTATATATTTTTTCTTTTTCCTTGTATAAAATATTATTATTTTTCTCAAATCTAAGTATATCAAATAAATAATTCAAATTTTGCTGGGTGAGAATTAAAAAGTAAAGTAATCAAAAAGTAAAGGAATAATTTTAAAATAAATACAAATAAATTCAAATTAAATGCATAAAATCTATGTATATTACTTAAATAAATGTCAAATTTCGATCAAGATACGTTCAGTGAACTTGTAACAAAATTTTATTATATTAAAAGGCGTATTTTACAAAAACGTCCTGTATCAACTAAGGAAACGAAAAGAAACGAATATATTACTTTACTTATAAATGGTTATAATGCAATTTTAACATATGCTGGTTCAAATTCCAAACAGATATTATCTAATACAGAAAGTAGTACATGTAAAAAATTAATTCACTGTAGAGAACTTTTGGTCATGGTACCCCATGACGTTTTATTATTCGAGCTTGTTAACGTGGAAGTAATGACAGATTCTGGATCAGATTCGGAACAGGAGAATATTAAGGAACAATTAATAAATTCAGATTCTGAGGAAAGATCAGTAGGAGACAATAGCGATCAAAAATATTTGACAATGGCCACTTTAGAACAAAAGAAAGCTTTTATTAGCATGTGTGCTAATATTATCAGGGAAAACTATGACGGAAATCCACTTGCTCTTGAATCTTTTCTAGATAAAATAAATTTAATTCAGGACTTGACCGACAATAACCTAAATTTTACTTTTGTGTCATTTGTTAAATCGAAATTAGAAGGCAAGGCTCGTGAAGCACTACCGGAAAATGTAAACACCATTGAAGAAATAAAAGTTGCGTAGAAACAGAGAATTAAGCCTGAAAATTCCAAGGTCATTGCAGGTAAAATCGCTGCCTTACAGATTAGGAACAACAATTATACCGATTTTGCAAAGCAAGCAGAAGACCTTGCAGATACACTTAAAAGATCACTAGTTATAGAAGGCATAACTAAAACAAAAGCACACGAAATGGCAATTGAGCAAACGGTTAATGTGTGTAGGTTGAATGCTAAGTCAAGTCTAGTTAAATCTATAATTGCATCGACAGCTTTTAGTGATCCTAAGGATGTGATAGCTAAATTAATCGTTGAACAAACAGTTGAGGCAAATGAAAACCAGGTTTTATCATTTCAATCTCATAGGAACAACCCACATTTTTCTAGAAACCACAATCAAAACCGTTTTAATAACAATTTTAGTCGTGGCAATGGTTATAGACGAGGCAATTCAAGAGGTTATGGGAACTATCGTGGTAATTATAATAATCGAAACAGGAATAATAATGACAATTTTAACAGGAATGGAAACAACTTTTCAAACAATAACAGATACAGGTCAAATAATCGAACAGCGAGGACTCTGCCTTTAAACGCAGATGTCCCTCAGCAAGACCTGTTGGGGGAAACAGATCAGAATTAGATAATTCCAAACAAGTACAATTGGAAACTGTTGACCATTGTAAACCAACCAAATCAGTTTTCAGTTTAAATTTAAATTATTCGGACTTTATCCATTTAAAATTTACAGATTCGGACAAATTATGTACTTTCTTAGTTGATTCTCAAGCGGACATATCGCTACTTAAAATTCGTTCCATAAATCCAAATATTGAACTAAATCAAAACGAGAAAGTAGATATTACAGGTGTTACAACTCAATCAATTTCAACTTTAGGTACAATTCAAACAAATCTTATTATAAATGACCATCTGATTCCTCAACTTTTTCATGTTGTCAATAATAGTTTAAATATTCCCACAGAAGGTATACTTGGTAAGGATTTTCTTAGAGCAAATAAATGCAATATTAATTACGACAATATGTCTATTTCATTTTGGTATTACAATAAACTTTTGAAAATTCCCATTGAGCATGGCACGGATAATGACAAATGTATTATTCCACCTAGGTCGGAAGTCTTTAGAATTTTTAATCTCGGAAAATTATCCGAACCGGTTTTTGTAGACTCACAGGAAGTGTGTGATGGAGTATTTGTAGGTAAAGGTATCGTAGATTCGGAAACACCAATTATTAGGATAATTAACGTGACAGATCAAGTTAAATGTATTAAAAATTGCAATATTAAATCGGAGAAAATTTCAAATTATAACATTTATACATTTAATACGGTAGAAAAGGGAAACGAAAGGATTGAAAAACTCAAAAACATACTAAAATCACAAATTCCAAGCGAAGTAGAGGGGAAACTAATGACTTGTGTGAGAAATATTCTGATATTTTTGCGCTTAAATATGATAAAATGACTGTCAACAATTTTTATGAGCAAAAACTTAAGACTAAATGATGATTCTCCTGTGTACGTGAAAAATTATCGCATTCCGCATTCCCAAAAGGAGGAAATCGACAGGCAGGTAGATAATCTATTAAAAAATGATCTAATTGAGCCAAGTCAATCAAATTATAACAGCCCCTTAATTTTAGTACGGAAAAAGAGCATAGACGGCCAGAGGTCATACAGGATGTGTGTTGACTATAGAGCGGTAAATAAGAAGCTTATAGCTGACAAATTTCCGCTTCCACGAATCGATGACATTTTGGACAACCTGGGCCGTGCTAAACATTTTTCAATACTCGATTTGTTCTCCGGTTTTCACCAAATACCGATACACTCAGATTCAAGGGATATAACTTCTTTTAGTACAAACTGCGGTTCATTTAGATGGAAAGTTTTACCATTTGGTTTAAACGTGGCTCCAAATTCATTTTCGCGCATGATGCATTTTGCATTTTCAGGTTTACCTCCAAACCAAGCATTTTTATATATCGATGACATAATCGTTATTGGCTGCAGTATGTCACATCATCTTAAAAACTTGGAAAATGTATTTAAGACGTTTAGAAAATTCAATTTAAAGATAAACCCATATAAGTGTAACTTTTTTAGACCCGAAGTAGCGTTTCTTGGGCATAAATGCACTTCAAATGGCCTTTTACCAGACGATTCAAAAATAGAAATAATTCGAAATTACCCAACACCTACCGATAAAGAAGCAGTTAGGAGATTTGTTGCCTTTGCAAATTATTACAGACGATTTATACAGAATTTTGCTTCAATAGCTGCACCTTTAAATTTCATTACTAGAAAAAAAGTACATTTCCACTGGGATGATAAATGTCAAAATGCTTTTGAGAAATTGAGAACAAGCTTAATATCTTCAACAATACTACAATACCCAGATTTTTCGAAAAAGTTTATTGTAACGGTGGATGCATCGAAGATAGGTTGTGGCGCAGTGTTAAGTCAGGACTTTAATGGCAGGGACTTACCAATATATTTCGCGTCAAAATCTTTTAATACGGCTGAACAGAAAAAACCAACAATTGAGCAGGAACTCCTAGCTATTCATTTTGCTATAACACAATTTAGACCGTATGTTTACGGTACGGAATTTATTGTTAGGTCAGACCACAGACCTCTAGTGTATTTGTTTAATATTAAAGACCCTTCATCAAAATTAACTAGAATACGACTTGAGTTATCAGAATACAATTTTACAGTCGAATATATTAAAGGTACAAATAATGTTGCTGCAGATGCACTATCGCGAATCTCAGTTGACGAATTGAGAAACGCAAATAGGGAAATTTTTGCTGTGACAACCCGCGGAATGTCTAGGCAAACGCATCAAGAAGAGGACAAAGCAGAAACTAAAATAATTCAAATACCCATATATGACAAATTTAATCACGAATTTACCAATAAAATACCGAAAATCAGATCAGAACTTTTATATAAAGACGATAAACTAGATAAATTGCGTATAAATATTTTCAGAAAATTTAAATTACTAATGTCTTTGAATATTTTTATTGAAAACGAAACATTAAATTTAGATGAAATGCTTTTGAGGTTACAAGAATTAGCCGTCAATAACAATATTCATAAGATGGAATGGCCGAAAGATGACATATTTTTCAAAATTTGCAATATACAAAAACTAAAAGACCATGGCATTCGAATTTTGGAAAAATTAGAAATTATGTTGACTAATCCTATAGAAAAAATATTTGATGATAAGGAAAAGAATAGATTAATGACCGTCTATCATAATGATCCACTCTTAGGAGGGCATTGTGGACGTAGAAAACTATACGCAAAACTGAAAACTAAATTTTTTTGGAAGAATATGTCGAGAGATGTAGCTAAATTCGTGAAAAACTGTGAAAAGTGCAATTTGAATAAAGTAAAACCAGGAAATAAAGAGCAATTAGTCATAACAACAACACCTATTCAAGCATTCGATATAATTGTAATAGATACAATAGGTCCACTTACTGAATCTAAATTTGGCAATAAATATGCTCTGACTTTAATGTGCGAATTATCTAAATATTTAGTAACTATAGCTATACCAGACAAAAGTTCAAAAACCGTAGCTCGTGCAATTTTTGAAAATTTCATTTTAATTTATGGTTCTTTTAACACATTAAAATCGGATTGTGGCACAGAATTTAAAAATCAAGTATTAACGGAACTGTTAAAATTATTAAAAGTTGAAATGAACTTTTCTACTGCATATCATCATGAATCTTTAGGCACGGTAGAACGTAATCACAGAGTGTTTAATGAATATTTGAGGGCTTACATTAACGAAAATCTTTCGGAATGGGATACTTACTTAAAATACTTTACATTTTTCCACAACACCACTCCAAATACAGTTTTTGATAATAAGTTTTCACCATATGAACTAATTTTTGGAAAAATTGCAAGAATGCCAAAAGAAATTACAAAAACTACTATTGAACCAATATACAATGTTGAAAATTACAGTAAGGAAATAAAATATCGTTTACAAAAAACACATAAATTAGCAAAAGAATTGATAGATAAACATAAATTACGAAATAAAAACTATTTTGATAAATATGCGAAAACTTTAAATATAGAAACAGGTGATAATGTTTTAATTCAAAAGCAACCATATGATAAATATAAAAGTATTTACGATGGTCCATTTATCGTTAAAAAAATCAATGGATGTAACGTAACTGTATATGATAGCAAAACGAAGAAAGAGAAAACAATTCATAAAAATAGAATCCGAATATTTTGAAAATTATTAATTGAAAAAAAAAATATTTTACCAATATTAGCTTTGTTCCAGAACTTTTCTGGCTAAAGAGAATTAATGAATTTTCTCTTCGTACTTATAAAAAGTACGGGAACAGAAAAAACAAAATTTCTCTTTCAATAAATTTGTATTGAAGTTTATTCATATAAATTTCTATTGGAATTAAAATAAAATTGAAAAACTACAATCACACATATTTATTTATGAAAATAAATCAAAAATATCAAACATTTTTTGTTTTCAATGTATTTTTTTAAACAAATAATTTATTTGACAATTTTTTTTTCTATTTGCCAGGAAAAAATGTTCTGGCTAAAACCTGCAAGTTCTGGCAAAGAGAAAATAATTTTAATTGCTCAAATTTGTTCCCTTTTACAATTTCTGGTAAAAACCTGCAAACTTGACAAGTAAAGGAACAAAGCTATTATAAAAGAACAAGCTTGTAATTTCATATATATATTATATTCATTTTGAAAAAAGGGAGAAAACGCTATATGATTTTCGTTCAAAATTTAGAACACATATTTGTAAAATTTCAAGTACAATAAATAAAATAAATTGTAGTAAGTAAAATATAAATATACATGACAAATTATAATTATAAACTTATAAGTTTGAATTTATTATAGTTATGATTTTATAAGTATATGGAAGTAATGTATTTTTAAATTAAAGAAAAAAAGCAAGAACTAAACAAGTCTGGTACCTCTTGTTTAATTCTTCTTTTTTTTAATATAAAAAGGGAGGTGTAGTGAAAATAAATTACTATTTCCATCCCTGTACAAAATGCAACATTGCAGATCTTAGAATAAGGATTTAAAGAATAATAAAGAATTAAATAAAGGAGTCAGTATGGACTAAACATTCGAACAATGAAGTTGTTATTTAAAATAAGCAGAGTGATGGACTTTTACAACCCCATATAAGGTCCCCTTCAGAAAATGACTTTAATGCTCATTACTGGCTTAAAAATACTAGTATGTAGATGAAATTCGACATAAGTAAATTTCATACGAGTCAAAATCTATCTAAAAAACTTTATGAGGATCGGTCCATGATTGACCCGACCCCCCTATATAAGGTCCCCTTCAGAAAATGACTTTAACGCTTATAACTGGCCTAAAAATACGAGTATATAGATGAAATTCGACATAAGTAAGTTTCATTCGAGTCAAACGAGGTTTGATGGTGGGTATATAAAATTCGGCATAGCCGAATATAACACTCTTACTTGTTAAATTTACATTTTGAAAATAAAATTCCACATGCCCAAAAATTTATCCACGTGAAATAAATGTGTATTATAATATACAATTTATTAAAAATTATATCGCCATATGAAATCCAAAAGGCCCTATGTTACAAAAAAAATCAAAATCGACTTTTTTGATCGATTATGACGCACCGTATTAAAATACATGTTCCCGCTAAATTTTACACTCCTACAAATAAAATCAACGTCGCTATCTTCGAAATTCTAAATATACATTAAAATTCATGAAAATTTTAAAATTCTTTTGAGTTTTTAACTTCGAAATTGTAAAATGTTATAAGTTGGCATCAAATAAAACAAAAATGGCACCTTTGGCGAAACCTTGCGATTTATAGATTTTTTTAACAGCTTTAGATTTTTTCAAAAAAAATCCAATTTCCGAAAATCTTTATGAAAACAAATAAGCATTATGCTCCATTCCATGTTTCGGCCTATTTGACCAACAAAAACCGATTTTAATTTAGTTAAAAATGTTGAAACTTACTATTTTTTAATGTAACTTACGCCCTTTTGGGTTTCAGAAAAAACAAATTCTCAAGGGCGTAAGTTTCATATCTCCGCAATTAAAACAAAAACCGCAAATTTTTCTTCAAATACTAATTTGTCAATAAAAAATAAGCTTAACTTGAGAAAATGTTAAAAATTTTTGGATTTTTTAGCTTCTCCTGAAAAATTTGTTCAATGTAACTTAGGGCTTTTTGGATTTCATATGACGATATATGATTTGAAAAAATCCCAATATACATAATAAGAATATAATTTTAAATTATAGCTTACCTTCGCCAAGGGTAACTATCTTGTCGTGATGCGAGGGCTTAAGTACACATCGTGACTAGAGCTTACTGTGACTAATGCTTCGGTATCCAGCCACAGGAAGTTATGGTTTCAAAGAAGTGTATAACTAAAGGTTACTCATCTTGTCAAGATAGTGAGTGTGGTATGTGTCTGTCAATCATACTTCCTTCTATCATGACATAGATGATACGCTATGTTATTCGATTTGGCTCTTTGAGCAGTAAGGGCTTTACCGTTAGACATAGCGTTATATAGGCACTTTTAAGGTCAAGGTGAGTGGTAGCAGTGCCGAGGGCCTGGATGGCTAGCCAGTGCATAAAGAGGCTAGTTGCTAACAGCTCCCCTCAGCGTCATGGTAAAGCGCTGTTGTAACGTAGTTGCCTAGTCCACGTACGCCGTCACTGCGTGGATCGTCCGTCTGTACGTGCATACTCGTGGGATTCAAAATAGAAGAACCAAAGATAGAAACAAAAAAGAATGAGAGTAGGGACACGACGGAAGGGGTGGTCGACCTGTTAGGGAGAGACAATCCGGACGTCACGGTCAACGAGGATAATGGGAGTTGGGGAGAAGTACTCCGCAAGCGGCCTTGGACATCATTCTGAACCTGTCACCTATAGAACATTTTGTAGCGGGTGTGGCGGCTAGGAATCTACTAAGACTCTACGAGTCTTCGTTAGTGAAACCCTCGCGCGACAATCATGCAAAAATTTTGTACGAAGTAGGTCTGCTTGATCAGGGTAATTCCCTTCACGGAATTACGGATTATGATATTACGACTCTAGACTTCGGGGAAACACCTTTGATAGAATTTCCAACTAGGGATGATTGGCTTGTATCCGATAGACTGTTTGGAGGGTGTGCAGTTTTCACTGACGGGTCCAAGATGGATACCGGCACGGGTGCCGGTGTCTATATCGCTGATATCAACATAAAACGGTCATTCAGACTCCCTGACGAATGTAGTGTCTTCCAAGCAGAGATCCTAGCGATCTGGAAAGCGACGGAACTGATTCGGAATCATATCGATCCGGGGTCGGTTGTGACAATTTATGTTGATAGTCAAGCTGCTCTTAGAGCACTGGATTGTCACACGGTACACTCGCACCTAGTTGTAGATTGCAGAAATGCCCTTAGGGACATTATGAGACTGTTTGTCATTAGATTGTGTTGGGTGCCAGGGCACTGTAATGTACATGGTAATGAGGTTGCGGACGAACTAGCTAGATTAGGTTCGAACCTTGATATAGATGACAGGGAAAGGATGGTTAAACCACCCATTTGTCACTATAATAGGTTGATATTCGAAAGAATACGTGATATCATTAACCAGTCCTGGAATAGTAGATTGGATTGCAAAATATCAAAGGCCCTGTGGCCAAAACTTGATATGGGTGCTACCAAAATACTTATAGGACTGGACAGACGCAGTCTAAGGGTTCTGATAGGGATTCTAACTGGACACTGCTCAATTAGAACCTTTGTTAGTAAGTGGGACAGTAGTGTACCGGACTATTGCAGGTTATGCGAGGATGAGGAGGAAGTAGAGACGATCGAGCATATTATTTGCCAGTGTCCTAGGATACAGAACCTCAGGTTGAAATGGCTAGGGAATAGGTTCCATGGCGAACTGGGGGAAATTGCGGGACTTAACCCTCGTAGTCTACAAGGTTTTGTCAAGGGAATTAGTCACTTCTTTAACTGGGCTTTATAGGGGGACATGGATTTTCTTTATTATATATATATAATTATTTACTTATCTGTTATTTAATTATCTATTAATATGACCTCTTTACCATTTTCTTTCATTCTTGTGTTGTGGTAGCGTTTTTGGCTTCTCTGTTTTTGAATCTCCACTCTCTACCTATTTTCTTTTCTATTTTCTTTCATTCCTGTGTTGTGGTAGTGTTTTGGCTTCTCTGTTTTGAATCTTCACTTCTTGAAGGGAATCACAATGGACCTTATGGTCTCCGAGTGGATATACACCGTTTTTACGGTGTATAACCCTTCTTAACCTAACCTAACCTTTTAAAAAATCAAATAATTGTTACAACTCTAAATGGTGTACTTTGACAGTTGTGTTTACCTCAAATAAAAAATGAGTTATCAGCTGTTGAATTGACTTCATCTTATGAGTGCATCCTCCTCTGCCACATAAACATCTTACAAAAACGTCCCTGAGATCATAATGCAGTATGCACACAATCGTAAAGCATTGAAACGAAATGGAATTACTTATTTTTCTTAAGATTCAGTTTTTTATTTGAATACCTTTTTTCGATCGTAGCGTAACTAAATGCGTAAACGTAATCGAAATGCAGGTCTCTCCTGAAAAGTTTATTAAAATCACATACATATATACAGGAAGTTTTATCAAAGCAGGGACGATATATTAATCAAATTATTATTTAATATTTATAATAGAAAAATATCTGTCAATTGATTTACATCTCCGGGTTGTTATGGAACCAACATTTTATTAATTAATTGGCTTTGTTGAACAACTTCGCTCTATATTCATATTTAATAATCAGTTTTTTTTTTTGTTTTTTGTTTTTTTTTTTAAGTTTAATGTTTCAATTACTACAGATAAATACCAAAACATACATTCATACGTACATTAAAAAACTATACTAAAACGCATTCAAACTGTTCTAAAAAAAAAGATATTTATATGTATACGTATATTAAATCATTGGGTCACATACAAATATGTAATTGTTATATGTTGCTAAAAAATAGTGGTAAATTGAGTAGTTTAATCTATTAACGCATAATTAACAATGTACAATACTACATACATTTTATTTGGAAAGTTGATTGTTGATTGTTTTTTATTCCTTTATTTTTCTATTCTTATTTATATCTTAATTATTTCTTTTTAATCTTTTGAATTTTTGTAAAAGTGTTTCATTAATTCTTTGAATTTTATTTTAAAATGTACAAACTAACTTTAAATTTATAGAAAAACAACAAAAATATATATGTATGTATATAAAAACAAAAAAAAAAAAACAATAAGAAAAAGAAAACGCAAACAATCAAACCAAATACATGTTCACTTTTCTTTGATTCACATTTTCGGCCGACGTATTTTCTGTGTTGTGTGGTTGTTAATGTTAAGTGATCTTCTAATAATATATGTATTTATATAATTATATGTATGTATGTATGTATTGTATGAAAGAAGTGATATTATACGATGATGCTGGCTGAAGTGTAGTAATAATAGTTTAGTAATCCTTATACATTCAAACTTCGACAAATATCATATATAAACAATATTTAGAATTATTCAAAAGTGTCACGTAATTTATATTCAATTTCATTTCTCTGATTTTGTTTTTTACTTTAAAGCAGAACATGAATGAATTCAAAATTAAATTATTCATCCTGCATGTCCTCTGGTAATTCATGAGGGTTTAACATTCCAGGTATATTACGTTGCATTTGCATTTTGTTAGCCTGTGCCTCCCGAAGTGCGGCTTCTCGTTCCTCCAAATATAAGTCCGAATCATCTTCTCCGGTAACTTCCTATATTAATTAAGAGAATAAACATGTTTTAGAAATAAAGAAATCATTATTTATGATATGCAATTTTTCACTTACTCTAATTTGAATTAAGAAGTCTCTCAAATGCTCTTTAAATGCTTGTACATTTTCGTCTAAATTAAAAAGTCCCGTAACAAAGACTTTGATTTGGTTGTCAGTTAAATGACTGAATGCCGATTTGAGCAATGAGGCCACATATTCTTGAATGAAAATAGTATTATCTGGAATGGGACCCAAATTCACAGTTATTTTATTATTTTCGACCAACGAAAACATGTATGCCAATATGATTGCATGATTTCCAAGACCAGCTGTGTGAGAAGTATCAGTAACCACTGAAAATATCTGCATCAAAATATCTGTAAAATATGTCTGATAAAAACTCTGTGCTGCCGTTGGATGTTGTTCCAAATTTTGTAACATCTACAAATAAAAAGTATAGATATATAATTAATAAACAATTGTATTATTAATAATATTTATTTATATCTATATTTCTGTTATCTATTTTATTATTTTTTTAATATCCAAGCCCATAGGCCAAATATCCCTTATGAACATAACATAAGTTGTTTTTTGGTACATTTCAGGAGAACGTTTTAAAGTTTTAAAATCCAATACATTTAAAAATTTCGATATCTTCAAAAGTTCTGATCCAATATTTATGAAAAATTTACACAATATAGATTTTTGCATATCTTGAGATATGTACTTTTTCATTTTTGCCACAGATATATAAATTAATCCCGATATTGTCAGTTCCATGTTTTTGAAATTATCGCTTCTATGTGTTTTAGATGAAAACGTTTTACTGTTCCTATTTCTATCATTTAGGTAAAGTAAAGAAAGACTGTTAATTTTCCAACATTTACGACCTTTTGTTTGATTACAAGGTTTAGAAAAATCAGAAAATTTTTTTAATTACAAGTAATATAGCATTATTTTCAGGACTTCGGAACTAGTTTCGTGAAATCATTTTAGAGTTGTTCGTTCTATGGAACGGTTCTAGATCGATAATTTTGGATTAAAAATTATTACACTCAGAACTCAGAAAGAGTTCTTGACAAAGTAATTATTTTTAAAAAGACTTACTTAAAAAATTCGTTATCCTTGATATAGTTAAAAGATAAACATAAGATAATATAAACACGATATTTTAGTATTTTCATTGTTCCCGGTACATTCATAAATAATTTTATATTTTAAGTTTCCTGCAAAAAAATTTATTTAATTCTTGATTCATTTTAATTTTATAAAATTTGTGTTAAACCCGTTCCAGATCGACGGTATTGAACACAATATTTTAAGGGCTTTGAAAACACTTCTCGATATAAATTTTCGAATTTTGATCACTTTACAAAAATATCTCGAAATTTTATTTTTTGTTAGTTGTTTATGCTTGACACTTTTTCCCGAACCTATTATATTCGTGCTGTTAATTTTCCTTTGTAATACCATCTTAACCGCCTAACTATGTTTTTCACCATAAATCTACTGAAAATTGAAAAATGTTTTTCTTAGTGCTATCACAAGTGCTAGGAAATTTCAACAAAAATCAGAAAAACAGAAAAACTTCACAGAAATATTCCTCACAACACATAGAATACATATTTGAAGTTTTTCCCAATCGGTGCAGATTTCCAGCTTATCGATCACGAACAAACATTACTTTTTTATTTATATAAATGTATATGTAGATAGAATTAGGATAATCACGGTAAAACCATAAATGAAAATAATAATAAATAATGTTTTTTAATATTTATTTTAAATTCTACTATATTTTTGTAAAAGGCTCTTAATTTTTAAAATATAAATTAGTTAATTTATTGAACGTTGCTTACCTTGTATAAAATGTTAAGTCCAGTATCGGCAACATTACGCATGGTGTGCTTAAAAGCCCAAACAACAGAATCAAAAACAAGTTTAAATTGTGCTGGTGGTATGTTTAGGAAAGCTTTGAAGCAATGGGCGTTAACAGCTTGCAAAAGTTCATAAAAGCTAACACGATGTTGAGGGTAATCTTCAAAGTTTTTGTTGATCATATCAAGAGTGCACTCGAAAACAGCATCAAATATTTTAGGGACCTCATTTGTAATATCGTTTCGTAGTTTGTATACAATGACACCCATAGAACTAAGAACCTTTGGTTCTCTAGCTGACGGTACTTTGCAACGCTTTAATGAGAAATATTGTGAAAACGAGTATACAAACATTTACATATATACTAAAGGCACAAGACAACAATAATACGATAATTTGTTCAAAAAAATATTGTGTGGGCCATCATAAGCACACGAAATTTTAGCAAATTGTCGCATTATTGTTGTCTTGCGCAGGTATATATTTTATACATATCATAGCTGTAATATATGAATGGAATAAAGAATATATGTATAATATTACTAAATCATTTTATCACATTCATAATTAAATATTTTCCTTTTCATTTAAAGATAGTAAAAACTTTTCTACAGTGTATGTATTTATATGAATGTATGTACATTTGTATACAAAAACAAACAAATACGTTTTTTTGGTTAAATAAAATTATTTTTTAATTAATATTAAAATCAATCAAATCTAATATCCCATTTACAATCCAGCGAAATCTAGTAGATTAGATTTCAAATCTTGTTCAAAAACTAGATCGTTCATACTTAATTTTTAGAAATTAAAAAGATTTAATTTTAAAAACAAATACAGCTGAATGAAATTAAAAATAAGACAATTTTTTACCAAATTGTGATTATTACCAAAAATTAATTTAATTTTTTTTAGTGGGAAATACAGGATATTTTTTAGTATTTTTATATAAAGAATTCGACATTTTTTATTAAATTATTTTTCTTTTTTTATTTTATTTT
Organism: Lucilia sericata; assembly: GCF_015586225.1. Classification (NCBI taxonomy): domain Eukaryota; kingdom Metazoa; phylum Arthropoda; class Insecta; order Diptera; family Calliphoridae; genus Lucilia; species Lucilia sericata. The sequence goes on along the minus strand of NW_023994108.1, from coordinate 461,119 downwards.
TTTTTTTCTTTTTTAGTTTTTATATTTGTTTTATTTCAAATGTCATTTTTCTTTGCATCGACGTATTTTTTAGTACTATTTGGCAAAAGAACATAGTTGCATTCTATTTCTACTAGATTTTGAATTAATTTGCTCGAAATCTCATAACTACATTATTTCGGTGTGTTCTAAACTAAAATGTTAATTAAACTCAAGAAATTTTTTTGAAAAATTTTAATTTCGTAACATTATTTGGTTGAGAATATTCGCATCGAACAGCTATGATACATATGCAAATATAGATTGTTATATGGTTTACCTGGTAATCCAAGAGAATAGCATCCAACAATGGTGGTATAAAGCTATCCATTACAAGTTGATTGTCGTTTGATCGAGAAACCCATTCAGATATAAGATTAAGCGTTTCCTTTTTCACAACGTGCATTGCTTTAATTAGTGGTTGATTGTTTACATTCACGCCATTAACTTCAATAGCTTGAATGATATTCTCAGAAGTAATCTTATAAACGTTTAACATATCTAAATAAATACGACCCAACTGGATAACGTAAGCGTGACCGAGAGCTTTACATGCGGCAACGTTCGTTTTCAAAATGCTTCCCAATTGCTTTACGGCAGTCATATTTTTGAGGAAATCAACATTTTTCGATGCACGAGAAATTATTTCATCCCATACTTGGTTGGGTAAGAACATATATTTCTCGATTAATATATCTTGTTGAACTTGATCAACTTGGGCGGATATCATATATCCTACAGCTTCATAGAATGTGTGAACCTATAACAAAAATTTATACATTAGTAAATACCTTCAAAAATGTTGAAATGTTTTTATAGATTAAATTCCAACATAAATTTTCCATAATATAATATCCCAAAAAAATATTTTGTCAATAGTTTACTCGTCGTAAGCTGACTTTACCATATTATGGAGAAATTAAAACATCAAGAGAATATATCAATATATTGATTTAAATAACATACATCTATTCGTTGAATATATTGATGTTTTTCTTCTCTGCAAACGCGTAAATAATACAAATGGTAGCTTACAGATTAAAGCTGCCTACACACTATGAGAGAAGTCGTTAGATTTTTATTTAATTTTTTTTATTTCATACACAGAAAAAATTAATTTTAAAAAATTTTCAATTAAACGATTAATCGAAAATTTTAAAAGGGCTCAATTCATTTTGTATTTGAATCATAAAAATGTATAATCAAATACGTATTTAACAACAACAAAAATATAAAAAAATAAAAATTTTTTATACGAAATCAATTATAAGTAGTAATTGAATATACAATTTTTGTTATAAGTTGAACTTCAATAAATAAAATAATTGGTAATTGAAATCGTTTTTCTGTGTACTCAAAAATTATAATAGAAAATATTTTTTGTTTCTACACTATTACATTTGAAATAAAATGAAACTTCAATTCGAAAAAAATTAAAGAAAAAAATATACATTTTTATTTTAAATTGGATTTTGTTTTTATTTTTTTCTGTATTTAAATAAAAAAAGTCTGAAAAAACGAAAAAATCCAATCGTTTTGAAAATTTTCAAATGTTAAAAAATCATACGATTTTCAATGATGTTATACACTACTTTCGTAACATATTTTTTCCTATATACAGTGGTTGACATTCGTTTGTACGCAACATATTTTTTTTAACTTTTGATAGAAAGTAAATACTGTTTTAAGAAAAAAAGTTTACGAAATAGTTTGATACTATCTTCGTTACGAAATAAAAAAATTGTAATATTTTTTGCACTATTAGAAATTCCTGAGAAAAAAATCAAATTTGTCTAAGACATTCCTTTGTACGCACTTTACATAATTTATAATAACCATAAAAATAATTTGTAAATTTGTCTTTTTCTTATCTTAACATTAGATTCCATTAGATTTTGGTTAGGTCAGTTTTTAAAGCGCTTCAAAAAGAATTTCCGAAGGTCATGCCTTAAAATTTTTTTCTTATTTAAATGCTAAAAAAGTATATTTTTTGTTTATAAATCTTTTCAGCGAAGATTGTAAGAATGATTTCGATTGGTTGTGTCTTAAAATTCCGTCAGGTCAAGGAAGAGGATAAAAATCTCTGTCGGAAAATCAATCCAAACCCTGATCCAATACCCATTTTGGGTAGAAATTGTATCTCCTGTCGCAATTTTCATTATTTTTTCTGCTAAAACATCGTCTAATAAATCATATAATATTCCAAGTATAATTTTGGTTGAAAAAAATCCGATGGAAATCTGTAATTTGTATTAGAAACATGTCTAATGTACCAGAATTTCGCAACCAAAATGAAATTTGTATTTTTAGCGGCATTTTGGCTCAATCCGCACAATAAGCTAACGGCCTAGACAATACAAGTTTAACTTATTTTCACTTTGAAATATTAACTTTTAGAAATTATTCATATCCGATATCGGGCCTTATGGAGAGTGCAGTTTTCTCTCCTTGTAAATCTTAATAAATCTTGGTTTACAAGAAATTCTTGACAGAGTAATAACTAAATCAAGGGTAAAGGAATGATGATAGATCTTTTTACAGCAAGGAGTATAATTTTTGTCTTTATTTTATTAAGAAAATAGGGATCATAATTTTAAGTTTTTTTGTAACATTACGCTCGTAAAATTGATTAAGGAAGCCATTTTTCAAATTTTTTTCATAGTTTTGAGCTATTTTTAATACAGCATGAGTGTCTATTAGGAAATAATAAAAAATGTTGCTTAAAATAATCCTTAACTTTGACGTTTAGATAAAATATTTCCTAATTTAGTTTCGACAGCGATCAAATCGCAATTTCTACAAATAATATATCTTTATAACGATCGTATGGCTATACAATATATTTATTTTACATCTAAGCCCTAATACTCGCTCAAAAGAATTAAATTATTCTAGTAAAAGTAATAATTAAATGACTGCGTACAACAAAAATAAATTTTTTGTCTGATATTTTTATTAGGGCACTGGCACACGTTCAATATACATTGATCAATATGGATCACGACCCATTTTAATAGATTGATGTATACCTCGGTATGCTACACGTTCAATATTTATAGCGTCAGTATTTTCATTATTTCGTGCTGCACGGGTCGTACGATGATAACAAGAATGCCGCGAAAACTCCAAATTCATACAAATTTAGAAAAAATTTATTATCTTTTATATTTTTTAACATTAAAAAAAATATTTTACTTTTGTTTTTTTATTTTATTTACTTTTCCGAATTTTCAAATGTATCGTGATTGATATCACAAAACATGCTACACGTTCAATATTTATCATGTGATTTTACGAATTTTGGATTTCAGAAAATTGGGGTTTTCTGTGATATGGAACACAATCCGTCAATATTACATGCTACACGTACCTTATATATCACAATACAGCAAATATCACGATTATATTGAACGTGTTGTGACACTGCCCTTAGAGAAAAATATTTTATAATATTTTCTATTATTTAATAATAAGATGTATTCAATCCAGTTTCGAAAAAAGTTTTACAATAAACCCAAAAATGTCTTTAAAAATCAAAGAAAACATGTTGCGTACAAACGATTGTCGATCACTGTATTAGGAATTTTTTATTTTAGGAAAATAATTTCGTTAAAACATGTAAATTTAATTTAATTTGTTAGGAAATAGAATAATTTTATTACGATTTTTTTTTTTCGTAAATTTAAGCGATTTAACACACACATAATATTAATAACATCATAATTAAAAAAACTACAACACGATTTTTATAAAATTTAATAAAAAATAATTCACGAATTATTTTCATGACATAAAGAAAAAAATTCGTGTGATTAATAATTTGTTAACTCTTTCGTCCCAAGATTTTTTTAATGTTTCTCAATTTAGAGCATAATTTTGAGTACCTACAGTAAATGCTTATTTTCAAAGAAAAATACGTTATTTTTTAGAATTTGATGTCACTACATGATAAAAAGTGTAATATCCTGCGATATCCATCAAAAACACTTTATCCATTCTTCATCAAAAACCATCGATATACGTCGAAATAACTATGTGGTGAAGTCATATCCATAAAAGTCCAACGGAGATCCAATTGTCGTGGGAACGTGATGTTGTTGTTGTTTCCAGCGGTTTATTTATGCAAACAAACACAATGTACACACAAGCAAGCACAATCTGAACGTTGTTGTTGTTTTCATGCATCTGCATAAAAAATACTAATTTTTTCTTGTAAATCCGTTATTTGCTGATTTTAAATAGGAAACTTCTCGAAAGCAGGTCAGATAGAATTATTGAAGACTGAGATACCAAAGATTGATGAGGTCTTCAAAACTGATTTCAACACACAGACAGACAGACGGACAGACAGACAGAGATGTTTTCATTGAAAAATTGACTTCATTTTGAAATAAAAACAGAACAAATTATAATTTTAAAATTTGTGGCATTGAATAAACAAATTTATACTTTTACGACTGTAATTTTGTATTTTTTAATGTTTAATTTTAAGAAATTACTATCGATATATTGAAATAAAATGACGGGATTTGTTCGAAAATTCGAATATCAAAAACGAGTAAGCTCAGTGGAAACTCCTTGAAAAGGTTTAGGCAAAACTTTTAGATTTCAAGCCAGTGGAAACATATTATAAGGCTTATCTCTTTGCAGATGATATACAACTTTTATATTCTGGCCATCTTCAGCTTATTGATGTGTTTCAATATGATATAAATCTTTAAAGATATAATGTTTCTGGATGGATGAGAGAAAATAATCTGAAGATAAACCCATCAAAGACTAAAGCTAAGTATGCTTTTTAGACCGGATGGTTGCGTAGTGCATTTATCTATTACGGTTGGTGTTGAACTTATTGAGTTCGTTGAATGCATCAAATGTCTTGATATTTAGTTGGATAAACATTTAACTTTTTCCCAACATATTACTTCTCAGAGCTCTAGAATTAATTTTACTCTAAGGAAATTATATTCCTTAACCTTTTCCGTGATTTTGTCGAATATATTCGACATTACAATAGACTATGTTTTTAAGCATTTTTTGAGAATAATTGAAATATAATATAATTGAATTGAAAAGATGAAAATTAAGACTTTATTATATAGTTGTAATTTAGATTTTGAAAGATCTTCCGTATTTTTAATTAAAATTAGGTTTTAAGAAATTGTCCCTTATGACTAGTTCTTAAAAAATGCTTGTTAAAATTTTTAGGAGATCGGACTATTCAGATTTAAATTGTATTGATATAAGTGGAAGAAGACATTTAACTAAACAATATTCATAAAAAATATAGGTGGTACTTTTTGGTGACTGTTTTTCGAATGTCGAATATATTCGACATTTAACTTTGACCTTCTATAACTCACTAGGGAAAACTCAAATTAAGTTTTCAAGTTTTTTTTTTTTCTCGACATAAATAATTTTTGACCCTGAAAGGGTTATATTTGTGTTTACCGCTTTCTATTCGAAAATCTATAGCACATTCATTGTTAACGTCTAACCTATTGCATTAAGGTATATTATTGATGTAATGCTCAGGATTTTAATAAGTGTGTACTACTTTGGTTGCTTGGTTGCTCTTTTATGAATTTTGTTCAAATCCGTTTGTTATTGTTCATTTATAAGGTAGTAATAAATAATTGCCCTGAATATGTAAGAAGCATTCTGCATTCTGGTAGAAATTCCCAAATTATAATTCCTATAATAAATCGAACCATTTACGAATAGCTTTTTTGAATATGCATCCACTAATGTGATTTAATTTAATTATTACTTTTTCTTGAAGATTGCAATGAATTTTTAAAATTATACAGCGATAAATGAATATTATCATATATGAAGTTATTTACACATACATACATATGTATGTACATTAGGGTGTCCCGTGGACCACTTTATGGGAGGAATACCTTTGAAACAATGCGTTTCAATGTACTAAATACTAGAAAAAATAAAAAAACATTTTTTTTGAAAAGGTTCTCAGTTTGCTACCTTCGATTGAAAATATTTATCTCAGTACAATAAGTCTAAAAAAATTTCTGCAATCTTTTCGAATTGGGTGTCAAAAATTCCGCAATTTTTAGCTTGTCGGAGGAAAAATAATAAAAATTCTTGTTAGTGTATTTCTGGTCCGCAAAACGACTTTTATTGTATTATAAGGGGCATATAAATTAAAAAAAAAAAAATCTAAAAAAATCTGAAATGGACTAAACCAAATATCAAACTACTTTAAAATATTTTTCTGTATGAGCAAAAAATTATGACAATTTTGACACCTATTTCGATAAAAAGCGAAAACAATATGGCTTTCCTACCCACTATATATCATTTGTGGTCCAAAAATATTCTACAAAAGTTTTAAAATTATTTTTCCTGTAAACAGCTAAAAATTACGGAATTTTTCAGACCAATTTCGAAAAAATCGCATATATTTTTTTCAAAAATTATACTGAGGTCAGGATTTTTAATCGCTGGTAGGGAACTGAGGACCATTCTAAAAAAATATTTTTTATTTTTCTCGTCTTCAGTGCATTAATACGTATCGATTGTGTGGCATTCCTACATGAAAAGTCTGTTCCTCGGGACACTTTAATGTACATTAGACCGACTCACTCTGTATGGAAAGCAAAAACGTGCTTTTGTTACCACTCTCAAAATTTACCTTGCTTTGTTTTATGATGATTACAAAAACATTTTAAGTCAAGCGATAGCCGTTCGTGAGCTCGACCAAATTTAAAAAAGGTATTTTTGAGTTATTTTTTAAATTTTTGTTTTGATTGATACAATATATTCAATATGAAGTATCATTTGAAAGGTGTTTTAAAGGCGCGTCCAATGATGTGTTAATCATAAATAACAGTTAGTTTTTTCATAACAATGAATATTTTCAGAAGGGTAACTCGAGTTGAGTCGGTCTAATGTACATACAGTTAATCACAAAAATAAGTATACAGAAATACTGACAATTGGTTTTATTTAAAAAATGATATTATTTTTACAAAAACCAAAAAAGTAACACATTTATTTATTAATAACAATTATGATAATTATTATTCACTACTTTTTTCCGGGTTATTTTAGTTATTTGAGTTCTCATTTAAGGTGAAGTTAAATAGGTGCAAAATTTACGTCACAAAAATAAGTATACATATAATTTCAATATGTATTTGGTTTAATGATATTAAAAAATGTATAAAAATTTTACCTGTTTGAATGTAATTACTTTATAATAAAATATTTTGTACACTATAACTTGGATAAATTTCACTTGTTCCGAAAAATTTAAATTTTTGGTAATTGATCTGAATATTATTCATAGGAGCATTTTTTTCCTATTTAAGAACATCTGGTTATTTAAACCCCCGGAGTTTTGGATGTGGTATTCAATAATATCCCTCGTTTGTTCATTATGATGCATTAGAAGACGATATTTTTTTTAAACTATGTAATTATTTCTTTACAATAATTGCAATCCATCTCGGAACATTGCCGTTTTTAACATAGTATAGCGTTCATATTCGATATTTAATGGCTATTTCCTGAAATTTATTTCTTAAAATGCGAAATTAATAATATTTGTACTAGTATCCATTAATTAAAACAAGTTTTTTGATTCCAATCATCCATTACACACTTCTAAATACTACCAATAATCGTCAAATGGTGACCATGTCAATAACTTACACTTCATATCGGTTCTGAAATTGCTTATTGTCCAAAATAGTAAGATTTTTATATTAAATCAGGCACAATTAGTGTTATGAATACGAATTGAACAATTTTGAACACGGATACATCTTAATTTGTTGCTAGAACAAATTAAATGTCCGATACATAAAACATGGTTATTGTCTCGAGGATATCAGTATATGATTGGTAGCATTATTGTATACTTTGGAAATCGGAGGATTTGAAAAACCTGATTAAATTAAAGGAAATATACACTGAAAATAATCCATGCCTAATATACACGAAAAATGTTGTACATTATACGAAATGCTTCGTGGTTTCGCACCACGAAATTCTTTCGTAATATATACGAAATTGTACGAAATATTTTCATTTTACGATTTTTTTAAAGACATAAATATTTTAGTTCTTTTAAAATAATTACTGTAAATTTAGAAAAAGATTGCGAATTAAAAAAAAACTACTTTTTTATGTTAAAAAAAAAAACATAAAAAATTTTACAGGAAGTTAGGCAGCTAATTTCCTGTAAATTAAAAATTACGTTTAATTTAACTCCCTTAAAATTACGAAAATAACAAAAAAAAAAAATCGTAACAAAATAATTTTTTTGTGAAATCAAAAATAATTCTTGTATACACTGAAAAAAATCCATGCTTAATATATACGAAAAATGTCGTACATTGTACGAATCGTTCGTTGTTTCGCACCACGAAATTCTTTCGTAATATATACGAAATTCTACGAATTATTTTAGTATAATGCAAAATAATCTTGGAAAAATTAATTTACATAAATTGAAAAAAGTGAATTTTGGGGTTGATTAAACAATATTTCGTATTATACACGAAATTTTCGTATATATTACGAAAAAAGTAGTTACGAAATTTTTCAGTGTATAGAATTATCCAATTTTTCAAGTTCATGTTGTAAGTATTAAGAAATCGGAATTAAATTTCGGATTATATGAACGTACTGTGTTCAAAAAGGCCAAATCCAAGCATATCACATTAATTTCAAAACAACAACTCTTTTCAAGAGTTAAAAATTCTATTTCTAATGCATCATTTGGAAGGTTCAATGACCAACAGATCCAAAATCCGGGTTCTAAAGTGGAAAAAAATTTCGAAGAAATCAGAAAAACTGTTCTACTAATTATTTCTGGAGTCAATCGGACAAAATTTCTAGATTTCGGAACTAAAAGTAGATTTTTTCCATGTTATTGTGTAAAAAATATTTTATTATGAAGTAATTATATTAAAACAAGTAAAATTTTCATAAATTTTGTTAATATCATTAAACCAAATATATACTGAAATGATCTGTATACTTACTTTTGTGACGTAAATTTTGCACCTATTTAACTTCACCTTAAATGAGAACTCAAATAACTAAAATAACCCGGAAAAAAGTAGTGAATAATAATTATCATAATTGTTTTTAATAAATAAATGTGTTACTTTTTTGTTTTTTGAAAAAATAATATCCTTTTTTAAATAAAACCAATCGTCAGTATTTCTGTATACTTATTTTTGAGATTAACTACATAGTATGTTTCTTTTTTGTAGTCATACTCTTATACATATATATCTGTAATATCGATTTAAGTTGCCTATGTAAACATATAAATTTGCTATTCTGCCAACTATATATGCACTGAAAATAATCCATGCCTAATATACACGAAAAATGTTGTACATTGTACGAAATGCTTCATGGTTTCGCACAACGAAATTCTTTTGTAATATATACGAAATTGTACGAAATATTTTAGTAAAATGCAAAATAATTGTTCATTTTACGATTTTTAAAGACATAAATATGTTAGTTCTTTTAAAATAATTATTGTAAATTTAGAAAAAGATTGCGAATTAAAAAAAAACAAATTTTTTATGTTTTTTAAAAAAACATAAAAACAGGAAATTGGGCAGCGAATTTCCTGTCAATTTAAAATTACGTTTAATTTAACTCGCTATAAATCTTGCATATTACTAAATAATCGTTAAATATTACATGCCTTAAGTTTGGTATTCTGTTCAAAATTTCACGTGAAATTTTTAAAAACTTTATACAAAAAAATTGTAATGAAAATATTATGGAAAAATGTTGCTGAATTAGTATTCTGTTTGTGTTTTTGAAAAACATGTGAAATGTTTCTAACAACATTTTAGCAACATATTTTTCATTTGTATGAAATAATATAGGCTCCAGTTAGTTCACGTGAAATTTTAAATAAAAGTTTATTTATAGGTCATTAGTTGTTGGAAACCATATGCCGTCTAATATCCGTTATATATTACGTGATATTTCATAATTTAGATGCATTTTCATTCATAAAAAGTTTTTTACAAAAAAAATTTTTCTTTTTAATTTATTTTTAAATTTAAATTTGTCAAACAAAACATAAACATTTGGTTTTGTTTACTTATATAATCGATAAAAAACGACAAATTTTATTAAATCCCTAGGTAGATAACACTGATACATTTACATTTTTTCAAACGAAATTGTAAAAGTTGATAAACATTTTTCAAGACTTCAAACAGAGTACCAGCCATATAGTAGGGATATAGGCGAAACTGAAGGGGTTGTCAAACAAAATTTGTTATTCTCTTCACACAGACGAGTTCTGAGAGAATAAAACACAGTTGAGAGAACTAAACGTACTCACAAAACATCAAATTTTCTTCGCGAAATTGCGAGGATATTAGCACTTAATAATTTTACTTATCACTTAAACTTAATATTTATTATTTTTTGCCACACTTTTAATGCATTTAAAAATCCGAAAATAATTTGTATTTTACAAATGAAAATAAAATATTTTTTATTCTTTGACATTTTATTTTATTTAAAACTGAAAAAAGAAAAGTTGTATATTTTCGTATTGAAAATGAAAAAAGTATTTCACATACTTATTTTCTTTTTCCATTAGTGCAAAAAGACGTGTTTATAATATGTTTCAAGATGAAATATCTTCTGAAAAAATTAATTAACTAATATTTTCATTCACTAGTATATGAACTCCCAGTAATAACATACAAAAAATAACGTATCAAATAAACATTTATTATTTAGTACCTTTCGAACAACTGTGTTTATTTTCGTGCTTGTACTAATACATTCTCACCAGTTAGGTTTTTGACAGGGGACTTAGGTCTTTGACAATCCCTTTCGCCTATATGCTACTATATGGTACCAGCCTTTAACGAAATTATGTTTGTAAAAGAAAACAAAGTTTCTTAATATATACGAAAAAAGATATTACGACAGGTTTTCGTACTTTCGTAAAATTAGAAAAGGGGTTGATTAAAAAAGTAGTTACGAATTTTTTTTTTTATTTTCAGTGTGGCCATATGGGATCGGTTGGTTTTTCGTAAGTAAAAAATAAATACGTATAATAGATACATACCTGTTGTGGTTGTAAATCACAAATAATGCTACTCATAGTACTTAAGATTTCATCAATAAACGTGCAAGCTTCATTTGGTTGTATTGTTACAAAATATCGCCTGCACTTGATAGCAATTTTAATAAAAGTGTCGCATGCCATATCCTGGACACCGTCATGAGTCTCATGCATAAATTCGAAAAGTTTATTTACAACTGTTTTAAGAAACTTCCAATGAGCTCTTAAAAATCGTGGATACTGTCCCACAACGTACATAATATTTGACGCAATAATGGCTTTATTATCTTTACCCTTTTTTTGTTCGCATAAGCCCAATAGATCTTTAATTACGGTCACCAAAAAACGTTTCTCATCCTCTTCACAAAAAGCACCTAAAATATAAATTGATGTTTAATTAATTAAAAATAGTAATAAACGTAAAATTATCCAACAAATAAAAATATTTTATTTATTTTAATAAAAAATTCAAATTTATCGAAGGTTAGATACCCTTAGATACCATAGTGATGAGGGTATGTATGTATGTATGTATGTATGTATGTATGTATGTATGTATGTATGTATGTATGTATGTATGTATGTATGTATGTATGTATGTATGTATGTATGTATGTATGTATGTATGTATGTATGTATGTATGTATGTATGTATGTATGTATGTGTGTATGTATGTATGTATATATATGTATGTATATGTATGTATGTATGTATGTATGTATGTATGTATGTATGTATGTATGTATGTATGTATGTATGTATGTATGTATGTATGTATGTATGTATGTATGTATGTATGTATGTATGTATGTATGTATGTATGTATGTATGTATGTATGTATGTATGTATGTATGTATGTATGTATGTATGTATGTATGTATGTATGTATGTATGTATGTATGTATGTGTGTATGTATGTATGTATGTATGTCAACATTTGTGTCATAAATTAGCGGACTTGATTTTAGGGGCGGATTCCTCCCATGTGAATAAAATACAAAAAATATTTTTCTAGGAAACTATTGGAGCTAGAATCTTCAAATTTTGTCCCTGTGAACATTTGGGAAAAATTAGGGAGGATTGACACCTCCCTTTTGAATTAAGTACAAACAGAAAAAGTAAAATTCGTATATCTGTGAAACTGTTGGAGCTAGAGTCATAAAATTTTGTACGAAGAACTTTGACATCCATGTGAATATTTGGGTTATAAATTGGTGGACTTTCAATAGGGGCTCCCACCATATGAATTAAATAAAAAAATTCGTATTTCTGGGAAACTGTTATAGCTAGAATCTTCAATAATCGTAGTCTGTTTTTTATTTATATTGATTTTATTGGTAGCAATGTACACACATGTAGCTAGTATTTATATATAAATTGATTTTGTCTATATTTAAATTTATTTAATTTGCAAAATTAGAACTCGAATCGCGACTTCTATTTAACACTATTTAATTTTTTAACTCTTATCGCGAGCATAATTTTTAAGCTCGCGAGTCAAAAAGATTTATTCGCCTATGAAGGGATTTATATTCCTTTTTTTGAATAAATAAAAAATAAATAAAAATGAAATATTTAGCTTGCATTCAGTGTCGTCATTACCATAAGGGCACTTGGGGCACTTGCTCATATCCTCGACGTCAAGGAGCCCCAAGCAGTGTTGGTATTCAGGCTTTGTGTGTTTCGATTCGCACGTGCGAATGCTATTGAAAATTTGTAATGATAATATTTCTGAAGCTTTAACATCAATAACCAGAAGAATTTAGGTCAAAAAAATTAGAGATTATTCTTCTAACAGAAATATGGAATGTTCTTTTAGGAACTATGAACAAAACAAACTTAAGTTTACAGAATAATAGACTATTAATGTTCCCATAAATCTTTACACATCTCTCTGTTGTATATACACTGGTTTCCCGGTTTAACGAATACTCAGTTTAGCGAATTCGAGATTTAACGAACGGACAAATTGTTTCCATTGAGTACCTTATATTACGAATGAATGAGTAAATTTTGTACTCGATATAACGAATTTCAAAAAAATTGTATATAAAAAATAATACGGAGAGATCACTAAACTTCATTATTAACCAAAAGCAATAACATATTAAGATTTTATATAAGTTCAATATCCAATTCAATTGGTACAAAATTTACAATCCTGGAACAGAAACTAAAACAACACTTAAAAAGTTAGTTTCGGAAATATAAATAAAATTTATTAAGTAGACATACATTTTAATATAAAATTCTTTATTAAAGGGAATATTATGATTATTTTACTAATAAAGTGTGAAATGGAATTGTTTGTAATGAAAATTACCGTAAAATACTTAGAATTCAAATCGATTAAAGTGGTGTCAAATCCCTAATTTGGTTTTTTATAAGAAAAGAATTAATTTTCGAAAAGAAACAACTTTACCTTCATTAAACAAAAAATATAGTTTTTTACATAATTTTAATAAAAATTTTCATAAAAAAAATTATAAAAATGCAAGGAAATTGTCAAAAACTTTATGTGTGCATTAAAAAAGATTTAAAAAATTGACTTCCTACCTTCTATTACCCTATTTTTACCATTAAATCATAGAAAAGTTGTTATTCGGTTTAATGAATTTTTCGTTTTTACGAATGGACCTGACATTATATCTTTCGTTAAACCGGGAAACCACTGTACATGTTGAAGGATTGAAAAAAGTTGATTATACTCCGATTTATGGTGACAATATTTAAACAAATAACGAGTCCCGTGCTTGACGTTAATAGACGTCATTTACTTCAATGTGTTAATAATTAAATTTATGAGGATAGTGACGATATCGGGCCAGGAATATAATTATAACATGAGACTTTCTAATTTCTGTAAATATTTTTGCAGTCTACTTGATAATTTTTCAACGGAGATGCTGAGATATCAAAAAGAAACAAAAAAATTTTGATTTGTCTCTATAAATAAAAAAATAATAAAGGAAACAAATAAGAGTGTTATATTCGTCTGTGCCGAATCTTGTATACCCACCATCAAATCATTGCCAAAAAGGAATGCTTCCTTATAAATAAACTTTGATATTTAAGAATCGATGCTTTTGTTATTATCAAAACAATTTTCTCATTTATTACATCTATGTATAGGGAAATTTTTGTCGAATTTTGTCGCTGTCCTTGTATTTTTAAGGTAGCAAAAGCGTTAAAATTATTTTCTGAGGGGACGTTTGGTAATTATGGACCGATCCTCGTCAAATTTTCTATAACGATTTTAGTTTAGGCTAGTAATGAGCGTTAAAGCCATTTTCCGAAGGGAACCGTATATGGAGGTAGGATAAATTATGGACCGATCGTTATAAAATTTTACAAAGCGATTTAGGTTTCTATATAATAAGGGGACCTTATATGGGGGGTAGGGTCAATTATGGACCGATCCTTATAAAATTTTACAATGATATTAAAGTTTCTATAAAATATGTTCGTGTCGAATTTCTATAGATGCTTATTTTAGACCATTCTGAGCGTCAAAGTATTTTTCTGAAGGGGACCTTATATGGGGAGTAGGGTCAATTATGAACCGATCCATATACAATTTTACAAAGCGATTTAGGTTCCTATAAAATATGTTCATCTCGAATTTCATCGCTATAGATGCTTCTTTTGGACAGTTATGAGCGTTAAAGTCATTTTCTGAAGGGGACCTTATATGGGGGGTAGGGTCAATTATGGACCGATCCTTATAAAATTTTACAATGATATAAAGGTTCCTAAAAAATATGTTTATGTCGAATTTCATCGCTATAGATGCTTTTTTTAGTCAGTTATGAGCGTTAATGTCATTTTCTGAGCGGTACCTTATATGGGGGATAGGGTCAATTATGGACCGATTCTTATAAAATTTTACAATGATATTAAGATTCCAAAAAATATGTTTAAGTCGAATTTGATCGCTATAGCTGCTTTTTTTAGTCAGTTATAAGCGTTAATGTCGTTTTCTGAGGGGGACCTTATATGGGGGATAGGGTCAATTATGGACCGATTCTTATAAAATTTTACAATAATATTAAGGTTCCAAAAAAATATGTTTAAGTCGAATTTCATCGCTATAGCTGCTCTTTTCAGTCAGTTATGAGCGTTAATGTCATTTTCTGAGGGGAACCTTATATGGGGGATAGGGTCAATTATGGACCGATCCTTATAAAATTTTACAGTGATATTAAGATTCTTATAAAACATGTTTATGTCGAATTCGCTATAGCTGCTCTTTTTAGTCAGTTATGAGCGTTAATGTCATTTTCTGAGGGGGACCTTATATGGGGGATAGGGTCAATTATAGACCGATCCTTATAAAATTTTACAATGATATTAAGGTTCCTAAAAAATATGTATATGTCGAATTTCATCGCTATGGCTGCTTTTTTTAGACAGTTATGAGCGTTAAAGTCATTTTCTGAGGGGGTCCTTATATGGGGGATAGGGTCAATTATGGACCGATCCTTATAAAATTTTACAATGACATTAAGGTTCCTAAAAAATATATATATATGTCGAATTTCATTGCTATACCTGCTTTTTTTAGTCAGTTATGAGCGTTAATGTCATTTTCTGAGGGGGACCTTATATGGGGGATAGGGTCAATTATGGACCGATCCTTATAAAATTTTACAATGATACTAAGATTCCTAAAAAATATGTTTATGTCGAATTTCATCGCTATAGCTTCTTCTTTTAGTCAGTTATGAGCGTTAATGTCATTTTCTGAGGGGGGCCTTATATGGGGGCTAGGCGAAATCGTGGACCGATATTGCCCATTTTCAATACCAAACAAACTGCATCAATATAAAATATTTGTGCAAAATTTCAGCTCGCTAGCTGCTTCCGTTTGGATTCTATCGTGTTTTCAACAGACGGACAGACAGACGGACAGACGGACGGACATGGCTAGATCGTCTTAGAATTTAATGAGGATCCAGAATATATATACTTTTGTGGGTCTTAGATGAATATTTCGATGTGTTACAAACGGAATGACAAAAACAATATACCCCCCATCTTTTTTGATGGTGGGTATAAAAACTTATAATAAAAATTGGCTGGCCATATATTAATTGAAAGATTTGATATTTTAAAAACGATAGATTTTTCTATGTAAATGTTTTATTTGTCATCAATATTTTGTATAAAAACGACCAGTTAGTATGTCAAAAAACAATTAAAAATAAAAAAAAAATGTGGAAGATTTTAATAAGTGTGAAAAAAGTCACAAAAAAAAAAAAAAAAAAAAAAACGGGAGTACCAGTGTCTAGTTCAGATATTAAGAATGATTCTTTTGCAATAACAAGGTCCATGGCAATTCAATTACGTCCAGAACTATCCAAATACGAACTAACTGTAGAAAATTGCTAAGTCATATTGAAGTTATATTGTGGTCTGATGTTCTTTTCCTTTAATGGAGTCGGTCAAATTTATAAATACAAAGTGGTATATATTTTTTACGGCTTCTAATGCTTTATGTATGTATATATAGATATTTTGCGACAAGATTCCGAATAGATGGAATTTTTCCAATGACTAAAATTTTTTATCGAAATAAAAATATTTAGAGAATGAATAGTCTAAAATAAATAAAAGAGCAGCGAATTTTAAGTAAAAATCTGATAAAACGAAAATAATAACAGAGAATTTATGGTGAATCTTGAAGGAGCGGTTAAAACAATACCGATTAACTCCTATCAATTTGGGCGAGCTTTAGCAGCTTTGAACTGATGAAGAAAATGAAAAATTAGTAGAAAATGTGCCAAAACGTTTAAACACTTATGAAGAAATTTTGAAAATATATTAAAAATGCAATTTTTCCCAAAATTTTTTGTTTGGTGCAAAATTCAGTACATGCGTGTTATTTTAGTTTGTTTGTTTTTTACTTAGATTTTGAAGTTGTTTAATTTGAATTGAAATTAATTATGTTACATATTAAATATATAACAAATGGCATAAACAATTTTAGGATTTGGTTTATTACTTCTATTTTTATTCCATAAGAAGTCTACAAAGTACTAACATATACCCTTTGTGCATGTACATTAGGGTGAGTCGAAAAAAAAATTGTCAGTCAACCCCTCCTATTAAAGATATGTTCATAACATTTCCAAAAATATAAAAAAAAAAAATATTTTTTTGGCACGCCTAGAAATACCGCCCTTCTTGTTTTTTATATATTACGTCGCCATTTTAAGTCCGATCGTAACATATCGTATATCCATATTTATGGCACTCTTAGACAATTTTTTAATCCGACGTCATATTCACAATTTTTTTCAAAATAATTTACAATACAAAAATTGCATCCTACTCCCTATCTAAACACAAGAAAGATCATTTTATTCAGCATTAATTTTATTAATTAATAACAAAATCACGTTGGTACATAAAAACTAAACATTTTCTTTTGTAAAATTCGATAAAAATTGAAGAATTATGCTAAGTTTTATAAAAATATTTTATATTTTTTTCCATACAACTACTTGCATGTTTCTTGTTTTTTTTAACAATTTTGAAAAATGTTTATACTAATTTTTATAAAATTTGATAAATCTATTTTATGATAAATTAACCTTTCTTTTAAATAGTTACATATTTTTAAAGAAGTTCTTGAAATAGTTAAAACCAATAAAAACAGAATAGTCGGGAATGGCCGACCATGAGTATATTTAAAATGCAATTTATTGATGAAAAACTGTTTTCCTGAAAGAGACTACATATGGGAACTAATTCTCTCAACATTTGGTGGAGGGATTTTTATGTATGTTCATTTGACTGCTCCATAAAAACGAAGTTGGGAATTTTGCACGTCTCCCCTCTAGAATTGTTCTTTGGGTTGTAAAACTATGTCATACAAAAAATTAGGCTGATAGGATAACGTTAACAGGTGCCGCAACAGCTCTGAAGTTTCCAAGTGCATTTACAACGGAAAAATATAGATTTTTTCAGGAAAATATAGATTTTTTTCAAAGGAATCGTAATGTGCACAGAATAAGTATTTCGGAATAATATAAAACACAAAAATTGCTTGAAGAATTTAGAAGTTATTGCAAATTCCCCAGGCCATTGGCGTGTCTCACAGCACATGAATTCGAAATGTGACAAAAAAAATTTTTTTGAGATATATTCTAAAAAAAACATTTTGTTACTTGAAATATATCTATAGTTACTCGAATATTAGTTTTTGTCCTTATAAGATAACGCAAACTTGTTCTCAGCTATGGTCAAAAAAGTTTGATTTTTTTTTTATAACGGTCGTTTCAAATCTACAATTTTAGTTTTTTTGAAACTTTGTTTAACAAATTTAAAAATTCTTAGGAGATCTCATGGGGATTTATGGATAATAGATAAGGCTTTTGAACAGTAAAAAAATAGATAAATATTTCTTACAGTTTAGCTGTACCTACGATTTGAACTCGTCGGATTTCGGGAAAATCGTATTTTTTTTTTTTTTTGGAATATTTTAGAAAATACGTATTAACTGCCTGTTTCACAATATCGAAACAACATTTTCTTTCTTATAAATATATTGAAAACAAAAACAAAATTTTTAATTTATGTGTTGTTTTCAATATATTTGTAAGAAAGAAAATGTTCTTTCGCATTTAGAGAAACCTGCAGTAATTCTTTACTGTTGTACATTTAAAATAAAGTATTTTCAAAATATTATTTACAACATATATATCCGAAGCTTTATTAAAATTGGACATTTTTAACCCATAACTGTGGAGTTCAAAGGTCAAATTTTCCAATATTTGGGAATTCTTTGTGTACCATATCGAAATAATAATTATTTGTCGTCCATATTTACTAAAAATTACTGGAATTTATGATATATAATCCAATATTTAAAATAGAGTGAAAAAAAGCCAAATTAACCCTTTGAGGCCCTTGTGAACAATTTAACACCAAAGTTCAAATATTCGAAAAATCTCTATCTATTTGAATAATGTTCTATATAATTACATGAATAACAAAAATAAAACAAAAAGTTATATTGTTAGCTTAGTACGCAAACGTAACAAGTCCTCTTTTATACATTTTACAGGAGAAGAAAAAAACTTCATAACTTTTCTTGTGTTCCATATTTTTAAAATCTGTAAACGAAGTTTTCTTCATAGATTTCTCCTTTTTTAATATCGATTGTGAAACAATTTAAAAATAATGCAGTTGAATACTTATGGTGCTTTTTAGGACTTAGCACATTTTCTTTTTCTGAATTTTTATTTTTTGCTGGACTTAGCACATTTTCTTATAACTTTTTCCTTACGTACATGTTTTATTTTGAAGATAATTTGATACAAATGTTTTGCTGTGTCCTTCGGACGAAGTGTATAAAATTTAGTAATGTAGTAAGTCTACGATTTCTCATAGCCCCCATACAAGTGGCTCCTCAGAAAAGAGATTAAACAGAAATAAATATATTGAGTTATTTTTTTTTGTATTCAAAAATTATATAGTAAAGAATGGCGGACATCTGGCTTTATTTGATCCTAACCCCCATATAAGATCCCCTTCAGAAAATTATTTTAACGTTCATAAATGCATTAAACATATCAGTATAGCTTTGAAATTTTATATAGACAAAACTTTAATTAACTTAAATATCTACAAATTTTTATGAGTTTCGGTCCATATTTGACCATAGCTCCCATATAAAGTACCCTTAAAAAAATTACTCTATACCAGAGTAGTGCTGAAATCCGACATAAACAAGTTTTATGGGACCCAAAAACTATTTACAACATTTTATGAGGATAGGGCAATGTTTGACCCTACCCCCAACGACTTTAAAGCGCACAACTGGCTTAAAGTAGCATTATAGCAATGCAATTCGACGTTAACAAGTTTTATAGGAACCAAAATTTCTTTACTAACTACCATGAGATACGGTCCATAATTTACGCTATTCTCTATATCATCCCTCTTAAAGGAAATAAATTTATTTTCAATATTTACTTGTTTTACTTTATTTTAAAAAAAGTATTCCATGATTTCTTACTCAATTGAAGATTTTACAAACTACACACTATTTCCTAGACGTTGATGTACAAAATGTTTGATATTTCTTTTTACGTGACTAATTAATGCGTTTATAATAGCAAATTGTAAGGACTTAATACTTTTTCTTTTTATATTTTTATTGTTTTGAGGACTTAGCACGTTTGCACTCCACAGCAAAAGTACATGTATAAAGTAAAAATAAGATAATTGTTTGATTGTAACATGTGTATTTCAAGTTATACTACCATTCTGCGTTAAAATCTCAATTTCTGTAAAAAGTGGACTTGTTACGTTTGCGTACTAAGCTAACGATATATTAAGCATAAAAATTATTCTTTAACCCTTTTTGACAATGGAGTAAACTTGAGGTGTCCATTTTTAAAAGAAAAATTTTGTTTTTAAAACTTATAATTTATGTAAAGCTTTTTTACGGTCGATTTGGCCTTTGAACTCCACAGTTTATGGGTTAAGAATGTCTGATTTTAATAAAACTTCAGATATATATTTTATATTATCTGGACTTTAATATTCTGAAAATGAATGTACATCAGTAAAGAATTAATACGTATTTTCTAAAATATTACAAAAAGTTGCGATTTTCCCGAAATCCGACGAGTTCAAATCGCAGGTACAGCTAAACTGTAAGATAATATTGATCTAATTTTTTTCCGTTCAATAGACTTATCGATTGTCCATAAATCCCCATGAGATATCCTAAAAATTTTGCAATTTGTTTAACAAAGTTTCCAAAAAAAACAAAAATTGGAGATTTGAAACGGCCGTTGAAAAAATCAAACATTTTTAGTCATAGCTGAGAACAAGTTTGCGTTATCTTATAAGGACAAAAACTAATATTCGAGTAATTATAGATATATTTTAAGTAACAAAATGTTTTTTTAGAAAATATCTCAAAAAAAGTAAATTTTTGTCACATTTCCAATTCATGTTTACGTTATCCTATCCGCCTAATTTTTTGTACGACATAGTTTTATAACCCAAAGAACAATTCTAGAGGAGGGGACGGTCTGTCGGACAATATTTTTTTTTTTTTCCTTCATACAATCTTGAAGCACTCTAACGCTCATATAGGCGATAGTTATGGTAGTGTTTAAGAGGGAATTATCGACCTTGATAATTCCAATTCGTATGGTTGTATGAGGGCTAGGGGAATAATGCACCGATTTAATCCATATTAAAACAACTTCGTCCTTGGGTAAAATGAAACATATGAGGTTATCTTCATCAAATTATCTGTAAAATTGTCACTTGTAGTTTGATTACAAGTGTACATGGACGGACAGTCGGACGGAGATAGCTAAACCACTATAGTGCTGTAGATATAATTAACTTTCTTCTTTTTTGATAGTAATAGTAATATCTGAAATAGTTTGTAACTGAAAAAATAAAACAGGATTTTTTCCTAGCAAATTAATTTTTTGTTGTGAGAACACAGAAAAAATTAATTTTAAAAAATTTTCAATTAAACGATTAATCGAAAATTTTAAAAGGGTTCAATTCATTTTGTATTTGAATCATAAAAATGTATAATCAAATACGTATTTAACAACAACAAAAATATAAAAAAATAAAAATTTTTATACGAAATCAATTATAAGTAGTAATTGAATATACAATTTTTGTTATAGGTTGAACTTCAATAAATAAAATAATTGAAAACGAGGTTTTGGTAATTGAAATCGTTTTTCAGTTTTTTCTGTGAACGGATGATAATGAATATTTGAAAATTTTTAAATATTTATAAAATAGCTGTTTATGAATAAAAGTGAGAATTTCAACAGCCAATATTACATATAATTAAATGCTTTTTATTCTTTTATAGCCACAATTTCAGATTTTGGGGAAGGATCCGAGACATCAGAAGTCGCGCATAGAATATTACGTCTAATTAAAAAATCGTCTAAGGGTGAAATGTAGCTACAGCCATAGACACTGATATATCACATGTTACGATCTGGCTTAAAATGACGTCGTAATATATAAAAAACAAAAAAGGAGGCAAAAAAATAATTTTTATATTTTAGGAAATGCTATTAACATCTCTTTAATCCTAGGGGGTGACTGACACAACTTTTTTCGTCCATAAAGACCGAATGTACCTATTTTGGGAAACATCATAGGAAATAACTAGCTTTATTTTGAGAAGGGTAACTCAAGTCGATCTAATATACATATGTATGTATATAGGTATTTTACAAATAAATAAAATTAATTTCTAAAAATACATTACTTACCTGATATGGAACCGATTGCCCAACACAACGTGTTTAAATTTTTCCACGAAAATTCAGTACCGTTAACCTGATTTAAGAGTTTCATTGTCATTATTCGTTCTGTATCACCATAATCCAAATGTGTCAAAAACACTAATGCTTCACGCATATTTTTATACAAATTAATGGCGTTAGTGTCTTTCATGAATTCGCGGACCACTTCTCCGTTTTCATTCTCAACAACAAGAACTTCTTCTGGTTTAGCCATGCGTGATATCATGATATATCGTACTTTTGATAATATTTCTGAATAGAATCGACGTCGTGGAAAAGCAGCGTTGCGTCTGGCTAAAGTTTGTCCTAAATGAACGTTAGAGCCGCCTCCGAAAGACTCGCTTGTATATAGGTCTTCTACCAAACTGTTCCAATACTCTAAGCATATTTTAAATACTTCAACATCTTCAACTTCAGATATCATCACCAAGTAAAGTAAGGCTTGGTTTAAATAATCGACATATTTCACATCTTCTACCAGTTTACCGTGCTCTTTTAGGAAAGTGCATAAAAACATTGCCAAATTTTGAACGAATTCTTGTTCGCTGTCGCAGCCATTGGCATAAATATGATTCATGCTAGAATTTTGGCTGATCATTTGATCCAACTGTGTCATAGTATCTTTAAAAAGATTTGCAAAATTTTCGTTGTAATCCGGAACGGTGAGACCAGCAATTTCCGATAAACATTTAAGGGTAACATTTCTAAACATCGGAACGCTAAGAAATTTAAAAATAAGAGTTTCGATCAACGTTGTCTCGAAAATGTAACCCAATGGTATCCAATTGAGGAAACGCAATAGAGTTTCGAGTGTAACCTGTATAAGTGGAGCATTCATTGAACTTTCGAGGACAAAAGAGCAAAGCTGAAATATTTGCGAAAATTCTGAACACATGGTGTCCTTTAAATGTTTTGCTTTAGTTTGTGTTATTTGCCCGGAGGAAAAATCAAAAACTTCTTCACTAAGATTTTTCAATATAATCATATTGTTCTTGCATAATGATTCATTTGTCTTTGAAGCGCCAACAATGTCACTAATAAAGGTTTCCCAGTTGCGTGGCCACTCACGCTTCAATATTTGCACCAATATTATGTTCAACTTATTTAAATAGACTTTGTTCGCCTCCATAGTAGCAGCGTCCGAGGACGTTTTTATTATAAGACCGACGACATACTTTTTGATACCCTCGCACTGATTGCGGGGAAGAATTTTCCAACGCGTTTTGATTACTTCCTCTAAAATTTGCAATGCGTAGTATTTAGTCTGTTGATTTTGTGAAAACTCTAAAATACTATCTACACGCGTCCATGCATCAGGATGCTCCTTAAGCGTGGTAAGTATATCTTGGGCTAAACGAAGCTGCTCACCCTGCGATGTATATAGACACTCGACTATGCGGTCGAGAAGATTAATATCAAGCTTTTGTGAGAAATCCAGCAATTTGCTGGCTTCATCTGTCGAAAGCATCGCCATTGCCTTATAGTAAAAGCAACGTTCTTTCCGACGTCTTGTACTGTCCGCGTTAATCTTGTCCCGGTATTTTTCAGAAATAAGTGCACGTGGGTGTGAGCTGTTCTTTTTTCTTTTTAGCAAACAAATTCCGTTTTAAGTAAGGCGCCTCTTCCTACAAAAATATAAAAAATCAAATTTATAGTTTATTCATTTCTTTACCGGCAGGCATTTAGGCAAACTGATTTTGTTGTATAAAAATATACTGCTTTATTTCGCCACAATGACGTTAGCGGCAGCAGCAGTAACCTCCATTTTCGGGTTAACACACAACAAACACAAGTACACACAAATATTCAACGAAGAAAAACGTTTGCTAATTCATTTTGGCTAAATTCGCCATTGGTATTTATTTTAATTGCGATTTAAATAAAAAATATTGAGAAAATCATTCAAAACTCTTTAAATGCCGATTAACATTATAAAATGCAATAAAATAGATTTTTATTAAATTCCAGACATGTACTTACCTACAGTCTGTATGCTTTGTGCTTCTTCTATTCGCCTTAAAAATATATAATATGCGAAGAAATAGAAAAACCGAACACAAAATCGGCACTTAAGGCGAAAATGCTGTAAAAATTATTCGCGCAATTTATTCCAAATATTTTTTAGTGCTTATTGAACTTTAACAAAATGAACTTCTTTAATTTATCTGTATTTAAACCTCAAAATCGCAAAAAAACACTTTTTTCGCAATTAAATTATTGTTTCCTATGCCGTGGTGTGAAATTGTGTTTCTTCATTAATTTTACCAGCGTCCCTAAGCAACGTTGCTTAAAAATGTAAAATTATATCTACTACTTTATTTAGCAAAAAAACATTGATGTAAAAATTAGTACTTTTGATTTTTCAGTACTATTGAAGTACACAATGGGAAAAGTACTACACACAGTGTTGGCCAAACTTCGAGTTATAGAAGAGAGTTATTGAACGCGACTTGTGTTTAAATGTAAGCGGAATCAGACAGAGTACACAAAAATATATATCAAAGATATTTAAATTTTAAAAACATTATAAAATAAACTGAAATTCTTAAAATTCTCTATTATTCTGCATTAAGACTATTGTTCGGTTCATATTTTTCAGCAAACTTTAACACTTAGGGCTAATCTTTAGGTGAAAGATTAGCGATTAAATTAAAATTAATCCTCGAAAGATGTTTTTGAGTACTCAATTAGTTAATTTTGTTTGCAAGTTTAAGCGCCCAATGGAGGTGGTTTAATCTTAAGCACGAAATGCAAAAGTGTAAACAGCTGATGCAAAAAAATTAATAAAATTTTTATAAATATAAACATAAAAATGTTCTATTTATTGATTAGTATAAATTATGGACACTTCAAAATACATTTTTTTATTTTTAATTTAAGTTTTCATTAATTTTCATATTAAATTTACAATCGTCTTCTTCTTTTTTATAAAATATGCATTGTTTTGATAACAAACAGTGACATTTTCTGTTGTTTTGTATGGCAACACTGCGAAGTTTAATCTTGTACTCAAAAACATCAAAGGGGACTAACATAAGATTAAATTTATTTTTAGATTAACTAATCTGATTATTAATTGGCATTTGATTACCATCTCAAAAACCCACTCTTAGGGTGGCACTTTCTCTACTCATGTTTCATAATCGACATCATACTGCCGGTCCACGCTAGGAAACTATTTCTGGGAAACTTTTGATTTTGCGTGAGAAAGAAAGAGAAAGAAATATCATTCATCTCTCTCGCGGTACGGAGTTTCTCGTACTCTGAAACTCGTTTTGTTATTCTTCTCATTCATACAAAAACAAATCAACGCAATTAACATGTAGTTTCTGAAACATAAGTTTCTATGTGTAGACATTAAGCAAACTTTAAAAGAGAATTATGAAAAAGTTTCTCAACTAAAGTTTTCGTGTGTGGACCGGCACATTTTTAATTATAATGGTTGGCTTTATAAATTTTTTTTAGGCAAAATCCACGAAAATCGTATTCATAAACGTATAATTTTATTGTAGAGACGTCCCTTTTTAAAAATGTCTTTGATAAAGTTTTTTTCGTTAATTTGAAATCGAAACTTATAGTACAAGGCCAATGTAAAGGAGGATGTACACAACACGCGTTGTACACGGCAACGTGTTATAGGCTTCTGTCTTCTTCTGTTGCTGTTACTCTCAGTAACATTGTCAATCATTGGAAAGACCACCGAAACATATGTTTTTATTGTGGTCTTTACTAAAGTGTTTGATGTAAATAGATATTTTCGTTCATTTCAATTCAATAGTATATTTTCATTTAACAAGTTAGACCACTTTTATCTGAGGGGACACCAACGTGCGACACGAGTTTGTTGGCAAAGGGGGTAAAGAAGAAAGGGAAGTAGCAAAAGACGCACGAATCGTAATTTGAGGGGTGATTCTGACGTTTCTTTTGAATCATTTTCGTATTTTTGCCAGTTGCTTTTTTTATATTCTTCTTTCCATGTGTAATGTTGTTAAGAGTGCATTGTGATTAGTGTTGTGTATTCATTTGAAAATAAAAATAAACATACTTTGACGTAAAAACATACATACTTTGAGGTCGCAGTATATGAGGGAGTCTCGGGAAATAAATAGTAAAAGAAGTGGAGTTGGTGCGGAGGATGTGTTGGAACCTAAACTGTGGTGCTTCTCTCAATTAGAATTTTTAAAGTCACATTGTCCTTGGCGCCATGGCTTTATCCATTCTCTTCGTTGGCGTTTATTTGGCAAATTACTTGTCATTTCGCAACATTCTACTAACCCCAATATTATCTCCACGTCTTCTCTGTCATCCAAATCTCTAGTTTCAATAGCGACTTCTGTTTAATTTAATAATTCTTCAATAATATCGTCCTTCTCATTAGTCATTTTGATTAATATGTACAATATGTTTATTAATATTTATTCTTTAACAAATTTGTATTTAATATACTTACCCAATCTTCAAATTTTAATTAAAAATATTAAACAACTTCAGTTTCAAATGTTTACGAATATATGAAATAAAGAAGAACAATCAATTAAACGTCAAAATGACGCGCCATACAGTAATAAAAAAAGTCACCATAGTGCCAGTCCACACACAGAAATTTTAGTTGAGAAACTTTTTTTAATTCTCTTTTAAAGTTTCCTTAATGTCTACACATAGAAACTTTTGTTTTAGAAACTACGTGTTAATTGCATCGATTTGTTTTTGTACGAATGAAAAGAATAAGACCTGGTCCACACTAGGAAACTTTTGTTGAGAAACTTTTTCTTAATTCTCTTTTGAAGTTTCCTTAATGTCCACACATGAAAACTTTTGTTTCAGAAACTACGTATTAATTGCATTGATTTGTTGTTGTACGAATGAGAAGAATAACAAAACAAAACAAGTTTCCGACTACGGGAAACTCCGTACCGCGAGAGAGATGAATGATATTCTTTCTCTTTCTCTCTCACGCAAAATCAAAAGTTTCCCAAAAAAAGTTTCCTAGTGTGGACCTGCAGTAACAAAACAAAACGAGTTTCCGAGTACGAGAAACTCTGTACCGCGAGAGAAATGAATGATATTTCTTTCTCTCTCACGCAAAATCAAAAGTTTCCCAAAAATAGTTTCCTTGTGTGGACCGGCAGATATAAACGTTCATCATTTCACGAAGTGTTTTGAGAAAAAAGTGGTCTTACACATTGTAGTTTGTACGCGTCTGCCGCGAAAAGTTCAGCAACTTTTAATTTTGACGCGTCGGCAGCTGCTCAGGATTGTATTTTGTTTTGTGTAGAAACTAAAATGAAATAAATTTCTCCAACAATGGAAGAAAAATATTGAAAAATATACAATAACTTAAAATCTTGATTTTTAAAACAGTAATAGTCTTAAAAAACATTAAAAGAAAGATAAAAATGACGCGTGGTGTGTAACTTTCCGCTTATAAAGCTCGTGTTGTACTTCCACCTAAAGCGGCATGCGGCTTTAATAAAATTAATTTGTTTACAAAATTTTCAAAAGTTGAATATTGAAAATCAATTGTCATAAGTATTTTTTTTAACATTTTGAAAATTAACAAAAAATAAAACAAACAAATACCAAAAATATTTAAATACGGAAGTGATTCGTTTATATGTTTTTGTGTTTACTTGATGACGAGGGCATCGGCCCTTCACCACCGAGCAGTCGATTACCACTAGAGTTTGGGAATTCCCGGACTTTCAATTTCCCGGGAAACGGAAATGAAAAAAATAATTTCCCGGGATTCCCGGAAATCCAGGAATCCCAGAAATTTATATAAAACTAAATTTGTAACTATAATAACATTTTTTAACAAAAACAGACTATTTTTTTTAAATTTAGCGATATCTAAAATATTCTCTCTTTTGAGAACAAATCAAACCATTTTTTTAATTTTGCCAAAGAAGAAATTTAAACATACATATGTACTTATTTAAATCCAGCCTGTAGGGTACTACATGATCTCAATATTCGCGGCAACATAGAAATATTCTTCCACTAAGAATATTCGCAAAAATTATCTGTCCTTGTCTTTGTTTGGATCCCTGTTGCTAAGTTTGCTAAGTAGAACGGGATCAGCTCTTGATATCTCTAACGCCGTTTCAGTAGCAACTCCGTTGGTATTATAAAGAGCAGTATCCTCACATTCTTTCTTCAGAATGCTGAAGATAGATGGAAGACATTGTGGCCTTCTTTCAATGAGAAATGCACAAGACACATTATAACCGGGAATACGCGGTTGATAGCAGTAATAACAAGACACTGAGTGCTAGGCAGATATGCAAGTCGGCTTGGGCTACCCTGCAATGAGTCGCAGTTGCAGGTAAAAGGAAGAAACTGTCTTCCATCTTCTCTGTGAAGGTCCTGCTCTAGCCGCTAAAAGCGGCTAGTTACTTCATAGCCAACCATGGTGAGATAGTTTGCACACCATAGGACTATTAAACAGATCATATACTCCATGGGCAGAAGAATAGTTAAGTATTAAATTAATAAGATTCATTCATACTTCTTACTATTAATAAAATATAAAAAAGATCAACTATTCCGTTATTTGTGGAAACATGTCCAGCTACTGAGATAAATCAAACGCTTTCCACAGACGTTGGCTTTAGAAATTCATCCATTTCAAAATGTTTGCTTCTATTTGTACTTGCTTCAAGTTAAGCTTTAATTGGTAGTTTTTAATTAAGGATTTTTTCATTTCCTTCTGCACCATTAATGATGTTTTGTAATTTGACTTTAAAAAATCTACGATAAATTATAAAATCGCTAATTTCTCCAAAATATGTTAAAAATACGTTACTTAAAATTTCCCGTTTTCCCGGGAATGATAAAAAAGTTTCCCGGGAAATCTCGACAAACTTTTCCCGAGAATTCCCGGGATTTCCCGAACCCTAAACTCTAATTACCACATACCACCGCATGCCGCTTTCACTGGTCCACTACAATTAATCATGTTTTATTTTAAAATAAAATATAACAAGTAAGAGTGCTATATTCGGCTGTGCCGAATCTTATATACCCTTCACCATAGTGTATTTAAAAAATATAAATTTTATAAAATTTAAATTTATGTACCTATTTAATTTTCCCGATTATATCATTATTATAGCAATAGCAAAACAAAATGAACAACAACAAGTAAGAGTGTTATATTCGGCTATGCCGAATCTTATATACCCACCATCAAACCTCGTTTGACTCGAACGAAACGTACTTATGTCAAATTTCATCTATATACTCGTATATTTAGGCCAGTTATAAGCGTTAAAGTAATTTTCTGAAGGGGATCTTATATAGGGGGGTAGGGTCAATTATAGGTCGATCCTCATAAAATTTGACAGACAGACAGTAGACAGAATTTGGTTCGTATTAAATTTACTTGTGTCGAATTTCATCGCTACACTCGTATTTTTAAACCATTAATGAGCGTTGCAGTCATTTTCTGAAGGAGACCTTATATGGGGGGGTAGGGTCAATCATGGACCGATCCTCGTAACATTTTTTAGATAGATTTTGACTCGTATGAAACTTACTTATGTCAAATTTCATCTATATACTAGTATTTTTAAGCCAGTAATGAGCGTTAAAGTCATTTTCTGAAGGGGACCTTATATGGGGGGTAGGGTCAATTATGGACCGATCCTCATAAAATTTTGCATAGTGATTTTGGATCATAAGAAACTTACTTATGTCGAATTTCATCCCTATATTCGTATTTTTAAACAAGTTATGGCTGTTAAAGCTGCTTTTCGAGGGGCCACTTGTATGGGGGCTATCCGAAAACGTGGACCGAAATCGCCCATTTTCAATACCAAACAAACCTTACCTATAAGAAATATTTATGTGAAATTTCAACCCTCTAGCTCTTTCCATTCGGACTCTATCGTGCTTTCAACAGACAGACAGACAGACGGACGGACGGACAGACGGACAGACATGGCTAGATCGTCTTAGAATTTAATGAGGACCCAGAATATATATACTTTTGTGGGTCTATGATCAATATTTCGATGTGTTACAAACGGAATGACAAAATCAATATACCCCCCATCTTTGATGGTGGGTATAACAACGCTAAACGAAATAAACACTCAAAAAAACAAAATACACAAGGCAGTAAAACCAAGAAACGAAACTGTACACCAACAAACAAAAACAATATACACAAGGCAATGAAACACACAGCCATCCAAACATACAAAACTGAATACACCAAGAAACAAAAACAATATACACATGCCAATGAAACACACAGCCATCCAAACATGTGAAACGAAATACTCAATGAATAAGCAGTGTTGTTGTTGTTGCTTATTAATCAAAGCATGAAAAAATTGTCTTTTTTAATGAAATTTTCAGAGGTTGTCTCGGATTTTTGCTTATATCTACGTCATTTATGGACCGATTTTGCTGATTTTAAATAGCGATCTTCTCGAAAGCATGTCTAACAGAATTATTGAAGATTCGGATCTCGCCGATATCTGGGGTCCTCTAAAAACTGATTTCAACAGACAGACAGGACATGGCTTAATCGACTCCGCTATCTATAAGGATCCGGAATATATATACTTTATAGGGTCGGAAAATTATATTATAGAAATTACAAACGGAATGACAAACTTATATATACCCTTCTCACGAAGGTGAAGGGTATAAAAACGACAATTTAAACATTTACAAATTTGTACGTAAAAGATATATTTTAAGTTGATTTTGGGGATAAAATAATCTAGGCATTATTAAATCAATCATTTTATTTGTATAATTAAATATGGACAATTTCGTGACTTTTTAATATAACCGTATATGAAGAAAATCCCACATGCCTACAATTTAAATTTATAATACATTAGAAAATTTTTTAATTATGCTATGTATGTAATCAATTACAATTGCCAAAAAAGTATACTATTAGACTAAAAATAAAAATACTTTTTTTATAACGGTATTATAAATACATACGTATTATTTTATGTAATATTATATTCTTATGAAGATTTTACTACAAACAAAGTATAACAAGTAGTCCGACTCTCACATATGGGAAATTACTCTCTCACATGTACGAGTGCCGTGTGAATACGGCTCTCTTGTGAGAAAATTAAACTTGTCAAAGCACTCAAATATTCACCTTACTTTTTTGACCACTTTTAGGCATCGTACGCGAAATTGCACTTATCCACAAAAAAACTGCATTTTTTTTAAATAGTTTTCAAGCTCTTTTCATTAAGAATTTTGTTTAATTTGCTTGAACTGGAAAAAAATATTTTTTTTTAATTATTGACATTTAATTTTTGTTGTTGTTGAATTTTATTTTACAAACAGAGTTTCAATTTTTGGTATTGAAAATTCAAACAAAATTAAAATTATAATTTTTTATAAAACTCTGTGTGTTCAGAATGCACCAACAAATATACATTTTTGTTACCAACACATATTTAGAGTTAGGTACCTTTTCACTAACACATGCTTAGAGTTAGGTACTGCCCTTCAAACATTTAAAAGAGAAAACTATTGCGCATCACCCCAGACGCCACGTCAGAAACACTTCTGGACGATTGTCAGACGAGAACGCACATTTTACAAAAACAAAATACATTGATTTCGAATTTTCGTCTTCTAGAAATATACTTTTAAGTTACTTCCGGATGATAGTTAGAAGAGTGCATCCATTTTGCTTAAACAAAAAACCATGCCTGTTGAATTTTTTTCATCTGGAAGTATACGTTTTAGTGACTTCTGTATGAGAGTTGGGTGAGAACACACATTTTACAATAACAAAATACATTGTTTCCTAATTTGTATCTTCTTGATTTGTATGTTTATGTCACTTCTGGAAGACAGTTTGAAGAGTGTTCACATTAATGTTGTATTTTATTCATCTGGAAGTGTGGATTGTAGTCACTTCTGTACAATTGTCAGACGAGAGCACACATTTTACAAAAACAAAATACATTGATTTCTAGTTTTCGCCGTCTGGAAGTATACTTTTAGGTTACTTCCGGATGATAGTAAGAAGAGTACAAAAACAAAAAATATAAATACTCCATTTTTTTGCGTGAAAAAAAAAATAAAAATAAATAATGCAGAAATTTTGTTAAGTTCAGTGATGTTTTGTGTTTTGTTCAGTCATGTTCAGTTTTAATTATTCATCGTAAAACTTAAATGAGTTCTTGAATTTAATGTTCATAGAAAAATAGTGTAATTAAAATATTGTGAATCTTAAGTAATAAAAAACAATATGACAGTGTTGTGTTAAAAATCAACTGTTAATAAACATTTAAGAAGGTTTTCTTAATTGGCGAAGTGTATTAAATATATACCAAAAAGTATAAGGAAGGATTATATAAATAAAATTAAAAAGTAAGTTGTCATATTAAAATACTATTTTAGGAATATGTTAACAACTCTAAACGGCTTCCATTTCCATTATTTTTAAAAAAGTCTAATATGTTTCATTAAAAATGTTTTTATATTAAATTTCGACACTCTCTTAATTCGTTTAGGAGGTATAAGCATTTAAAGACTTTTTCAAGTTGTACATTTCGGCTTTCATTTGATGAACATTGCATTTTTAACATATTTAGATTTATTTGAGTTAAATCTTAACTTTCAATATTTTTAAAACTATTTGCGCGTTTAGGTCTGGAATCACTATATTGAAATTAATACTACTGTTTTATACATAAATTATTTTTTGACTTGGGTCACTCGACACGAAATTGCCCATATAAGATATTTAATATTGAAATCAGATAGTTTTAAACCCACCTTTTTTAAATAAATACAATTTTATTAATTTCCATATAGCTTTGGATTTAATTATTCTAATTATAGGTACTTTTTTAGTTATTAACACCAGGTCTTTCTATGACCTATCATAAGATACTAATATTTTTAATATTTAGCATGCCGTTCCCAAGATATTGAACCTAAGTATTAGAAGAGAGCAAACAAAAAATGTCAAAAGCAATATCCCGTTTAGGGTCGTTAAGGTGTTTCTATCGTTAGTGACTGTAAATAATTTAAAAAATAATCCATGACTTAGTAATTTCAGATCTTTATAGACGGTTTAATTCCAAGTTATTGAAAAAATGTTCATGAAAGGTAACGTTTTTATTGATTCAAAACAATAAATAAATAAATTAATTAATTTTTAATTATTTTATTTTTTAGAAAGCAGTAGCTAATATTAAAATACTTCTAACTGAATTAAAATATAAAAAAGGGATCTGGTAAGTTATAAATGTCTTATTTCATCACGTGGTTCTACTAAAAATGTCGATTATTTGCAGAAAATGTAAAAAATGGATCTGACCGTTTAAACTTTGGTGGTAAATGTATTGGACATGAGAGAATCCTATTTTTATTGCTTCCTAAAGTATAACTGGTAATTTCAATAAATACAAAAGTATGTATATTCAATATTAATTATAACATTATTTTGGTTTATTTCGTTGAAGGATTAATGCGTTCCATAATATAACTCTTACAATTTGATGGATTAATCATAAAATTGATGAAGAACTACAAAAATATTTTAGAGTCCAACGTTTTACAATTTTTGGAAGTATACCAGTCAGCAGTTGGAATATTAATACAGACTCCCTGAAAATTATCTTATTATAAGGTAATAATTCTAAATTTTTGATACATATGTACATTAGACCGACTCCCTCTGTATGGAAAGCAAAAACGTGTTTTTGTTACCCCTCCCAAAATTTACCTTGCTTTGTTTTATGATGATTCCCAAAATATTTTAAGTGACCACTGAACCAAATTAAAAAAAGGTATTTTGGAATTATTTTTTTTAAATTTTTGTTTGTTTTGAAACAAAATATCCAATACGGGGTATCGTTTAAAAGGTATTTTAAAGTCGCGTCCAATGATGTATTAATCATAAATAACCGTTTGCTTATAATTGTCATATTCCAAAATATTTAAAATTGTTAGGTTTTTACTAAGAAAAATTAAATATATGCACAATTTTGCAAATTTTGCGCACCACTAGACTTGGCTTCAAAAAACCTTTCAAATGATACCACATACTGTATATATTGTTTAAGAAATGCTGTATAATTTAAAACAAAATAACTAAAAAGGGACTTTTTTGTAACCGGTTCAGCTCACGAACGGCCACCGATAGACTAGAAATATTTTGGGAACCATTATAAAACATAACAAAGATTTTTTGAAGCTGTATAAAATATTGAATTTAACATGAAGAATCGTGTTCCCATACGATATTTTCTTTAAAACTGTCCAGCTCACGAATGGACAACACTTAACTGAAAATATTTTGGGTAACATCATATTACATAACAGCGAATATTATGAGGGGGGTAACTCAAGCACCATTTTTTGTGAGTCGGTCTAATGTACATATATTACTTTTTTTAGATTAGTTGTTAAATCTGTTATTTTTTCTACTATTTTAATTTCAATTAATTCAATAAAAACTATAAAATTTCATTTTATTTAGATTTATTTTTATAGATTTTATTTTGGTGAGTATACAAATAGAAGAAGAGAAAACTCATCTTCTAGAAGACGAGAATACTCATCTTCTAGAAGAAGAGAATACCCATCTTCAAGAAGAAGAGAATACTCTTCTTCAAGAAGAAGAGAATACTCTTCTTCAAGAAGAAGAGAATACTCTTCTTCTAGAAGAAGAGAAAACTCATCTTCTAGAAGATAAGATAGGAACACTTCTAGAGGATACTAGGTAGTCACTTCAAGAAGTGACTTCCTAGTCACATCTAGAAGAGTCTTTGGCAATACCTTACTTCCAAGAGTCATCTAGAAGTTTCTTCTGCGGGTCTTCCAGAAGTATCTTCCAAGTTACTATTAGACGTTCCCCAGCTCGGCATCAGTTCTTCCCGACTGGTGACAAGAATTCTTATACTTCCGCAACATCGCTGGCGAGCTTTTAGCACGTTTGGAAGTTTCACACGGGTAACTTCCGCAATAGAAAATGTTTGTAGGGTGCTGTGAAAGAGTTGGACTACTTGTTATACTTTGACTACAAAATTAAATGAAAAATACTCTTGTTTCCTTGTGTGGAATTTTTAAAGATATATAACTGAATTTTTAAAGATATAAACAATTACTCGTTTAATTATAAATTTAAATTACTTTGGTATCCTTGTATTAATCCCTATGTAAATAAATGATTTTTTTGTTGAATTGACTTCACCTTATGAGTGCACCCTGGGTCATAGCAAAACTTGTATTTCTTCATTGTTTCCAAAAAAAAAAATATTTTTTTTATAATATTTTTTTTTACATATGACCCGAGACATGAATAGTTGCATGTAGAAAATCACCGTATAAATGATCATGGAGGATTCTCAAAAGAGAATTGGAAACAACAGACGTCTCAAAAGTCTTCATGTAAATTGCGCCTTGTCACTTACCCCCTGTCTATATTAGACAAATATTTATCACGGCACTTGACAAAACGTCGGCAGAAAAATGGTCAGTTTTTTGTTTATGTTAATACATAAGGGTAACAAAATGCTGATTTGATCACGACAACTCATAGATAATTTTATTGAAATAATGCTATATTTTATAAAAACAATTAAAATTAAATGCAAATTTTGTAAATAAACACTAATTTCACAAAAACTTATGTTAAAAATCAATTTTAATTGCACAAAAACAAAATTCTAAACAAATTTTACAATAAATTGACGTTTATTTTCAAGACAACGTTGTCTAAACAATTGTTTAAACAACACTGTCGTAACGACGTTATAACGCTAATAAATGTCGTCTGTATCTGCTAATTTTTTATCATGATAACAATTTGAACTTTAGCATAATAAATATTTGTCTAATAAAGACATGGGGTTAAGTAAATAATTATTTGAAATAGGGTTCTATAAATCGACTTTCGAATAATCGAACAATCGACTTTTTATCGAAAAAAAGTCGAAAAGTCCACTATTTTGTTCCAAAAAAGTCGATAACTCGACTATCGTCTGTGAAAAAGTCGAAAAGTCGACTTTGTTAATAAAAGTCGAAAAAAGTCGAAAAGTCTGAAAGTCGAAAAGTCGAAAAAAGTCAAAAAAAGTCGATAAGTCGAAAAAATTCGAATAAAGTCGAAAAAATTCGAAGAAAGTCGAAAAAAGTCTTTCGACTTTTTCGTAAAAAGTCGAAAAGTCGGAAAAAGTCGAAAACTGTAGAAACAAGTCAAAAATAGTCAAAAATTTTAAAAAAGTGGAAAAAAAGTCAAAAACTCTAAAATAGTCGGAAAAACTCGAAAAAAGTCAAAAAATAGTCGGAAAAAAGTAGAAAGAAAAGTCGGAAAAAGTCGAAAAGTCGACTATTTATAAAATACTTATAGTCGAAAAGTCTAAAAGTCGACTTTTATTTAAATGAAAAAGTCGAAAAATCGACTTTTCATAAAATGCAAAAAGTCGAAAAGTCGACTTTTACCTAAATAAAAAAGTCGAAAAGTCGACTTTCGTTTCAACTATAGAACCCTAATTTGAATACCCGTTAATAAAACAACCTTTTGATAAAACAGCAAACCCTAACAGCTGTTTTTGATTGTTGTGTGGTGAGTTTCTGTAAAAACGTAAACAAATGAAACAAAAACAAATTACTAGACATATTTATTTTGTGCTAAGAAAAATTTATGTATTTTAATAATGTTTTGTAGCCAGTGCAAGTGTTCTTGGTGTACACCATCTACCCCAATAATAATCCCGGTTTCATTAGAATCAAGTATTTTTAAAACGGCCATATATAATGTGCAATTCATTCTATATTCCATGACTGGTTGAAAGAGTCACGGAATCCACCGGAGATCAATCTAAAAAATGAAAAAGGGGTGGCTTTAACTTCTTGTTCCGTTCATATGGGACAAGATTCGAGCCTCATCGTATCAGTTCGCCAGATACCTCATTTGTGTATATTGCAGGGTCCTGGTACCCAACACAGCCTTATTTTAAACGGTCTCATAATAATACTTAGATCTTTTCTTCATTCTACGACTATGCAAGAATACAGCTATGACATATTAATGCTTTAAATGCAGCATGACTATCAACCTAAAATCTTACCAGAGACCGGCGAACAATGTGATTCCCTATTAGTTCCGTCACTTTCAAGATCGCTAAATCACCACTTGGAAGACACAACCCATCAGGGAGTCAAGGAACATTTTACACCGTTTGTAACACATTGAAATATTGGTCTAATATCCATAAAAGTATATGCTG
Source organism: Lucilia sericata (assembly GCF_015586225.1). Lineage (NCBI taxonomy): Eukaryota > Metazoa > Arthropoda > Insecta > Diptera > Calliphoridae > Lucilia > Lucilia sericata. Next base: position 423,459 of record NW_023994108.1, on the reverse strand, counting down.
GGATCTTATTACAGTCTAAGATTGAGTTTGTTAGTGAAAATGGACAATATCGGTATACGATAAACTCATCAGGGAGCCAAGGAACTTTTACACCGAAATATTGGTCTAAAATCCATAAAACTATAGACTAGGATCTTAGCCAATATTTGCCAAAATATTTTTGGTTGATGGAGTTTATTATTGAGCTTCAATATTCCAGTATAGCGAAGAAGAACGACAAAAACAAGTTTTATAGGAACTAAAATCTTTTTGCCAAATTTTATGAGGATCAGGAAATTATTTTACAAGATTTATATGATCCAAAACCTTTCTGGGTTGGTTCAAAATTGACCCTACCCCCATATAAGTTCCCCTTCAGAAAAAGATATTAACTCCAATAATTGTAATAAAAATACCAATATAGCAAAGAAATTCCACATAAACAAGGAGTCAACATCGTTTTGTCAAATTTAAGGGGATCGGTCCATAATTTAACCTATCCCCGATATAAGGTCCACCTCGGGAAATTACTACCACTCATAACTGGCTTAAAAAAATAGCTATAAAATTCGACAACAACTTTTATATGAAACAAAATTTATCTGTTGAATTTTGTAAGGGTCGGTCCACAGTTGACCCTCCTAAAATCTCAAACAGATTATGCCATCCGATTTCTACACTTCCGACTTAAAGTTCTATATATGTTTTTATCGTGCAAAGATCTTCCGATAGCAGTTATATATAATTTTCTATATACGGATATAATCAAATTTTTTGTAAAAAAAGTTTGTTGCTGTAGTACACACCCTAGAACGATGAAATCCACAAAACAAATTATGCCATCCGATTTGTATATTTCCAACTTAAAGTTCTATATAGGTTTTTATCGTGCACAAGATCGTCCGATAGCAGTTATATATAATTTTCTATATACTTCCATAATAAAATATTTTGTAAAAAAAAAAGTTTGTTGTTGTAGTACACACCCTAGCACGATGAAATCCGGAAAAAAATGTATGTCATCCGATTTCTACACTTCCAACTTAAAGTTCTATATAGGTTTTTATCGTGCACAAGATCGTCCGATAGCAGTTATATATCAATTTATATATACTTCCATAATAACATTTTTTGTAAAAAAAGTTTGTTGTTGTAGTACACACCCTAGAACGATGAAATCCGGAAAAAAATGTATGCCATCCGATTTCTACACTTCCAACTTAAACTTCTATATAGGTTTTTATCGTGCACAAGATCGTCCGATAGCACTTATATATCATTTTATATATACGGCTATAGTAAAATTTTTTGTAAAAAAAAGTTTGTTGTTGTAGTACACACCCTAGAACGATGAAATCCGGAAAAAAATGTATGCCATCCGATTTCTACACTTCCAACTTAAACTTCTATATAGGTTTTTATCGTGCACAAGATCGTCCGATAGCAGTTATATATCATTTTATATATACGGCCATATTAACATTTTTTGTAAAAAAAAAGTTTGTTGTTGCAGTACAAACCCTAGAACGATGAAATCTGGAAAAAAATTTTTTTCATCTGATTTCTACACTTCCAACTTAAAGTTCTATGTAGGTTTTTATCGTGCACAAGATCGTCCGATAGCAGATATATATCAATTTATATATACTTCCATAATAACATTTTTTGTAAAAAAAAGTTTGTTGTTGTAGTACACACCCTAGAACAATGAAATCCGGAAAAAATGTATGCCATCCGATTTCTACACTTCCAACTTAAAGTTCTATATAGGTTTTTATCGTGCACAAGATCGTCCGATAGCAGTTATATAGAAATTTATATATACTTCCATAATAACATTTTTTGTAAAAAAAAAGTTTGTTGTTGTAGTACACACCCTAGAACGATGAAATCTGGAAAAAAATGTATGTCATCCGATTTCTACACTTCCAACTTAAAGTTCTATATAGGTTTTTATCGTGCACAAGATCGTCCGATAGCAGTTATATAGCAATTTATATATACTTCCATAATAACATTTTTTTGTAAAAAAAAGTTTGTTGTTGTAGTACACACCCTAGAACGATGAAATCCGGAAAAAAATGTATGTCATCCGATTTCTACACTTCCAGCTTAAAGTTCTATATAGGTTTTTATCATGCACAAGATCGTCCGATAGCAGATATATATCAATTTATATATACTTCCATAATAACATTTTTTGTAAAAAAAAAGTTTGTTGTTGTAGTACACACCCTAGAACGATGAAATCCGGAAGAAAATGTATGCCATCCGATTTCTACACTTCCAACTTAAAGTTCTATATAGGTCTTTATCGTGCACAAGATCGTCTGATAGCAGTTATATATCAATTTATATATACTTCCATAATAACATTTTTTTTAAAAAAAGGTTGTTGTTGTAGTACACACCCTAGAACGATGAAATCCGGAAAAAAGTGTATGCCATCCGATTTCTACACTTCCAACTTAAAGTTCTATATAGGTTTTTGTCGTGCACAAGATCGTCCGATAGCAGTTATATATCATTTTATATATACGGCTATAGTAACATTTTTTGTAAAAAAAAGTTTGTTGTTGTAGTACACACCCTAGAACGATGAAATCCGGAAAAAAATGTATGCCATCCGATTTCTACACTTCCAACTTAAAGTTCTATATAGGTTTTTATCGTGCACAAGATCATCCGATAGCACTTATATATCATTTTATATATACGGCTATAGTAAAATTTTTTGTAAAAAAAAGTTTGTTGTTGTAGTACACACCCTAGAACGATGAAATCCGGAAAAAAATGTATGCCATCCGATTTCTACACTTCCAACTTAAAGTTCTATATAGGTTTCTATCGTGCACAAGATCGTCCGATAGCAGTTATATATCATTTTATATATACGGCTATAGTAACATTTTTTGTAAAAAAAAGTTTGTTGTTGTAGTACACACCCTAGAACGATGAAATCCGGAAAAAAATGTATGCCATCCGATTTCTACACTTCCAACTTAAAGTTCTATATAGGTTTTTGTCGTGCACAAGATCGTCCGATAGCAGTTATATATCATTTTATATATACGGCTATAGTAACATTTTTTGTAAAAAAAAAGTTTGTTGTTGTAGTACACACCCTAGAACGATGAAATCCGGAAAAAAATGTATGCCATCCGATTTCTACACTTCCAACTTAAAGTTCTATATAGGTTTTTATCGTGCACAAGATCGTCCGATAGCAGTTATATATTATTTTATATATACGGCTATAGTAACATTTTTTGTAAAAAAAAAGTTTGTTGTTGTAGTACACACCCTAGAACGATGAAATCCGGAAAAAAATGTATGCCATACGATTTCCACACTTCCAACTTAAAGTTCTATATAGGTTTTTATCGTGCACAAGATCGTCCGATAGCACTTATATATCATTTTATATATACGGCTATAATAACATTTTTTGTAAAAAAAAAGTTTGTTGTTGTAGTACACACCCTAGAACGATGAAATCCGGAAAAAAATGTATGCCATCCGATTTCTACACTTCCAACTTAAAGTTCTATATAGGTTTTTATCGTGCACAAGATCGTCCGATAGCACTTATATATCATTATATATATACGGCCATAATAACATTTTTTGTAAAAAAAAAGTTTGTTGTTGTAGTACACACCCTAGAACGATGAAATCCGGAAAAAATGTATGCCATCCGATTTCTACACTTCCAACTTAAAGTTCTATATAGGTTTTTATCGTGCACAAGATCGTCCGATAGCACTTATATATCATTATATATATACGGCCATAATAACATTTTTTGTAAAAAAAAAGTTTGTTGTTGTAGTACACACCCTAGAACGATGAAATCCGGAAAAAAATGTATGCCATCCGATTTCTACACTTCCAACTTAAAGTTCTATATAGGTTTTATCGTGCACAAGATCGTCCGATAGCAGTTATATATCATTTTATATATACGGCTATAGTAACATTTTTTGTAAAAAAAAGTTTGTTGTTGTAGTACACACCCTAGAACGATGAAATCCGGAAAAAAATGTATGCCATACGATTTCTACACTTCCAACTTAAAGTTCTATATAGGTTTTTATCGTGCACAAGATCGTCCGATAGCAGTTATATATCATTTTATATATACGGCTATAGTAACATTTTTTGTAAAAAAAAAAGTTTGTTGTTGTAGTACACACCCTAGAACGATGAAATCCGGAAAAAATGTATGCCATCCGATTTCTACACTTCCAACTTAAAGTTCTATATAGGTTTTTATCGTGCACAAGATCGTCCGATAGCAGTTATATATTATTTTATATATACGGCTATAGTAACATTTTTTGTAAAAAAAAAGTTTGTTGTTGTAGTACACACCCTAGAACGATGAAATCCGGAAAAAAATGTATGCCATCCGATTTCTACACTTCCAACTTAAAGTTCTATATAGGTCTTTATCGTGCACAAGATCGTCCGATAGCAGTTATATATCAATTTATATATACTTCCATAATAACATTTTTTGTAAAAAAAAGTTTGTTGTTGAAGTACACACCCTAGAACGATGAAATCCGGAAAAAAATGTTTGTCATCTGATTTCTACACTTCCAACTTAAAGTTCTATGTAGGTTTTTATCGTGCACAAGATCGTCCGATAGCAGTTATATATCAATTTATATATACTTCCATAATAACATTTTTTGTAAAAAAAAAGTTTGTTGTTGTAGTATACACCCTAGAACGATGAAATCTGGAAAAAAAATGTATGCCATCCGATTTCTACACTTCCAACTTAAAGTTCTATATAGGTTTTTATCGTGCACAAGATCGTCCGATAGCAGTTATATATCATTTTATATATACGGCTATAGTAACATTTTTTGTAAAAAAAAGTTTGTTGTTGTAGTACACACCCTAGAACGATGAAATCCGGAAAAAAATGTATGCCATACGATTTCCACACTTCCAACTTAAAGTTCTATATAGGTTTTTATCGTGCACAAGATCGTCCGATAGCACTTATATATCATTTTATATATACGGCTATAATAACATTTTTTGTAAAAAAAATGTTTGTTGTTGTAGTACACACCCTAGAACGATGAAATCCGGAAAAAAATGTATGCCATCCGATTTCTACACTTCCAACTTAAAGTTCTATATAGGTTTTTATCGTGCACAAGATCGTCCGATAGCACTTATATATCATTATATATATACGGCCATAATAACATTTTTTGTAAAAAAAAAGTTTGTTGTTGTAGTACACACCCTAGAACGATGAAATCCGGAAAAAATGTATGCCATCCGATTTCTACACTTCCAACTTAAAGTTCTATATAGGTTTTTATCGTGCACAAGATCGTCCGATAGCACTTATATATCATTATATATATACGGCCATAATAACATTTTTTGTAAAAAAAAAGTTTGTTGTTGTAGTACACACCCTAGAACGATGAAATCCGGAAAAAAATGTATGCCATCCGATTTCTACACTTCCAACTTAAAGTTCTATATAGGTTTTTATCGTGCACAAGATCGTCCGATAGCACTTATATATCATTTTATATATACGGCTATAGTAACATTTTTTGTAAAAAAAAAGTTTGTTGTTGTAGTACACACCCTAGAACGATGAAATCCGGAAAAAAAATGTATGCCATACGATTTCTACACTTCCAACTTAAAGTTCTATATAGGTTTTTATCGTGCACAAGATCGTCCGATAGCAGTTATATATCATTTTATATATACGGCTATAGTAACATTTTTTGTAAAAAAAAAGTTTGTTGTTGTAGTACACACCCTAGAACGATGAAATCCGGAAAAAAATGTATGCCATCCGATTTCTACACTTCCAACTTAAAGTTCTATATAGGTTTTTATCGTGCACAAGATCGTCCGATAGCAGTTATATATCATTTTATATATACGGCTATAGTAACATTTTTTGTAAAAAAAAAGTTTGTTGTTGTAGTACACACCCTAGAACGATGAAATCCGGAAAAAAATGTATGCCATCCGATTTCTACACTTCCAACTTAAAGTTCTATATAGGTTTTTGTCGTGCACAAGATCGTCCGATAGCAGTTATATATCATTTTATATATACGGCTATAGTAAAATTTTTTGTAAAAAAAAAGTTTGTTGTTGTAGTACACACCCTAGAACGATGAAATCCGGAAAAAAATGTATGCCATCCGATTTCTACACTTCCAACTTAAAGTTATATATAGGTCTTTATCGTGCACAAGATCGTCCGATAGCAGTTATATATTATTTTATATATACGGCTATAGTAACATTTTTTGTAAAAAAAAAGTTTGTTGTTGTAGTACACACCCTAGAACGATGAAATCCGGAAAAAAATGTATGCCATACGATTTCCACACTTCCAACTTAAAGTTCTATATAGGTTTTTATCGTGCACAAGATCGTCCGATAGCACTTATATATCATTTTATATATACGGCTATAATAACATTTTTTGTAAAAAAAAAGTTTGTTGTTGTAGTACACACCCTAGAACGATGAAATCCGGAAAAAAATGTATGCCATCCGATTTCTACACTTCCAACTTAAAGTTCTATATAGGTTTTTATCGTGCACAAGATCGTCCGATAGCACTTATATATCATTATATATATACGGCCATAATAACATTTTTTGTAAAAAAAAAAGTTTGTTGTTGTAGTACACACCCTAGAACGATGAAATCCGGAAAAAAATGTATGCCATCCGATTTCTACACTTCCAACTTAAAGTTCTATATAGGCTTTTATCGTGCACAAGATCGTCCGATAGCACTTATATATCATTATATATACGGCCATAATAACATTTTTTGTAAAAAAAAAGTTTGTTGTTGTAGTACACACCCTAGAACGATGAAATCCGGAAAAAAATGTATGCCATCCGATTTCTACACTTCCAACTTAAAGTTCTATATAGGTTTTTATCGTGCACAAGATCGTCCGATAGCACTTATATATCATTTTATATATACGGCTATAGTAACATTTTTTGTAAAAAAAAAGTTTGTTGTTGTAGTACACACCCTAGAACGATGAAATCCGGAAAAAAAAATGTATGCCATACGATTTCTACACTTCCAACTTAAAGTTCTATATAGGTTTTTATCGTGCACAAGATCGTCCGATAGCAGTTATATATCATTTTATATATACGGCTATAGTAACATTTTTTGTAAAAAAAAAGTTTGTTGTTGTAGTACACACCCTAGAACGATGAAATCCGGACAAAAATGTATGCCATCCGATTTCTACACTTCCAACTTAAAGTTCTATATAGGTTTTTATCGTGCACAAGATCGTCCGATAGCAGTTATATATCATTTTATATATACGGCTATAGTAACATTTTTTGTAAAAAAAAAGTTTGTTGTTGTAGTACACACCCTAGAACGATGAAATCCGGAAAAAAATGTATGCCATACGATTTCTACACTTCCAACTTAAAGTTCTATATAGGTTTTTATCGTGCACAAGATCGTCCGATAGCAGTTATATATCATTTTATATATACGGCTATAGTAACATTTTTTGTAAAAAAAAAGTTTGTTGTTGTAGTACACACCCTAGAACGATGAAATCCGGAAAAAAATGTATGCCATCCGATTTCTACACTTCCAACTTAAAGTTCTATATAGGTTTTTATCGTGCACAAGATCGTCCGATAGCACTTATATATCATTTTATATATACGGCCATAATAACATTTTTTGTAAAAAAAAGTTTGTTGTTGTAGTACACACCCTAGAACGATGAAATCCGGAAAAAAATGTATGCCATCCGATTTCTACACTTCCAACTTAAAGTTCTATATAGGTTTTTATCGTGCACAAGATCGTCCGATAGCAGTTATATATCATTTTATATATACGGCTATAGTAACATTTTTTGTAAAAAAAAAGTTTGTTGTTGTAGTACACACCCTAGAACGATGAAATCCGGAAAAAATGTATGCCATCCGATTTCTACACTTCCAACTTAAAGTTCTATATAGGTTTTTATCGTGCACAAGATCGTCCGATAGCAGTTATATATCATTTTATATATACGGCTATAGTAACATTTTTTGTAAAAAAAAAGTTTGTTGTTGTAGTACACACCCTAGAACGATGAAATCCGGAAAAAAATGTATGCCATACGATTTCTACACTTCCAACTTAAAGTTCTATATAGGTTTTTATCGTGCACAAGATCGTCCGATAGCAGTTATATATCATTTTATATATACGGCTATAGTAACATTTTTTGTAAAAAAAAAGTTTGTTGTTGTAGTACACACCCTAGAACGATGAAATCCGGAAAAAATGTATGCCATCCGATTTCTACACTTCCAACTTAAAGTTCTATATAGGTTTTTATCGTGCACAAGATCGTCCGATAGCAGTTATATATTATTTTATATATACGGCTATAGTAACATTTTTTGTAAAAAAAAAGTTTGTTGTTGTAGTACACACCCTAGAACGATGAAATCCGGAAAAAAATGTATGCCATCCGATTTCTACACTTCCAACTTAAAGTTCTATATAGGTCTTTATCGTGCACAAGATCGTCCGATAGCAGTTATATATCAATTTATATATACTTCCATAATAACATTTTTTGTAAAAAAAAGTTTGTTGTTGAAGTACACACCCTAGAACGATGAAATCCGGAAAAAAATGTTTGTCATCTGATTTCTACACTTCCAACTTAAAGTTCTATGTAGGTTTTTATCGTGCACAAGATCGTCCGATAGCAGTTATATATCAATTTATATATACTTCCTTAATAACATTTTTTGTAAAAAAAAAGTTTGTTGTTGTAGTATACACCCTAGAACGATGAAATCCGGAAAAAATGTATGTCATCCGATTTCTACACTTCCAACTTAAAGTTCTATATAAGTTTTTATCGTGCACAAGATCGTCCGATAGCAGTTATATAGCAATTTATATATACTTCCATAATAACATTTTTTGTAAAAAAAAGTTTGTTGTAGTACACACCCTAGAACGATGAAATCCGGAAAAAAATGTATGTCATCCGATTTCTACACTTCCAACTTAAAGTTCTATATAGGTTTTTATCGTGCACAAGATCGTCCGATAGCAGTTATATATCAATTTATATATACGGCCATAATAAAATTTTTTGTAAAAAAAAAGTTTGTTGTTGTAGTACACACCCTAGAACGATGAAAACCGGAAAAAAGTGTATGTCATCCGATTTCTACACTTCCAACTTAAAGTTCTATATAGGTTTTTATCGTGCACAAGTTCGTCCGATAGCAGTTATATATCAATATATATATATACTTCCATAATAACATTTTTTGTAAAAAAAAAGTTTGTTGTTGTAGTACACACCCTAGAACGATGAAATCTGGAAAAAAATGTATGTCATCCGATTTCTACACTTCCAACTTAAAGTTCTATATAGGTTTTTATCGTGCACAAGATCGTCCGATAGCAGTTATATAGCAATTTATATATACTTCCATAATAACATTTTTTGTAAAAAAAAAGTTTGTTGTTGTAGTACACACCCTAGAACGATGAAATCCGGAAAAAATGTATGTCATCCGATTTCTACACTTCCAACTTAAAGTTCTATATAGGTTTTTATCGTGCACAAGATCGTCCGATAGCAGTTATATATCAATTTATATATACGGCCATAATAAAATTTTTTGTAAAAAAAAAGTTTGTTGTTGTAGTACACACCCTAGAACGATGAAAACCGGAAAAAAGTGTATGTCATCCGATTTCTACACTTCCAACTTAAAGTTCTATATAGGTTTTTATCATGCACAAGATCGTCCGATAGCAGTTATATATCATTTTATATATACGGCTATAGTAACATTTTTTGTAAAAAAAAAGTTTGTTGTTGTAGTACACACCCTAGAACGATGAAATCCGGAAAAAAATGTATGCCATTAGATTTCTACACTTCCAACTTAAAGTCTATATAGGTTTTTATCGTGCACAAGATCGTCCGATAGCACTTATATATCATTTTATATATACGGCCATAATAACATTTTTTGTAAAAAAAAAGTTTGTTGTTGTAGTACACACCCTAGAACGATGAAATCCGGAAAAAAATGTATGACATCCGATTTCTACACTTCCAACTTAAAGTTCTATATAGGTTTTTATCTTGCACAAGATCGTCCGATAGCACTTATATATCATTTTATATATACGGCCATAATAACATTTTTTGTAAAAAAAAAGTTTGTTGTTGTAGTACACACCTTAGAACGATGAAATCCGGAAAAAAATGTATGCCATCCGATTTCTACACTTCCAACTTAAAGTTCTATATAGGTTTTTATCGTGCACAAGATCGTCCGATAGCACTTATATATCATTTTATATATACGGCCATAATAACATTTTTTGTAAAAAAAAAGTTTGTTGTTGTAGTACACACCCTAGAACGATGAAATCCGGAAAAATATGTATGCCATCCGATTTCTACACTTCCAACTTAAAGTTCTATATAGGCTTTTATCGTGCACAAGATCGTCCGATAGCAGTTATATATCATTTTATATATATGACCATAGTAACATTTTTTGAATGTTTTTTATTAAAAGGCAAAATCCCAAATATATTTATATTTTATCAGATTTGTTCCTTTCCACATTTATACACATATTTTAATTGATCAAAAATATTTTTTTTAATGTAAATCATGAAAATCAATTTTTTTGAATTTTTTCCACGTGCATAAACACATATTGAAAATGTAAATAATGAAAACGAGTTTTTCGTCTTTTCCACGTGCAGAAACACATATTTGTAAACAAAAATAACTCACCACACCAAAAAAAATTTTTATTTTGATAAAACAGCTGTTACGGTTTGTTTTATTTTTCGTCGGGTTGTTTTCTTTATGTGCGTCTAATTTGAAACATCCAATTCATGAACATCAAGAAGTGAAACGCTGCACATAGGGGCACAGACATATTAAAAAGGGCGATAAATCAATCACTGGCTTTTGGTACAAGTGATTGGTATCATTGAAAAGATAATTTTTTCTAGTTTTTGAATAAGTAAAAATATTATAACCCACCGAACAAAATTATGCAAAAAAAATATAAAATATAAAAAATACCAAAAATATATTTTAAAATTTTTCGTAAATATTGGTTAGTTAGTAAATATTAGAATAATGTTGTATGATAACGCTATTAAGGTGGAAGTACACAACGCGCGTTGTACGCGGAAACGTGTTATAAGCTTCTGTCAAAAAAAGTTGAAATAACGTATTTTTATTTAACAAGTCACATATTGTACAACTTTCAACTTTTGACGCGTCGGCAGCTGATGAGGGTTGTATTTTGTTTTGTGTAGATTAAAAATAAGCTAAAATGAAATAAATTTCTTCAACAATGGAAGAAAAATATTAAAAAATATACAAAAACTTCAAATTTTGATTTTTAAAACAGTAATAGTCTTAAAAAACATTAAAAGAGAGATCAAAATGACGTGTGGTGTGTAACTTGCCGCTTATAAAGCTCGAAAAGTTTGAAACGCGTTACAGCTTTAAATCGTGTTGTGTACTTTCACCTTTATATCTTGTCGCCCCGAAGTTATCTTCACGTATCTCCAGAACATTTTTTTTTTGGGAAATTGAAGTTAAAGTTTCAACAATTTATATACAAAAATTGAGCCGAAAAATGTGGCTTAATTTTTTTATATAATGTAGTGCTTGATTTTTCTACATCGATTACTGTAAAAATATTCAAAGTCATGGAGTAAATTTTTCAAGATATGGTCATTTTTAGCTCAAGAAGAATTTCCCAAATTTGTTGTATAAACCACTTTTTGAGAACTATTTTTTTAATTTATGGCATATAGGTGAAAATGTACTGATAAAAACTGCATTATGTTTTTTCTCTCAAATTATCTTCACGTATATCCGTTATTCGTGCAGTAACAAAAATTGGTATTTATTAGTTTAGTTAATATACACTAATTATACCCTCACCTTCGTGAGAAGGGTATATATGAGTTTGTCATTCCGTTTGTAATTTCTATAATATAATTTTCCGACCCTATAAAGTATATATATTCTGGATCCTTATAGATAGCGGAGTCGATTTAGCCATGTCCGTCTGACCGTCTGTCTGTCTGTGTGTATGTTGAAATCAGTTTTCAGAAGACCCCAGATATCTGCGAGATCCGAATTTTCAATAATTCTATCGGAAATACGATCGAATAGAACGCTATTTAAAATCAGCCCAATCGCTCCATAAATAACGAAGATATGAGACCGCCTCTGAAAATTTCATGAAAAATTTAATTTTTCCATGCATGCTTATACAAAATGATAAACAAACAAAAACAAAACACAGTATCAAACGGTAAATTTTTTTGTTCTTGTGATTTCTTGTTTACTCCGTGTCTATATTAGACAAATATTTATCACGGCACTTGACAAAACGTCGGCAGAAAAATTGTCAGTTTTTTGTTTATGTTAATACAAAGGGGTAACAAAACGCTGATTTTATCACGACAACTCACAGATAATTTTATTAAAATAATGCTATATTTTATAAAAACAATTAAAATTAAATGCAAATTTTGTAAATAAACACTAATTTAACCGAACTAATGTTAAAAATCAATTTTAAATGCACGAAAACAAAATTCTAAACAAATTTTACAATAAAATGACGTTTGTTATCAAGACAACGTTGTCTAAACAATTGTTTAGACAACAATGTCATAACGGCGTTATAACGCTAATAAATGCCGTCTGTACCTGCTAATTTTTTATTATGATAACAATTTGACGTTTTGCATAAATTTTTGTCTAATATAGACACGGGGTAATAAATACAAAGCAAAGAATGAATATCACGTTACATTATTATTGGCTAGAAACATGAAATTAAGTATGTAGAGCCTGGATTAGGCGAGAACACATTAAAGGGGACTTTTTGGTACTTTTTCGTTCTACAAAAGGTACTTTTTGAATTTCCTATAATATTGAACCTATAAACATGAATTTAAGTATCACCCAATTTACACGATGATTTTTTTCATGTTTGCCCAGACGTCTGTTTTCATGTTTGTCGATGATTGGTGGTGAGCGGGGTAGAGAAGAATGGGGGGTAAGAAAACAAACATGGGCGCAATTTACATGAAGACTTTTCAGACGTCTGTTTTTTCCAATTCTCTTTTGAGAATCTTCCAAAAAATCATGAACATTTATACGGTGATTTTTTACATGCAACTATGCATGTCTTTTTTTGATGTTTAATTGTATAATCCTTTTTAATTACTTATTCGTAATAAAAATAAAATGAAATTTTTAACATAAAAACCATTTAATTTGATTTAAAAAAATTTAATAACACGCTATAGTATTTTTTTAATGCAAATTTTAATGTTTTCATGTAAAAAAAAGACATAATTATTTTTTTACACGAGCATAATATCAACAGTACGAATGAGTTTAAAGAGGAATGTCAAAAACAATCATGAAAATCCCAAATCATGTTTGTTTTCTTACCCCCCATTCTTCTCTACCCCGCTCACCACCAATCATCGACAAACATGAAAACAGACGTCTGGGCAAACATGAAAAAAATCATCGTGTAAATTGGGTGATGATTTGGGATTTTCATGATTGTTTTTGACATTCCTCTTTAAACTCATTCGTACTGTTGATATTATGCTCATGTAACACCCAATTTACACGATGATTTTTTTCATGTTTGCCCAGACGTCTCTTTTCATGTTTGTCGATGATTGGTGGTGAGCGGGGTAGAGAAGAATGGGGGGTAAGAAAACAAACATGATTTGGGATTTTCATGATTGTTTTTGACATTCCTCTTTAAACTCATTCGTACTGTTGATATTATGCTCATGTAAAAAAATAATTATGTCTTTTTTTACATGAAAACATTAAAATTTGCTTTAAAAAAATACTATAGCGTGTAATTAAATTTTTTTAAATAAAAATTAAATGGTTTTTATGTTAAAAATTTCATTTTATTTTTATTACGAATAAGTAATTAAAAAGGATTATACAATTAAACATCAAAAAAAGACATGCATAGTTGCATGTAAAAAATCACCGTATAAATGTTCATGATTTTTTGGAAGATTCTCAAAAGAGAATTGGAAAAAACAGACGTCTGAAAAGTCTTCATGTAAATTGCGCCTAAAAAAATAATTATGTCTTTTTTTTACATGAAAACATTAAAATTTGCATTAAAAAAATACTATAGCGTGTAATTAAATTTTTTTAAATCAAATTAAATGGTTTTTATGTTAAAAATTTCATTTTATTTTTATTACGAATAAGTAATTAAAAAGGATTATACAATTAAACATCAAAAAAAGACATGCATAGTTGCATGTAAAAAATCACCGTATAAATGTTCATGATTTTTTGGAAGATTCTCAAAAGAGAATTGGAAAAAACAGACGTCTGAAAAGTCTTCATGTAAATTGCGCCTATGTAGAGCCCGGATTAGGTCAGAACACATAAAAGGAGACTTTTTGGTACTTTTTCGTTCTACAAAAGGTACTTTTTGAAATTTCTATAATATTGAACCTATAAACATGAAATTAAGTTTTATTTATTCTAATACAATATACATCATTTTTAAGTTCATCTATCAAACGCAGATGTTTAGCTAACTTCCCAAGAAAAACTTACATTGAAAAGTAATGAGTTAAAAAGCTAATAAAACCTCTTTTCATTAGCATTTTAACTCAATATATTAACACATGTTGTCATTGGAGGCAAGTACTTAACGCATCGCTTACAAATAGGGAGTTAAAGAAGTACTTGTTGAGGAAGATGTTTTGTTTTTAATAATAAAAAGAGCCAGCGAGTATACGAGCCAATGACTTCTGTTTGTTAGTCAAATATTCTACCCACTGCACCACTGCTTAGCTACTTTATTGCGTGTTTTTACATACAAATTTAATTTTCTTCTAAGTAATGCAAACGGTAAGTAGTTGTCATTGAAAAGTAAGTTGTTTAGTAAATACAAGTCATTTCCAGATTTTTGCTGGGTTTATATACGAAATCTGTATTCGCATTTTGTAATTGCTATTGTTTAAAAAATTTTAATACAATTCAGTGTCCTTTTTAAAGGACTTCAAAGTTTTAAAGAACTAAATTTTTCAAAAAAAAAAATAATAAAAATTCTTCTACTGCTCAAACAATGCCAAAGTTGTTGTCAAAAGAACAAGAAGAGTTGGGAAATATTTTGTATTATTTTTATTTTATACTGTCAGGATAAGGAGATGCCAAAAATGTCTTTTAAAATTTTTATCCTCTAATATCTATTTAGGTTTTCAGTATAATTTTTTCAGAAAAAAATTTGAAGGCATTTTTGACATATTTTGATCCTGGCAGAATAAAACAAAAATAGCACAAAATATTTCCCAACTCTTGTTATTTTGATATTAAATTTTGCAAAGTAGGGTAAGCAGAAGTATTTATAAATTTTTTTAAAGTCCTTGTACAAGGAAACAGGATCACGAAATAAAAAACTGTGAAAGCAGTTTAGCATCATTTAATCTCTAGTTTCAGACTTATATCATCTGGTTCGTGTCTAATTTTGAGTGTCGGACGGTGTTATATGTAGACCAGTGTACACTAAACAGGTATATGCAATCGAACAGCTGATAATTTTTTTGTTTTCTTATTTGCATACCTTCTCTGTCAAAATATGTTTTTTGTTTTTTTGAAACAAAATAAAATTTTAATAATAATAAAATTTTAAATGTTTAGTTTGTAAAAAAATAATATTGTTTGCACAAAAAATACATTTCAACCATCTTCCGCATTGCGCCCTTTGTGAGGTCCGCTGACCTTAGCCAAACTTCATCCGTTTAGAATAGAACTTTAATGGCACAAATCAGGTCATTCCAGATATCAACTATCCCCCGTATTGCGCACGTTGCGAAGTCTGTTGTCTTTAGCCACACTTTGGTAGCCACAACAGAACTTTATTGGCACAAATCAGGCCAATTCAATTCATCAACAATCTTTAGTATTGCGCCCGTTGCCTGGCCCACTTTCGTTTGTCAAACTTTTGTAGCTAAAGATACAAATTTAGTGGCACAAATCAGGTTATTCCAAAATCTTGCTTTTGCCAGGTCCTCTGCCAATTCCTCTGTAACATTTACCAATAGCATCCAGCTTAATATAAGTATATAAACATGCATATCCCTTAAAATTCCATTTAAAATCACTGCATGTTTTTTGAAATAAAATGAAGAATTTTTTTTTTAAAACAAACATTAAAAAAATATTTTTATTTATTTTGACATTGAGCTCATACAATTACAAAAACAAAATACATGTTGTTTTTGTATTGTTGTAGTGATGCATATACCTGTTTAGTGTACCCTGATGTAGACAATTTCCAGTATTTTTATCTTTTACACATGCGTGAAGATAACACAACTTTTTTATTTCAATAATTTCATAAAATTTTTGTTGTATATCCACAAAAATGGCATATACGGTAAGATAACACATTAAATTTTGAAGAAAAGTGGATATACAATAAAATAGCTACTGAATATCTCGTAAACCACAAGAGATAGAAACCTGTGGATTGATTAGATCGATAGATCTTCAAATTTTACACCAAAAAATTACCCTAACTCATTTTTTGGATTTTGTGATATACGTGAAGATAATTCCGGGACGACGATATGTTTAAATAAATTAAAATACACTTAAATAAATTTTTTTGGTAAATTTTAAAACAAGTTAACAGGGTACAGAAGTCTTTGAATATTTGATTATCATAAGTACTTAGACATCTACTAATCGAAATTTTTCTCAATATATGTATGTATGTAGTAACAATTACAAACTTAATTTTATGATTAAGTCGTTTCTAATCATTATCTCAAAGTTAAAGGAAAATTTCAGTAACTAAGTACTATAATACATTCATTGATATTGTAATTCGAAATTTTCATCCTTAAATGTTCCGATCTATTATTATACAGATCGTTAATCTAAAGATGAACTATAACAGCGGTAATTACTTAGAATATCTTCTAAGGAATATTGAGATAAGGGAAGGAATATTAAGATAAGAAGTTGAATTAAGTAATATATTGGACACATTATTAACTGAAGTTAGCTACTTTTAAGCATTTATTAATTCCCATTATGAACATACAAACTGTGGGTATATTCTATTACATTTTTATACTATGTACATATGTTATGAATGTATACCAATTGGATATATAAACAAATTTAGTAGTTTTCCGATACCTAACTATTCTGATTGAAACTTTACGCGAATGTTTGCTGGGTAATGCTTATGTGTATTTAAATTTTGTATCTATTTTAGGGCCTAGACATCATAATATATTTCAAAAACAATATAAAACAATGATTGTAACCGAAATTTTACTTAAAGAAGTTAATTAATACTAAATATAGTACAAAAAAGTTGCATCAGTATTAAATAATTTCTAATTTTAGCAATTTTAGAAAAAAATATTGACTTTTTGCATATAAACCTTATTGAAATTAGCTATTTAACAAATCAGGTTGAAAAATCTCGAAAAAAATTAAAAAGCGCAAAAAACCACAAAATGTTAAAAAATATTATAATTCTAGACATACCCTATTTTAACGGATATATAAAGTTATGCGCAATTTTGGGCATTTGTGTTACTTTTCTACCTTTAAAGTTTTGAAAATTAAAAAAATAATAATTATAATTTTCCTTTCAAGTTAACTCTGCATTTTGACACTTGTTACCATTACTATGTCTTAAAAATTCGTAAATTAATTCTCAACGAAATATAATATTATAATTCGTAAAGAAAAAGTAGATTTTTTACAATAGAACGTCATATTATTAACATCAAGTATAGGCCTTTCAACAGGAATTATTACTTCATTTTAAATATTTTTTTTTCATCAACTTTCAACTCAGCTTAAGCTCAGATTAAAGCTTCTAGGAAAATTGTTGTGAACAAATCTTATGCAGAAAAGTGTTTGCTTTCAAATATATATCATTTGTTTTATAAAGATCAGTTTTCATTTTTGACTTATCACCACAGGTCTCTATGTGGCTGTCAAAAAATACATAAGCCATAAGTCAGTCAGTTGAATTACTTAATTCCTGGGACTATAATGACTTTTATTATAAAAGTCACAAAATAAGTGTTATATTTTGACTTTTATTTTCGCGGGCAGAAATAAAAGTTATTTTTTGACATTTATTTTTTCGATCATAAATAAAAGTTATTTTTTTGATTTTTGTTATTTTGAGCAAAAATAAAAGTTATTTTTGATTTTTATTTTTTCGAGCAGAAATAAAAATTATGTTTTGACTTTTATAAATAAAAGTTATTTTTCGATCAGTTATAAAAGTTATTTTTTTTATTATTGGAAAATAAACGATTCTATAGCGAAAACTTTTATTTCAAAAATGACTTTTATTTCTACTCAAAAAATTAAAATTTTAAATTTAAAAAGCAACGAATTAGTAATTAAAAAGTATTAACTAAACAACAACTAAACATCAAAAAAAAAAAAAAAAAAAAAAATACATAAATAGTTGCATGTAAAAAAGTACCGTATAAATATCAAACACATACAATACTTTACGACGAACTGCGACTGACGGCTACGCAAAGTATAAAATCGCTGCGTTGATAAAGTATGAAAAAATAATACATATATATTATAATATAAAAAATATTTAATATAATAAGTATGTAATTTAAAAATGGTGAAATGGTGTGAGAATCACACAAATCACAATTAATCACAACAAAAAGGACAAACGATAATTTTGACAGTTTTGTTTTTGTTCTCATTTCTCTACTTTTTCATACGCCATAAATGAATATTTTTCAACTTTTGTACTTCGTGCAAAAGTTTGACGCATTGATTGTGACCGCTCTCATTTAAATGCATACAGTAAGCACGAGTTGTTAATCGCAGTTCGACGTGAAGTATTGTATGTGTTTGGTTCTTAAATGTTCATGATTTTTTGGAAGATTCTCAAAAGAGAATTCGAAAAAACAGACGTCTAAAAAGTTTTATGTAAATTGCGCCCTTGTTTTCTTACCCCCATTCTTTCTACACCGCTCTCCAACAATCTTCACGGTCCGCACTAGGAAACTATTTTTGGGAAATTTTTGATTTTGTGTGAGAGAGAAAGAAATATCATTTATTTCTCTCGCGGTACGGAGTTTCTCGTACTCGGAAACTCGTTTTGTTATTCTTCTCATTCGTACAAAAACAAATCAATGCAATTAACACGTAGTTTCTGAAACAAAAGTTTCTATGTGTAGACATTAAGTAAACTTTAAAAGAGAATTAAGAAAAAGTTTCTCAACTAAAGTTTCTGTGTGTTGACCGGAACCGACAAACACCGTCTGGGCAAAAAAAAAAATCATCGTGTAAATTTAGTTAAACATGATTTAAGATTTTCATGATTGTTTTTGAGATTGCTCTTCACACTTATTCGAACTGTTGATATTATACTCATGTAAAAAAATAATTACGTCTTTTTTTAATGAAAACATTAAAATTTGCATTAAAAAATGCTATTTATTATTTTTAATGAAACTAAATTCTTTTTATGTGAATCATTTTAATTTATTTTTATTACAAATAAGTAATTCAAAAGGATTATACAACTAAACATCAAAAAAGGACATGAATAATTGCATTTAAAAAGCCATGATTTTATGGAAGATTCTCAAAAGAGAATTGAAAAAATATAAATCTGAAAAGTCCTCATGTAAATTGAAAAAGTCAGATTTAAAAATATTGCAAAAGAAATACTACATTTGAATTTATATTTAAAAAAATTCCTTTAAATATTTTGCAACATAAGAACATATGTTTGCTTTTTGCATTTCTTCGGATTTGATGTACTATACACCCTCCTATCAACCTAACCTAATCATGTTTGGTTTTTAATCTGCAATATTGAAAAATAAATAATTTATTTGAAATATTTTTTAGTGTGCCGTACGAAAATTTACAATATTGTTTTTTCAGTTTTAACTTCAACAACAAAAATTTAACAAAAATTAAATAGTTTTTTTTTCGTTTGTTAAAAATAGATTCTTTTCGGGCTATTAAATGTATTTAAAGTGTACAAAAAAATAATAAAATCTAATGTTAATTGATAAAAAATACTTTAAAGTGCCATAATATACGAATTTTCAAGAAAAACTTTTAAATTTTAAGTATACAGAGGTGTCACTTTTGACATTAAAAAAAGTCTAAAATCAGCATTTGTTTGATTTTGAAATTGTTTGGTGAGAAGAGGTATATAAAATACAGCTAAAAAAATCTTTGAAATCGTTTTGTGCGAAAGAGAGGGAAATAGTTATTTGCTCGTGACGCCTCTGTATACCCTGTGGTAAAGGCTCAGTTAGTTTGAAAGTTCCGCAACGTTTCCGTTCTGTAACGTTCCGTTGGCTGTTTATGTGTAGTTAGTTTCTACGTAAGAACGTAACAACTGTTCTTAAGAATAAGCAAAAAAGTAACTCTGATTTCTTGTGTCAAAAAATCAGAGTTGATTTTCTTTATTATTATATTGTTATTAATATTGTTTTATAATTATTATATAATTAATATAATTATAAAAAGTATTATAAAAATAAAAATTTGTATTTTGTTTCTTGGTCTTTTCTTTTTTTATGGCGTTTCTGTCGAAAGTAATGCCAACTTTTATATTTTCTTTGACATATTTCAGAGCTTTTTTCTCTTACTTTTCGATTTTTTTTTAATTTTAAACTTCATAACATTTAGTATGATAATTTCTATTTCTACAATTCTATTTCCTACAGGTTCTTCCGCAACGCAACTTCAACGTTACGGCAAAACTAACGACTTACACAGGTTTTCGTAAGCCAAAAATGAATCAGCTGATTAATCACGGAACGGAACGTAGAGACTAACTGAGCCTTAACATTCTTAGACCTGACTTAGACTTTTTCTTAATTCACTTTTGAAGTTTCCTTAATGTGCACACATAGAAACTTTTGTTTCAGAAACTACGTATTAATTGCATTGATTTGTTGTTGTACGAATGAGAAGAATAACAAAACAAGTTTCCGAGTACGAGAAACTCCGTACCGCGAGAGAGATGAATGATATTCTTTCTCTTTCTCTCTCACGCAAAATCAAAAGTTTCCCAAAAAAAGTTTCCTAGTGTGGACTGGCAGTTAACATTCTTAGACCTGACTTAGACTTTTTCTTAATTCACTTTTGAAGTTTCCTTAATGTGCACACATAGAAACTTTTGTTTCAGAAACTACGTATTAATTGCATTGATTTGTTGTTGTACGAATGAGAAGAATAACAAAACAAAACAAGTTTCCGAGTACGAGAAACTCCGTACCGCGAGAGAGATGAATGATATTCTTTCTCTTTCTCTCTCACGCAAAATCAAAAGTTTCCCAAAAAAAGTTTCCTAGTGTGGACTGGCAGTTACATGTGTGTCGTTGATACACAAAACTCGTCTGTGAAAAAAGTAACGTTACCCCGTGTCTATATTAGACAAATATAATAAATATTTGTCTAATATATACACGGGATAAACGTCAAATTGTTACCAAGATAAAAAATTAGCAGGTATAGACAGCATTTATTAGCGTTATAGCATCGCTATGACAGTGTTGTCTAAACAATTGTTTTTCTGCCGTCGTTTTGTCAAGTGCTGTGATAAACATTTATCTAATATAGACATGGGATTATTATTATAAAAAAATGTCACAGTTTAATTTGTGGCGGTCCACATAGGGAGCTTTTGTTGAGAAACTTTTTTTAATTCTCTTTTAAAGTTTCCTTAATGTTTACACATAGAATCTTTTGTTTCAGAAACTACGTTTTAATTGCATTGATTTGTTTGTGCCCGTCTACACAGAACCAAAAATTTACCTAAATACTGCAAAATGGGGCGTAAATATGAAGAAACTTTGTTATTGTACAGCCAACGAAATTTTTATTCCAGATTACAGATTTTTTCGTCAATTTTTTGTACTTTTGTAAATAGTTAATATGAAGAAATTTGTTCTATTTACTAATATCGTTTAGTTGTTTAGGGGTGGTAAATATGAAGAATGTTTAGTTAAATTAACTAATATTTTTTATTCATTATAACTAATTGAGGAGTTAATTTGAATAATTTGTTAGTTGTTTTTGAAGAAATTTCTTCTTCATTAATTAAATTAATGAAGAATTTTTCTTAATTTTAACTAACCTATTTTAGTGAATTTCCAAATCACAATAAACATTTTCTTTCACTATCTGAGACAATGTTTATATAAATTATAAACAGTAAAGTATTTTTTAACTTTTTTTTTAATTCTTAAAATTTTTCTTTACTGTTTATAAGTTATATAATGTTGTTATTGATAGTAAAAGGAAATGTTTTTGACAAAATAAAATCGATTACGAGAGATCAAAAGTTTCCCAAAAATAGTTTTCTAGTGTGGACCGGCAGTTACTGTCACCTTCTTATTATTTATGTTTGACAGTAACAGTCTGTTTTTCTAAAACAATTTAGTTCTCACACGAAAATCTCATTTCATTACGATCAAGTTTAAAGTTAGGTTTTTATAAAACATTTGAAAGCTTTCGCTTAAAAATGTCTAAAATGAAATGAGCTTTTTCTATCGTAACAGAATATTATTGCCTACGTATTTCATTTCAGAAATTTTTAATATTTTTTCATGTAGTTTTAAGGTGTTTGGTGTAAAAAATAAACAAAAACAAAATAATTTTACAATTTTTTTTTTTTTTTTTTTAAACAACTTGAAAATTGTATGAAATGTGACAAGAAATTTAACCCCGTGTCTATATTAGCCAAATATTTATCACGATGCTTGACAAAACGTCGGCAGAAAAATTGTCAGTTTTTTGTTTATGTTAATGCATAGGATAACAAAATGATGATTTTATCACGACAACTCACAGATAATTTTATTGAAATAATGCTAAATTTTATAAAAACAATTAAAATTAAATGAAAATTTTGTAAATAAACACTAATTTCACTAAAACTTATGTTAAAAATCAATTTTAATTGCACAAAAACAAAATTCTAAACAAATTTTACAATAAAATGACGTCATAGTGACGTTATAACAATAATAAATGCCGTCTGTACCTGCTAATTTTTTATCATGATAACAATTTGACGTTTAGCATAATAAATATTTGTCTAATATAGACACGGTGTAAAGGTTTGTATTGCAAATTGCATTCAGGTTCAAGTGGCCACATATTATTTTGTATTTTGGTATCATTTTCGTTGTTTTTTGGGCAAACGAAAGGTCTTTGCATATCGTCTAGTTTTATGGAAAACTAAAGCTCTTTCGTTGCCACTCACATGAAAATTTATTTTTTCGTTACAAAAACGTAAAGCTTCGTTATTTTTAAGAACGAAGACACATTTTCATTTTAGAAAAGGTGGTATTAGACGACATGTATTTTACATATGCACTGTCACTTTTTTTATCTATTGATAAAAATCTTCCGAATGTATGTATGTCAAAATTATTATTTTACATATGATTCATAATATTTGCTATCACACCTGCCTGTGTTTTTCCATATGACATAACCTATAAATGTAATCAAAGCTGTCTTTTTAATGTGGAAAAATGTTTAAAATTATAAATTAGTTTATTAAAAATTCAAAATACTTACTTTTTCATGTTCGTTATTAATTTCCTTAATTTATTTTTTTCAAAAAAAATTTATTTCAAAGCCTTCTTTGTTACAGGCTGTGCTTCTTACGCGTCAATATTTTTGTTTAATTTACATAGAACTTTTCGTTTTTTTAAGTTTTTTATTTATGTTTTCACAATTTAACTTTAGTTTATTAAAATTGATAAATACAAATTAAAAATAGAATATAAATTGTCAAAATCAGCTGATATATTCGAATGCCGCTTATGCGGGTGGTGGTCGGTCGGCTAGTGATGACATGGTATATTATCACCTAGAGGCAATGGACGGAAGCTGATTGCCGTATTCAGGGGGTATCCTTGGGATACATACTTATTATTATACCATTGATCTCAGCAGAATCACTACCATACACCCATAATAGAGCGCGATGTCTGTCTGGTGTGCCTTTCAGTGAAGCTCTTGTTGTCTCCAAACACTATGGTGGCCAGTGTTACCATATGTCAAGTTTTCCCTTTTTTTGCAAGTTTTTTGAGATTCAAAAAAGTTTTCAAGTTTTATTCCAATAAAAAAAGTTTTTTGAAAATTTATACAGTTTTTCAGTTTTTATTTTATTTAATCAATAAATAAGTTTAAAATAAAAAAACAATGTTAACCATTAACAAAATAATATTTTATACCATTAATATTCGAGATATTCCTAAAAACTGAAAAAAATTGACCGGTGTTGATGACCTTAATCCCTTAGAATAGACGTTAAGGACACAATGCACTTCGACCATATTGTAGAGATTTTGTGCAGCCCATTGGTTCACCATACTAGGCCAAATTCGCGCATGAAGATAAATGGATTAATCGGTGAGTGTTTGAAGATATCATCTGGGTCTGGGTAAGACAAAATCTTCGTGTTTCGAGTTCCCAATGACGGGTAGTTACAAAAGTTCAGAGGTTTCCTCTTGTAGTACACAGAATCTACATAGATTCATCATGACATTTCAAGTGTAAATTTATGGTGTCTAAGACCACAATATCCAGTAATTCCTTGCTACTGATGTTAAGGAAAAGTTCTGTACCAATTATCATTTTTTCACTAATTTTTCTTGGGTATTTTCTAATTTTAGTACAAAAAAAGTTTTTTTTTGTTGAAAAAAAGTTTTTTTTATAAAAATAAAAAGTTTTCTTCAAAAAATATATGGCAACACTGATGGTGGCCGAATATTTACAAGAAACAATTGTTAAGCCGACTTTATACAAATTTATAGCTTTGTAGAGAATATTCGGACGTTTAAGAGGTGAAAATTGTACCTATTTTTGGTACTTTTTTATAAAAAATTGTTTTTGGTTTATTAACTTATACATATGAATACATAATAACGGGCTCCCAATACGATGTTGCAACTGGTACTTTTTTGACTTAGAACTTAGAAACATGTAATTAAGCACATGAGAATCTATAAAAGTGGACTTTTTGGTACTTTTTCGTTCTTCAAAAGGTACTTTTTGAGTTTTCTATTAAATTGAACATAGAAACATGAAATTATGTGTCGTGTGCACCCTGTAATAGAGCTACTGAATAGAAGAAGAAGAAACTTAAACAGGTGGCAGCACAATGAGAAAGGGATTTTTTTTTTGGAAAGAAGAAGATGTATAAAAACAAAAACAAATAGCTTTAGAAAAAAATTTTATGTAGGCAAACAAATTGCTGAAAATTTGTTGAAGCCATATTGGTAACCGAGGTTTCTAGATGCCAAAAGGAAAAAATGTCGGTCCTTTTTGATTTTTGCTCGGAGAGAAGAAGAAGGTGGAGTCTGTGGCCATCATAAAAAAAAAAAAAACTAAATTTTGATTTTTTTTTATAAATTAAATAAAGTTTATTGAAAAAAAAAAATTTAAACTTAAAGCTAAACTTAATGCTAAACTTAAAGCTACACTTAAAACTAAATCTTAAAATATAAAAAATAAAAGCAAAAGAAAAACGAACAAACCTGCAAAGCCACTGCAACACGACTCCATCCAACGAGGGAGAAGCTGTTTTCCAGCACCACCACGCCTGGGGTGCTCTGGTATCAGTTTTTGGTTTTCCGACTAAGTGATAGATTTTACCTGGACGACAAGACGGACGGTCAACTATTCCTTTTCTTTAAGAAAAATTCTTATTAGTTAGGATAAAATATCTTTATACAATAGGAAATCCTTACCCCGTGTTGTCGTATCGTCGCCATCCCGTGTGAAGTTCCAATTATATCCACGCGTGCGCGAACATTAGGGTAGAGCTCTGGCCTAGAATATAGTAGTTTACGGTGTTTGAGTCCTAGGTTTCCTGAAATATTATAAAGATAGTTTCCCTGAAAATAAAAAAAAAAAAATAGAAAAAATAAATAAAAGGAATAAGGTAAAATAGATAATATTTTGTCCACTTACCTGGTTTACCCGAACGGACCTTAATACGGACGGACAGGAAAGCCTCATCCGCCAAAAGAACTCTTCCGCTCTATGATTGCCTCCCGTAAACCAGCTAGTTGCAGCAGAAAACACTTGCCAGATCCCGTTTATCCACAAGCAGAGAAATTATGAACTTTTAAGAAACGTAAACATAAGTTTGAGAACATAAATTTAAAACCTAAATTTAAATCTAAACCTAAATCTAAAACTAAATCTAAACCTAAATCTAAAACTAAATCTAAACCTAAACATAAATCTAAAACTAAAGCTTAATTTTGAATTTTAAAACCTAAATTTAAATCTAAAGCTAAATTGTAATTTTAAATATTAAAACCTAAATTTAGACCTGAATCTAAATGTTAAATTTTTAAAACCTAAATTTTTAAAGCTAAATCTGAAATTAAAATTAAAGCCAAACGAAATTTTAAATCTAAATAATCTATTGTTATTGTTAAAGTCCGTTGAAATTAATTTCGATAATAAAGACTAAATTTTATAATGTTTAGATGAAATTTTTAAAAGTCTTAATCAATTAAAATGATCGGTTAAACAATATAAGCGGCGGTAAGTAGGGAAAGGAAAGTTTGCAGGGCAAATTTTGGGACATCCCTAATATTAGGATGTCATGGCGGGATTATCCAATCCCGAGTGGGAGGGTTTATCCTGGCACAACATCTGCCAGCCGTTATAGGTCGTAGGAACGTTTCATCAGGGAGACAGACAGAAACCTACTCGGTGCCCTTTATATTTTATTTCGTTTATTTCTTTTAGCTGGTATGGTTTTTATGTGTGTGTGTAGGTGTCTAGAGTGGTAGCAAGAACCACCCCCATCCGGCGAGCTCCAAGCCCGGCGAACGCGAGCATACCAGCGCCGCTACCACTCTGGCAACACTAGTTTCTTTTGTTTTGCACAACCACTACACTACATAAATGGCGCCCAACGTTCATAATTTCTCTGCTTGTGGATAAACGGGATCTGGCAAGTGTTTTCTGCTGCAACTAGCTGGTTTACGGGAGGCAATCATAGAGCGGAAGAGTTCTTTTGGCGGATGAGGCTTTCCTGTCCGTCCGTATTAAGGTCCGTTCGGGTAAACCAGGTAAGTGGACAAAATATTATCTATTTTTACCTTATTCCTTTTATTTATTTTTTCTATTTTTTTTTTTTTTTATTTTCAGGGAAACTATCTTTATAATATTTCAGGAAACCTAGGACTCAAACACCGTAAACTACTATATTCTAGGCCAGAGCTCTACCCTAATGTTCGCGCACGCGTGGATATAATTGGAACTTCACACGGGATGGCGACGATACGACAACACGGGGTAAGGATTTCCTATTGTATAAAGATATTTTATCCTAACTAATAAGAATTTTTCTTAAAGAAAAGGAATAGTTGACCGTCCGTCTTGTCGTCCAGGTAAAATCTATCACTTAGTCGGAAAACCAAAAACTGATACCAGAGCACCCCAGGCGTGGTGGTGCTGGAAAACAGCTTCTCCCTCGTTGGATGGAGTCGTGTTGCAGTGGCTTTGCAGGTTTGTTCGTTTTTCTTTTGCTTTTATTTTTTATATTTTAAGATTTAGTTTTAAGTGTAGCTTTAAGTTTAGCATTAAGTTTAGCTTTAAGTTTAAATTTTTTTTTTCAATAAACTTTATTTAATTTATAAAAAAAAATCAAAATTTAGTTTTTTTTTTTTTTTTTATGATGGCCACAGACTCCACCTTCTTCTTCTCTCCGAGCAAAAATCAAAAAGGACCGACATTTTTTCCTTTTGGCATCTAGAAACCTCGGTTACCAATATGGCTTCAACAAATTTTCAGCAATTTGTTTGCCTACATAAAATTTTTTTCTAAAGCTATTTGTTTTTGTTTTTATACATCTTCTTCTTTCCAAAAAAAAAATCCCTTTCTCATTGTGCTGCCACCTGTTTAAGTTTCTTCTTCTTCTATTCAGTAGCTCTATTACAGGGTGCACACGACATATGCACTTAGAGCCTGGAGTAAATGTGAATCTATAAAATGGCACTTTTTCGTTCTTTGATTGGCACTTTTTGAGCTTGCTACAAAATTTAAACCTCGAAACATGAAATTAAGCACTTAGAGCCTGGAGTAAATGAGAATCTATAAAATGGGAACTTTATCGTACTTCGACTGGTACTTTTTGAGTTTACCATAAAATTAAACCTAGAAACATAAAAATAAATATGTAGAGCCCGGAGTAAATTATAATCTATAAAAAGGGACTTTTTAGTACTTTTTGTTCTTCGACTGGTACTTTTTGAATTTTTTATAATATTGAACCTAAAAACATGAAATTAAGAATGTACAGCCCGGATTAAGTGATAACATATAAAAGGGGACTTTTTGGTACTGTTTCGTTCTTCGACTGGTAATTTTTGAATTTCTTATAATATTGAACCTAGAAACATGAAATTAGGAATGTACAGCCCGGATTAAGTGATAACATATAAAAGGGACTTTGTGGTACTTTTTCATTCTTCAAAAGGTATTTTTTTAATTTTCTATAATATTGAACCTATAGACATAAAATTAAACCTGTAGGGCATGGAGTAAGTGAGAACATATAAAACGGGACTTTTTGGAACTTTTTCGTTCTTTAACTGGTTCTATTTGAATTTTATATTATAATCATAGCTGTAAAATAATGATTAATAATCGTAATCATTATTAATTAGATTATTTTTATTAAAAATGTAAAATTAATGATTAATTAACGATTATTTTCAATTTTTTTAATTAATTATTGATTACGACTAAAAATAATCTAAAAATAATCATGGATTATGTAATTGGAATTAATGAAAATAATCAAAAAACTCTAAGAAAAATTTAATTATTTTTCCGCTAATCCACTTAAAATTACGGATTTTTTGAGACCCATTTCGAAAAGATTGCAGTAATTTTTTTCTACTATCTTGTACTGATATGATTTTCAATCGAAATAAACTTGATAAATATATTTGTTCAGCAGCTGCTACAATAGTCATAACAATGTTGTTGGTATTTTCTGTGCAAAAGCACTTTACAAATCCTACGACAATTTTTCTAATGTTTTTCGAATGTTGTAAGAAAGTTTAGTGTTGCCAATTGTTTATTTCGACATATAAACAAAAAATTCAAACGATTTTAGCATAAAAAACGATAAAGTGGTAACACTGAAATCAAAAACAAACAGCTGTTTACCAAAACAAAAAAACTAAAATTTTATTAAAAACTGTTTATTTATTAGTTTAAAATGTGGAATAAAGAATATAAAAGCATTGAAAATTCAAAGAAATTAATTTGGTTTATTTCGCATGTTTAATTAATTTAATATTTTTTTGATTTTTTTATATTCTGACATTGTTATGTATATTTGTTTTGATTGTTTTTTTTTTTTCATTGAAAACATAAACTTATGACTTGCTGCAAAGATCTGTTCACAATCACTGTTACTACACTTTAGTAGGTACAATGTACAACTTGATTGTGAATTGAACAATTGCTTTCAATAAAACAGTCATATAATCGAATAGTGTGTAATTTGAAAAACATTTTTCTATTACACGTATTGTAAAAAGACAGAGAATTGTACCAAATATATTGAAATTAATCAAAAATAATCAAAATTAATCCTTGAAAATAATCAAATTAATTATTTGATTAATTCTGATTATTTTTGATTATTTTCATTAATTTTAATTAATCCTGATTATTTTTAGATTAACTTTAATCGTAATCAATTAATAATCAGAAATTTTATACCAGAGAATTAAATAATCATTACGATTATTTTTTAAAAATAATTTAATTGATTATTAATCGTAATCGAAATTTTACAGCTATGATTATAATGAACCTAAAAACACAAAACTAAGCAATCAGAGACTTGAGTGAATGAAAATTTAAAATGGAGTATTTCTGGTAATTTTTCGTTCTTTAACTGGTACTTTTTGAATTTTCTAAAATATTGAATATATAAACATAAACTTAAACACGCAGTATCCTAATTGAATGAAAATTTATCTCGCTTACATCCATTTTGCAAAAAGCTCTCGATATTAATCGAAATCTCTATAGGCCATAATTGACCCTGCCCCCTTCAATAATTGATTTTAACGTTTTCTATGTACTTATCAATACCATAATAAAACAATTTTTGTTGGAACGAAAATATGTAATGTAAATATGTATATGAAATCTTCTTCAGAAAATGACTTAAACGCACATAAATGGCTTTTAAATTTCGATGTCTACGAAAAAAATATTTTTAGGAACCGAAACCTACATTTATGAAAAATAAAATTATGAGGATCGGTCAGCCAATATAACCCTCTTACAGAAAATCTGTTTATAGCTAATACATCATTCCAAAAGTTATCATTATGATAGAATTATGGTAGAATTAAAAACAATACTTTAAATTATAGAGAACTTTGTCCATAATTGATCCAATTCCACATTTAAGCCCATAATCCGAAAATCACGGTGACGTTCTTATTAATCTAATGATCAAAGTCCATATATACATATATGTATATATATATATATATATATATATATATACATATATATATATGGTGCAAAAGTACTCATGTATATTCTTTCAACGAAAAATCGGTTAAATGATTATTGAATATGGAATTTTTTTTCAAAATCATTTAGTTTATATACAATGCTACAAAAATAACAATAAAACTAAATTATTCTACTTAAAATTTTTCTGCATAACATCTAAAATTAAAATAAATTCACTTTTTTGTCGGACAAAAAGTGTAAATTTTATATATCATTATTTAAATTTCTTGTATATCAAAATTTTTTATCTATTTTGGTTCTGATTTTAATATCTGTATCTATTTAAGCCATTTTGGTAATTTTGTTCTCCATTATTATTCGCAATCGCTTTCCCTTCCCCTTGCTATCCCCATATGATAATTTTCAAAAGAAATACGTTTTTGATCACTATTTCATCGGAATTTTTTGATAAATTGTGGTCCAAAATGAATCTATTGGATTTAGGGCGGTGCTCTGAGCAACTTATTTCAATTTTCAGTGATTTTTCCTACAGTAATGTTATTTTTTAACTTTATCAAGTGCTTAAGCTTATTATCTTGCCGAAATATAAAGTTGCCCAAGTCCATTTCGAAGGCACTGATCTTAAGATTTCACTGCAATATGCTCATATAGTGTTCATTGGAGCTTTTTGAATAAATTTCACCTAGGTTCCCCACACCTAACGTTAAAAATTGGACACTTACGAAGAGTCAACTGACCCATACCTTCAATCTTTCATAAATGCCGTAAAATGGGTTTGGGAGACTTAATGCCTCAACCGATTCATGACTTCAAACACACGACTAAGGTTAAAAACATTATTGTAAAAAAAAAACACTGAAAAATTTTAATGACCTGCTCAGAGCATCGCCCTAAATCTAATAGATTAATATTTGACCACAATTGATCACAAAATTCCGCTGAAATAGCGAACAAAAACGGATTTCTTTTGAAAATAATAGTATGGGAGAAAGCAAGGGAAAGTGAAAGCGATTGCGAATAATAATGGTAAAATAATTACAAAAATGACTTGAGTAGATCCAGATATTGAAATCAGAACCAAAATAAATAAAAAATGTTGATATACATAAAATTAAAATAATGATATATAAAATTTACACTTTATTTTGTCCGACAAAAAAGTGAATTTACTTTAATTTTAAATGTTATACAGAAAAATTTTAGGTGGAATAAATTTGTTTTATAGTTATTTTTGTAGCATTGTATATAAACTAAATGAATTTAAAAAAAAGTTCCATATTCAATAATCATTTAACAGATTTTTCGATAAAATAATGTAGCATGAGCACTTTTGCACTTTATTTTGTCCGATAGTGTATATATATATATATATATATATATATATATATATATTGAAATCAGAACCAAAATAGATAAAAAATGTTGATATACATAAAATTAAAATAATGATATATAAAATTTACACGTTATTTTGTCCTACAAAAAAGTGAATTTACTTTAATTTTAAATGTTATACCGAAAAATTTTTGGTGGAATAAATTTGTTTTATAGTTATTTTTGTAGCATTGTATATAAACTATATATATATATATATATAATATATATAACAAATTTATTCCACCAAAAATTTTTCGGTATAACATTTAAAATTAAAGTAAATTCACTTTTTTGTCGGACAAAATAAAGTGTAAATTTTATATATCATTATTTTAATTTTATGTATATCAACATTTTTTATCTATTTTGGTTCTGATTTCAATATCTGGATCTACTCAAGTCATTTTTGTAATTATTTTACCATTATTATTCGCAATCGCTTTCACTTTCCCTTGCTTTCTCCCATACTATTATTTTCAAAAGAAATCCGTTTTTGTTCGCTATTTCAGCGGAATTTTGTGATCAATTGTGGTCAAATATTAATCTATTAGATTTAGGGCGATGCTCTGAGCAGGTCATTCAAATTTTTCAGTGTTTTTTTTTTTTTACAATAATGTTTTTAACCTTAGTCGTGTGTTTGAAGTCATGAATCGGTTGAGGCATTAAGTCTCCCAAACCCATTTTTACGGCATTTATTTCCAAATTTTTATTAAATAAGCTCGTGAATTGCTCATTTGTTATTAGTTACTCCATTTTCACTAAGATTCTCGCTCTTAAAGTTGAATAATGTAACAATACCGATAGCCCTCCACCATAATATTTGAAACCTGGGGTATTGTTTTTTAAATTTTGTATATTGAAGGGCTTAATTCACACTCATTGTCGACATTTCAAAATTTTCGGTAGAAATTGGGACTCATCTGACCAACTACGTAAATTTGATCTAAAAAATATGAAATTAAATACTCGAAAAAAAATTTTAAGCTTTTAAATATGTTGGTGAAAGATTGAAGGTATGGGTCAGTTGACTCTTCGTAAGTGTCCAATTTTTAACGTTAGGTGTGGGGAACCTAAGTGAAATTTATTCAAAAAGCTCCAATGAACACTATATGAGCATATTGCAGTGAAATCTTAAGATCAGTGCCTTCGAAATGGACTTGGGCAACTTTATATTTCGGCAAGATAATAAGCTTAAGCACTTGATAAAGTTAAAAAATAACATTACTGTAGGAAAAATCACTGAAAATTGAAATAAGTTGCTCAGAGCACCGCCCTAAATCCAATATATTCATTTTGGACCACAATTTATCAAAAAATTCCGATGAAATAGTGATCAAAAACGTATTTCTTTTGAAAATTATCATATGGGGATAGCAAGGGGAAGGGAAAGCGATTGCGAATAATAATGGAGAACAAAATTGCTTAAATAGATACAGATATTAAAATCAGAACCAAAATAGATAAAAAATTTTGATATACAAGAAATTTAAATAATGATATATAAAATTTACACTTTATTTTGTCCGACAAAAAAGTGAATTTATTTTAATTTTAGATGTTATGCAGAAAAATTTTAAGTAGAATAATTTAGTTTTATTGTTATTTTTGTAGCATTGTATATAAACTAAATGATTTTGAAAAAAATTCCATATTCAATAATCATTTAACCGATTTTTCGCTGAAAGAATATACATGAGTACTTTTGCACTTTATTTTGTCCGATAGTGTATATATATATATATGTATATATATATATATATATATTGGCTGACCGATCCTCATAATTTTATTTTTCATAAATGTAGGTTTCGGTTCCTAAAAATATTTTTTTCGTAGACATCGAAATTTAAAAGCCATTTATGTGCGTTTAAGTCATTTTCTGAAGAAGATTTCATATACATATTTACATTACATATTTTCGTTCCAACAAAAATACATAGAAAACGTTAAAATCAATTATTGAAGGGGGCAGGGTCAATTATGGCCTATAGAGATTTCGATTAATATCGAGAGCTTTTTGCAAAATGGATGTAAGCGAGATAAATTTTCATTCAATTAGGATACTGCGTGTTTAAGTTTATGTTTATATATTCAATATTTTAGAAAATTCAAAAAGTACCAGTTAAAGAACGAAAAATTACCAGAAATACTCCATTTTAAATTTTCATTCACTCAAGTCTCTGATTGCTTAGTTTTGTGTTTTTAGGTTCATTATAATCATAGCTGTAAAATTTCGATTACGATTAATAATCAATTAAATTATTTTTAAAAAATAATCGTAATGATTATTTAATTCTCTGGTATAAAATTTCTGATTATTAATTGATTACGATTAAAGTTAATCTAAAAATAATCAGGATTAATTAAAATTAATGAAAATAATCAAAAATAATCAGAATTAATCAAATAATTAATTTGATTATTTTCAAGGATTAATTTTGATTATTTTTGATTAATTTCAATATATTTGGTACAATTCTCTGTCTTTTTACAATACGTGTAATAGAAAAATGTTTTTCAAATTACACACTATTCGATTATATGACTGTTTTATTGAAAGCAATATATTTATCAAGTTTATTTCGATTGAAAATCATATCAGTACAAGATAGTATATATATATATATATATATATATGTATATGACCACTTCCAAAATTTGCTTTTTTACGACATATGATTTACCGAATATAACTCTTACTTCTTACTTATTTTAATCATAAATTACCGCTAAAATAGGAATAGTCTGCCTTTAGAGTTGCGAGTTTTCATACACTCTAAGAATGTTTTCAAAGTGAAACTTTTGGAATATTTTTCAATCTCTTTGTGATCCCTTCAAATGATGTTGTTCTGGAAGAACTTTAACATCCATGTAAACATTTTGGGTAATAAATTGGGGGACTACCAATGAGGGGAGAGGAACCTCCCATATGAATTAAATAAAAAATTCGTTTATCTGGGAAACTAATAGAACTAAATTCTTAAAATTTTGCACGAAGAACTTTAATATTCATCTAAACATTTTGGAGAAAAAAGGGCGGACTTTCATCTGGGGGGCTTGGATTAAATAGAAAAATTCGTATATCTGAGAAACTATTAGAGCTAGAATCTTCAAATTTTACTGAAGAACATTTAGAGAATAACGGGCGGACTTTCAATGGGGGGCTTGGCACTTCCCATATGAATTTAATACAAAATTTTGTATATCTGGGAAGCTATTAGATTATTAAAATTTTTCATAGATTAAATTAAAATCTTAACTAACGTTCGGAATAATTATCAAAATTGCAATAATTTGCGTGGAATCTCCCATATGTAACAAATTGTATATCTGGAAAACCAATGTAGTTAGAATCATCAAAATCGTTAAGTGGGTTTCTTATTTATATTGCTTTTAGGGTAGCACAGCACACTGGGTATAGCTAGTAAATAAACAAATAAAAAATCTTTGTTTTTACGTTATTGATCATTTTCTTAATGAAAAATTTTTTAGAAACTGATTTTCTGCAATTTTTTTATATGGAGGATAGGGTTAAATATCGGTAGATCCTAGTAAAACTTGGAGAAAGGATTTGTTTTTAATTTTTACGAATTTTTTATTCATCCCTGCATAATTTCTCACACAACTTTTGAGCTTGCTCTGTTTTGTTGTTATAAACAATATATTTGCTTCCAAAATCCCACTTTCTGATCTCTCGGATTCCGTTTTTATTTAAAATCGTAGAAAAATTAAAAACTAAACGTAATTGAAAACTTAGCCGGCTTACAGTCAATTTTAAGCCGCCGCCGACATATTTAGTGTTAGTCGCCGCCGACGTTAATATTTGTCGGCGCAGGGCTCTGCTTGAATGTCTTTTTGTTCAGATGTAAACATTTTATTCTAAACAAAGCAAGTAACAATATCTGTGGCCGTAATCACTGACTCAACAATTAAAAATTTAGTTTCATATTCAATGAAATAGTTGACACTATAATTAAGAAAAAATATTGATTTATCTATTTTATAATAAATCTAGTAACCCTCTAAATAATTTTATTTTAAGGAGTAAATAAATTGAAAAAATAAATGGAGGATCTAACACCCTTGACAAATCTTCA
The DNA here is from genome assembly GCF_015586225.1 of Lucilia sericata. NCBI lineage: Eukaryota > Metazoa > Arthropoda > Insecta > Diptera > Calliphoridae > Lucilia > Lucilia sericata. The sequence continues at coordinate 387,329 of NW_023994108.1, read as the reverse complement.
ACAGGTATTTATAGAGTATTTTTAATCGATTTCCAAACAGATGATCAATGAGTGCATGTACAATATTGGAACATAATCATACAAATTATATCATAACATTAATTTTCTAAGTACTTTCAGATTCATCATTTCTCATTCGACACACATCCCATTCATACATAAGTACATACATAAGTATGTATTTACATATGACCATTAGGGTGGTCTGTCTTATTTCTATGAAATCAAAACTATAAAGTACAAAAAAGAGACTTTATCAAAAATAAGTCATTTCACATTGTAAATATCGTTAAATATTATAAAAAGTTTTGCATCGACTTCAAAATTTTTCTGCTTAATACACATTGTTATCAGTGCTATGCATAACAAACAAACAAACGTGAGCTAATATTTTTGTGTAAATTTCCACTGGTAACCATACAAATTTTATTATGCATATTATAGAGCATATGCATATAATGTAAATAACAGTCACTTTTCAAAGTTGTAGTCAATTATGATTGATAATTATAATTATATATACATATATGAAATTTTTCACAAGGCTATAAACCTAGATCCTAAACCACCATGTATTTTAATAATTTTTGCGAGAGTTGTTAATGATATTGTATATGTACTGACCAGATCTTATATGGGGTGAAAAAAATATAGGAATCTTGTTCGTCTTAACCCCACAAAATAATTCCCTTTTCCAGATATTGCGATATTGAGCTCGCTATATAAGCTATAATTCCAGAACGGTAAATAATAGAAACACGCTTAGTACAAAGCTAATATTGTACTTCAAAATTAATATTATATACATAATTCTTGTTACTTTAAGTCAAACAGAGTTACAACAGATTTTGTCTCCAAAAACGTGATCTGGTCGCGGAGTATTTTCGTATATTTTGATATTATGTGATAAATGTTGCTATTAGGTAAATATTTTAAATATTATTGTTAAAGAATCATAAAGTACCTACATAGATTTAGTATTTCAAAAAGATGTAAAACACAAACCTACACTTCCGCTCACTTAAAAAGGTTCACTGTTTTGTTCATATTCAAATTTATTATTTGCAAAAAGTAAAGGACTAATTAGTAATTTTATAATTTTAGATAATAACATGATGTCTTAGGTATCTCTAGTAAGACAAAAATTAGCGTAATACCTGATAGCTGATTTTTAGCAATTTTTTTCTAACATACTACGTTTTTTAGCTATATTTTTTTGGTTCACTTGATTAGGTTCATTCAGAATAAAATCAGTTTACTGCTGGCAGTGGAAAAAATCCATTCATATTCTGGTGTCTGTGAATATAGATATATATTTTTTAAAAAATAGGCCGCGGTTGACTGAAGAATAAAATGGCAAAATTTTTGTGTTTTTGAAAACTGTCCAAAATCACAGGAATTTGGCAAAAAAAAAATTGGGCAAATTCAGAATGTTATTCGCAAATTTATAAGAAAACAGTCTGAATGTTAAGAAAACATTAATAAACATACATATAGAGTCATAACAAAAGAAGACAGAAGAGATTTCATAACATCTGGCTCCAAGTCAAGTGATTCTGCAGCAAAAATATAATAAAAAGTGGGTGTTACAGCAAGCCTAGCTATAATGAAAAACCCTCTTCAGTTTGCACATGAACACATGGTTACAAAAAGCAATATCAACATCTTGTTTTTTCGGATAAAAAAAGTTTAATTTAGAAGGTCCAGATCGATATAATAATTATTTTTATGATTTTTGAAATTAAGAGCTCTACCTGAGGTGTCTGCATAGCTGTGGAGGATGTTGGATGTATTGGGGGGCAATTTCGTATTATGAAACATGTGAGCTTCAATTTCTTTTATCTAGTAGGAATTGTAATAATTGTAATGCCATACTGGGAATAGCTTTTTTCACATTTTCGGATATCTTTGAACCCTTGCCGTAAATATTTCAAAAATATAATGCCCCGATCCATACCGCCAGGGCTGTAAATGGATGGATTCGATGCCAGAATGTAAAAATTTTAAAGTAGCCTCCATAATATTCTCATCTATTTATTATTGAAAATATTTCGGATATTCTTTCTCGTAAAGTGTATAGGTCGGGCAGACAGTATAACACAAAACAACCCTAAATTGAAGGAACTAAAAAGGCTTGGACCGAAATTTCCTTGTCATTACTTATAAATCTTAATAACTCTTTATCACCTCGAATTTTCGAAGTTATCTCAAGTAACGGCGGATATGTTTCTTACACAATCTTTTCTAAAACATTGTAAAAATATTTATAAAAATAAAAAAGTTTATTGAAAAATGCATTTTGTTGTTGTTTTTGTAAATTAAAGATGATGAACCTATTCAAATGAGCCAAAAAATATTGTTCAAAAACGTTGTGTTTTAGAAAAAAAATTATTAAAAATCGGTTATTAAGTATTGCACTAATGTTTGTCTATCTAGTGATACATAAGACATTATGCTATTAATTAAAGTTTTAATATAACCAATTAGTCCATTATTTTTTGCAAAAAATTAATTTAATTGTAAACAAAATAGTGAACCTATTTAAGTGAGCGGGAGTGTATGTTGAAAAAATTACAATATTTTACAAAATACATATGTATTTCATAATTCTTTACTGTTATACATTTTAAACAAAATATTTACAGAATATTATTTCTCAGATAATATAAAAAAAATAATAAAATGTTTCAATGAGAATTTCCAAATATTGAAAAATTTGACCTTTGACCTCCAAAGTTTACGCCTTAGGATTTCCCGATTTATATATAACTTCAGGGACATACATATCGATACCCTATATTCAAAAAGTGCTAAATCAATAAAGTCTAGTTTTCAGGAAAGCAAAAAAAACTATTTAATTCGTGAAATATTGCACTAAAAGACAATATTTCTTCCATAATACGTTTTTAACATACTTACTAATTCTTACCTATAAAAAAATTTTAATATTTTGCACATTTTAGCGACTTATTTAAGATAGCACTTTTTGGTCGACAAAAAAATAAATATTTGTTCTAAGTTAGCATGTTTTCTTCAAAGAATAGAACAAAAATTTCTTCTAATAATATGCGTTATTTTATAATTTTATGAAATGTTTTTTTTTAAAGGGATATAAGTCAAACCAATAAGTCCAATAAGATGCATTTACACCATTTAAGTAGAAAAACTCATGGCATATCTGCTTGTTTCCTTATTCTCAGTACAAATATTTTAAATTATGAAAAGTTTTTGAATATAAAAAGTACCAATATTTTTTGAATAATACTCCATAATTTGCACATTTAAAGACTTTTTTATAATCAAAATTCTAAATTGCAACCATAGAATATTATAGATCTTAGAGCCAATCTTTAGGTGAAAGATTAGCGATTAAATTAAAATTAATCCTCGAAAGATGTTTTTGAGTACTCAATTAGTTAATTTTGTTTGCAAGTTTAAGCGCCCAATGGAGGTGGTTTAAACTTAAGCACGAAATGCAAAAGTGTAAACAGCTGATGCAAAAAAATTAATACAATTTTTATAAATATAAACATTAAAATGATCTATTTATTGATTAGTATAAATTGTGGACACTTCAAAATATTTTTTTTGTTTTTAATTTAAGTTTTCAATAATTTTCATATTAAAATTACAATTGTCTTCTTCTTTTTTATAAAATATGCATTGTTTTGATAACAAACAGTGACGTTTTCTGTTGTTTTGTATGGCAACACTGCGAAGTTTAATCTTTTACTCAAAAACATCAAAGGGGATTAACATAAGATTATATTTATTTTTAGATTTACTAATCTGATTATTAATTGGCATTTGATTACCATCTCAAAAACCCGCTCTTAGTGTTATAAACGATTTCTGAAATAACTTTAAATTTTTCGGAAAAACATTATTTAAAGTCTAAAACTGGCTTTATATACAAATATATAAATGATCATATCTTAAAAACTATACATTAAATTTATTAATCTTCACCTGTTTTGTGTTTAGCATGTTCATCTTGTTAATATACAAAATAAATTTTAAATAAATTTGAAGTTTTAAAAATTTTTTTAAAATTTGTATGGAAGTTAGCACTTATTTTCTTCAATAAAAATTTAACTTTGAAATAGCATATTAACAAAAATTGTTGTTAAAAGTGCTAAAATTACTTTTTTGGTTTCAAATTTATACCAGACGTGGATCATGCATTGAGGAATCCTTTTGCATCAAAAACTCACTTTGCCCAAAATTGAGTTCGCACTTTTTGAATATAGGGTCACGATATATTATTAATAAACTACACATTTTTATTTAAAAACTAGTCAAAATCATTTTCTAGGTGTGGCAAAGCTCCCTTTGAATATTTAAAAATAAAATAAACTTCAAAAATCTCCATTCTTGTGAAACAAATAAAATTGAAACAACCTTCTATTTTTTTAACTCATTATTGTACTTCTGGAAAAAATATTTTGACTTAATTTTATGTTTTGTTTAATTAAAAAATATATTCAAATTAAATAATATTGTGAATAATACCCCATTTACACATACACGAAATCTAGTAGATTTCATTTAAAATCTTTTTAAGAATCTAGGCCGTTTACACTTACTATTTTTGGCATTTAGGAAGATTTCATTTTTTCTAATATTTCTTGAAATTGTGTCTGATATGAAAAATAAGAAGGAAAAATGGGATATTTATTAACATTTTATTTATAATAAAAAATTAGATATTTAAAAATAACATTACCTTCTATTTTAAATAAACTTTTTATTCGTGTTTTTCAATTTATTAAAATTTTGTTGACATTTTAATTTTTTTTGTTTGTTTTGTTTTTCTTGTGTAGCGTCGTATTTTTTTAGTAACATCACTAAAAACTATTAGATTTTGAGTAGATTTTAACGAAATCTAGTTACGAAGTAGATTTTGTTTTGTATGGGAAATCTAGTTAAAATCAACTAGATTTGGCTCGAAATCTCATAAGTACTAGATTTCGTGTATGTGTAAATGGGATATAAAATTAATAAATACAATATGAATGACATCCTCAAAATTATCTCCAGCAAACCTCACAGAAGCAATTTCAAATGAATTTTGACAGTTAGTTTGTGTAAAAAACTGGAAAGAAAAACCTTCATTTTGACAGTTAGTTTGTGTAAAAAACTGGAAAGAAAAACCTTCAGGTGGAACCGCGTAGTTAGATACAAATAAAATGGCATTAGAAATTAAATTTAAAAAGAGGCAAAGCGACACGATTTTTATTGTATGTTATGTATAAGCCTGAAACATTTCTATCGGTATGGTTTTTATCGGCCCTTTACCCACCGAAAAGTACACCAATCGACTTTGTCTGTTTGTCCATCTATGTAAACTTTGCAATCAAACTACTGGGCTCTTTTTTATTCCAAGGACGGACCTTACTGAAAATGGTAGATATGAAGCCATTATTTCACCTACCCCTAGATAATCCAACTTTCCGATTTGGGCTTTTAGCTCATAATAATGTTAAATATATTAGTATCTCTTCAAAAACCTCAAATTCCAGAAAATCAGTTTTTCATCAATAAATTGCTTAACAATAATAATTTAATAGCAATTTGTTTCCTAATTTTTAGCATCTTTTAATATATGCACATATGTACATTTTCACTGAATTTAACATTTCAAAATTTCTTGTAAACAACATTATTCTCGGGATTTCGGGATTGAAATTTCATTGGAATAAATAATGATGATTGTAGTACTTACTGTGGTAAATGTTGGTAAAAGACGAAATTTAGCATCCAAATGTAACAGACACAGAAGATCGTCATATTGAAAGGTTAATGATAAATAAATATACTAAAACTATAAATTAGATGTCAAGGCTATAAAAAAACATTAGTTATTACTTTTCGTTGATCATTACTATGGAGATCAATTATTCGATTTTTTGAAAACCCGCTTTTTGGGATTATCTAAAAAAACGGGTTTCGGTTTATCATTTTCAAAAAATAGTCTGACCGTTTTTTTCAAATGAAATAATAACAAAAAAAGGTCCTTTTTTATATAACATAAATTCAAGGAACACAGAAAAATTGAGCTAATGTTATATAAATATATAATGTTATAAAAAATTGTAAAAAAATACTAAAATAAGGCAGCCGAAGTTAAGAATCATATTGTACATATTAGGGACGCCAACCCCGAAATCCCGATCCCGAAAATCCCGGGATTGGAAAATACCGAATCCCGGTATTTTTTCGGGTTAAAATCTATAATTATTGATTTTAATTAATATTTTTACTAATTACTTACTTTTATTTTATTGTTCCAATCTTATAATTTTTAATTAAAAAGTGAACAATAGCGAAACATGTTTTTTTATGAATTATTGCTGTCTAGCCTTTAAATGTGCTTGTTTCTAGTTCGGAATTTATTGCGATAGCAATGGCTTGAGATTACTAAGTAAAATTAAAGTTTTCGCTAGAACTGTAGAAAAAATTTGGAATCATCGACGTTGTTGGTATGCAGATATCACCTAAACTCTAACCTAAAACCTGGTATTGTTTAACTCTAAACATTTTTGTTAATAGTAAACCCATAAACCAGAGAACTTTATTATCAGTCCAGATTCGGCAATTTGTCGTCATTTTAGCGTTTTTACCTTAAAATGGAAAATTGGTGATTTGCCGAATTTTGCTTCAAATATGCCAAATTTTTATTTAATTAAAATTAAATACATTTTTTAATTAATTTAAGTTAAACTAAGCTTCACATGGTGATGAAACATTTTTTTTTCGCCCACGATGCCAATTAGACCGAGATATGTACATGTATAATAATATTATTTAATATTACCCCAATAAAGCAAACATATAACAATATCGAAACGATATAATGATGTCGGTGATACAAAAAAATCGTAATATATAATAACATAATATATGTTGTATATTATGATTTTTTGTGTATGACACATCATTATATCGTTTCGATATTGTTATATGTTTGGTTTATTGAGGTAATATTAACTAAAACAAGTAGGCAAGTATAGTCGGGCATGGTCAACCGTGTTATATCAGATCATTACAAAAATCGGCAGATTCACGCAGTCTCATATAAGATTTCTGCCAATTTAGGTAGATATACTTCTTTATTTAACAAAATGAGCTTTGAAGCTATTTTCGGAGGATAGGTTTTATGGGGGCCCTCTTCACTAATGTGGTATAGGGTATAATGATATACGAGGCTATTTTTATAAGCCTCTAGAATATCTGTCTAGAATATAGTGATAATAAATGAAATCAAATTTAATTTAAGAACTAATTTCAAAATAAGATTTAGAAAAAAAAATGTTATCATATACAAATATTTGTAATGCCGCCCTAATGTATATTCATATGTACATACATACATACATTCCTATGTACATGCACACATAAATAAATACATACATACAGTGAATCAATTAAGTAATTTGCCTATGTAAAATTTTATAAATTTTAAGAAAAAACTTTGTCTGAACAATTATTTTTAGCAAAATAGAGCAATTTGTCTTATATTTTAATAAAATACCATAAAAAGTAAAATCGTGATATTAATTAACGAGATTTTTGATAAAATGTGAACGTATTGTTAATTTTTAAGGTCAATAAAGTATTTTGCTTTTTTAGGGTTTTTGTTCATTTTTTGATATTGCTGCATTATTTTATAAAATTTAATATTTTTATTACTCCTATGTATTAGAATAACATTTTTTAGATATTTTAGTAGTGGAACGACTAAGTTTGGACATTTCTTAACCGATTTATTATCCTATATACCTATAAGAATTTTTCAATATTTGACCTAACATGAAATCTATCGTTTCTTTGATTTAATTTCGAAAATAATAAGTAATTTTGAATTGGATACATGATATATTAGGAAATCAATGGATTTGGACCTAGAAAAAAATTTTAGTGGGGTATAAATCTAAAGATTATAACAAAAATAATCTGGGATTTTGGTCATTTTGTATTGATAAACAAAAACTACATTACGGAAACCCCATCTATTTGGGGAGTACTGTGTGAATTTCATTTAGAATTGTGTAATATTGATTCTTATTCAATAAAGCTAACACTAAGTACCGTCCTAGCCACTCTAAGTATGGGGATATCACCGTATACCACTATAGAACTATTACATGCTAGAATCTTGATATTCTACCTCATATTTTGAATGCCTTATTTTATGAATAAAATACAGTGGGCGTAGTTGGATTTGGATAGTTATTCTTGATTTGGGTTCTAACTATATATAAGTGTATGTATTAGTTGAAAAATATTGCTTTTGTGGATCTTAGGTGATGAGAACCGCCTCTATTTGTAAATATCTAAATTAAGTATTTTTCCCGTACCACACGATAGTTCACTTTATATTGTTTCGAAGCAACCTAAGTTCTGTTTAGAGGTCAAAATTTATACATAGTGTTCTTTTAAGTTCGTATATGGACTTTGGAGAAGATAAATGAGGACTTCAATGGTTTTTGCTTGAATACAAGTCGCTCTCCTTTGGCAGTTAAAGATTTTGAATGACAACTCAGTGTGTTTTTTTAATAATTCTTTGTGTTATTTCATCAATTTCTATATTTTATATTTTTTAATGATTGATTAACCTTCACATAATTGAATTTCATTGATTTATATTTATCCAAAAAATCTAAACTAGTTTTTTATATTGGAATTGCCTCATTATTTCCTTTTAAACATTTTTAACGCAAATAACTACACAGTTTCACACAATGAGGATATGATTTTTGAAAATTACAATTGAAAAATACTTAACACGTGTCCTTTTAACAATAAAACAATAAATTCCAAAAAGCAATTAAAAAATAATTTGAAAAACCCAACGAAATTAACTGGAACTTTCAATATGCAAAATACTTTATTGACGTGCAAATTATGATGAAAAATAATAAAATGCAACAACAAATGCACCAAAATTTTTATTTTAACATTTTTTCTTGGTTTTCCCATTCTACACAATCTCTATTTTCAATTGGAAACCATATATTTACTTTTTACCTGTTTTTTGGAATTTTATTTATGAACAAAAAACAAAATTCCCTTAAAAAAAGGTAGGCAAAAAACTTAGTTGATTCACTGTATGTATATCTAGCAATATTTTCGTTTTAATTTTTGTTGTTTTTTTTAAGGTTTAACTAAAAAATAAACAAAGTTGAATTGCAGATTACTTCTTTTTATTATTGGATTTTTTATTTGGATTTTTTCTTTTTGAACATCAGTAAGTTTTTTGTTCTAATGTTTTTTATTCATTATTCTATTTTTTAATTAAATAACAAATACATTCATAATTTCCAAAAACATTCTTTAAGATGTCTTTTCCTATCATTTTCGCATGCAATTGATGGAGGCATCTTTTAGGATGATATCACTAATTTATCGCCTTATCAACATTTTATACACACAAACATACATGTACATTAGGGATATAACTATTGACATTTTTTGCAAATATGAGAATTGGCATAGCATCGTCAAATAGAGCATTAAAAAATATGAAAAACCGCGGTATTATTTTTTCGCGGTTGCTAAAAAACTTCACGCACCAAACGATATAAAGTTTTCCATTACTACTTCAATTATTTTGGGTAAATACATCTTATTCTTATATTATTCTCAGCCCAAACCGTTAAAGCTAGAATCATGAATTTTTGGTACTAAGTTTCACTGACATTGTATTGATCCATTTGGAAGGGAGTTTTGGAAACTCGAACGTTTAGGGGATAAAATTGGTAGAAAGGGGGTAAAAGTTGGTTTATTTAAGAAATTGGTCTTGGTGCGTAATGGTTTTGATTCCAAATGATCAAAAAAATTATATTCCATACTTATACAACATTGGCCATCATGTAGTGGTATGCCAAAAATTTGGCCAAAATTAGTTATATCCCTAATGTACATATATTAGGGCATATCCAAAATGAAGCACTATCACTAGGTAGTACCCAGTATTGTTCTACCAACGAAAACATTTTACTTTTGTTATTATTGTTATGCAAAAAGCGTCCGAGGCAAATCGATTTTGTGAAACCATTTACAAATAATTTTATATGAATTTTTTGTCCATGCGTTTTTTTTTCAGTGCAAATGTCGTGGGTCAAACAATGATATTTGTTTATATCAAAAATGTTAAATTTTATATTAATGAATTTAAAATTTAGTTAAAAGACGAAACCTTTTTAACCATCGCGAAAACTAATAATATTTTTACTATTAGTGATAGGACATATTTGACATTTTCAAAAATTTTATAAAAGTTATATCCCTAATATATATGTACATATGTATGTATATACACCCTGCCAGCAACTCACTTAGATTATTTTAAATAAAACCAATCGAATATTTTACCATAGTCAAATTAGTTACTTAAATGTTAGTTTTTAGTTATTTTTTAACTAACTGCCAATTTTTGTTAGATACATTTTAATCAAATATGTATTGGAAAAGTATGCGAAAAATTTCCCCAGAAAAAATAATCCAAAGTCAAAAACAAAAAATGACCCCAAAAATACACAGGTTACAAAAAAAAAAAAACAAATTTTTTCGGTGGATTTTTGGTTTTTTCTTTTGGGACTAATTTAGAAAAATTTAAAAAGGAGCCCAAAATCGTATAACGAAAAAAAACTGCAATTTGTTTTACTTTTTTTTGAAAATAAAAAATTGTCCTAAAAATTGCATACAAAAATTTGGAGTGAAATTTAATTTTCATATGTGGGTCCATTTTTCGCAGCGCCAAAACATTTTCCTTTATTAGATAAATAAATTACAATGTGCTTTACTAAATCATTCTATATATTTTTTTGCAAATTAATACTACGTTCACATATTCGTGTTTTTGAAACGCATCAGTTAAAAAAAATTAATTCGACTCGTTTTTCCACAAATTTTTTATGTTCAAAAATATCTCAACTCGATGTGTTTAATTATCAAACACATAAAAGGTATTCACGTCAACGAAATTGGAAGTGCCAGCATTCTAATAGTTTCACGTGTGATATTGGTGATAAACATAATGTATTTTAAAATTTAATAAAAAAATTACTTTTTATACCCACCATCAAAAAAGACGGGGGTATAAAATTTTATTGATTTTGTCATTCCGTTTGTACCACATCGAAATATTGGTCATAGACCCACAAAAGTATATACATACATTCTGGGTCCTTATTAAATTCTAAGACGATCTAGCTATGTCCGTCCGTCTGTCTGTTGAAAGCACGATCGAGTCCGAACGGAATGAGCTAGAGGGTTGAAATTTTCCACAAATATTCTCTATAGGTAAGCTTAATTTGGTATTGAAAATCGGCAAAATCGGTTAACGATTTCGGATAGCCCCCATATAAGTGGACCCCCGAAAAAGAGCTTTAAACGGGCATATCTGTTTTAAAAGTACGAGTATAGCGAGGATCGGTCCATAATTGACCATACCCGCCATATAAGGTTCCTTTCAGAAAACTGGCTTAAAAATAAGAAGTTTAGTTTAGTTTAAAAGGTTTGTATACCAAAAAGGTATACATCCACTCGGAGACCCAAGAGGATCCATTGTGATTCCCTTTAAGAAGAAACAAGAAAATAAACAGAAAGAAGACAGAAAAGCCGGAGAGATAAGTTTGAAGTTAATGAATTTCTATCCTAATAGAGAAAGAATGTTGATAGTATTGGAAGGGAATTCTACGAGTTCCGACGCCTAAATAGCCAATCCACTCCCCTGACAAAACCTAGAATGTCGCTTATACTACACCTAGCTACATCTCCTTAGTCATCATGGAATGTTTTTCCTAGCCATTTTCGCCTCAGACTCTGTACACCAGGACAGTCACACAAAATATATTCTACTGTCTCTAGCATTTCTTGGCCTTCGATACCCTGCAATCCAACCTACTATGCCAGGATTGGTTGGTGGAGTTCCTGAATTTGTCAGAGATTAACCTATAGTAGTAGCAGATATGAGGTTTCACCGACCTAACTCCACTATTATTGTCCAGATCTGACCCTTGTCTGGCCAGTTCGTTTGCGATCTCATTACCCTGTATATTACAGTGCCCTGGAACCCAACACAACCTGATTGTATACATCCCAGATAGATCGCGGATAGCATTCCTGCAGCTGCTTACTAATCCGGAGTTAACTACATGACATTTCAAGGCCTTAAGTGCTGTCCCTACTTGGAAACTCTATTTGGGGTGTTACACCGAAGTCTAGTGTCGTAACTAAATGATCAGAGATGCAATCTGTAGTCCTTTCATTTCCTGTTAGACAAACCTCGTGCAAGATCTTAGTGTGACCTACCCTCTGAGGTATTACTAAGGATGACTCATAGAGTCTCAGTTAATTCCTAGCCGCCACACTCTCAACATATTTCTCAATGGGAAGCACACCTTTGAGCTTTATTGAGTATCATTCTATAACTACTCTTCCTCATAGCTACCCACCACACCGTGCATCCATAGGCAATAATAGGACTTACTACCGACGTGTAAATCCAGTTTACCATATTCGGTCGTAAGCCCCAATTGTTACCGATGGAGTTTCTGCATGTGTAATAGGCATTGAGCCCCTTTTTCAGCCTTTCCTGTAAATTTTTCTTCCATGACAGTTTGTTGTCAAGGAAGGTACCAAGATACTTGGCTCCGTCTGACAAATTCAACTCGACGCCGTTCAACTTCGGCAAATTAAAATTCTCTATCCTATATCTCCTGGTAAAGAGTACTAATTCCGTTTTTAATGGATTGACACCCAACCCATTTATACCGGCCCAGTTCGATAGGTCACTAAGTGCCGCTTCCATGACCTCACTGATCGTAGGGAGAAATTTTCCCTTAATCAGAATCACGACGTCATCTGCGTACGCAACTATTTTCCTACCTTTGGATTCCAAGATTTTGAGAATCGAGTTAACCGCTAGTAAACAAAGCAGTGGTGAAAGCATCCCTCCTTGTGGTGTACCCCCGGTAACTCTTTTCCTAATCCTATCCTCCCCTAAGGTTGAGTTGATAACTCTGCTATCAAGCATAGAAACTATCCAACTCACCCGGAAATCCTGAACGCCGAGTGTTACCAACGACTCCTTAATGGCCTCTATTTTAATATTATTAAAGGCTCCTTCTATATCCAAAAACGCGACCAAGGTATAGTTTTTGTGATCTAGACCGTGCTCAATACAACCCACCACCTCATGAAGCGCACTCAAAAGTATCAATATTGCTCCTAAGATGAAGGTCTATCAGTCGCTCAAGAGTCTTAAATAGAAAAGACGATAGGCTGATAGGTCTAAAATCCTTCGGTTTAGAGTGGCATGCCTTACCAGCCTTGGGAATAAAAATTACCCTAACCTCCCTCCACCCTCTAGGTAGATATCCCATTATGAGACATCTCTTGAAAATATCGGCTAAAAGCACCAATGCGCCATCAGGGATATTGCAGAGCATCGCTGGAAAAACACTATCCTAACCCGGCGACTTTTGAGTTCACCGCCCAGCTAAGTTTATCCATGGTGACTATTTCATCAATGTGACCATTTCCATGACTAGAGTCTATAGGTCTAAAAAGCCCCTGCTCTACGTCCCTAGTATCAATGTCCTCACAACCAGAGAAGTGTGTTTCCATAAGTAGAGAGAGTGTCTCGGAGCTAGACTCCGTCCATGAGTTGTCTTCACGTTGAATATAACCTAAGACCTTTGTGTCTTTGGATAATATTCGCCTGAACCTAGACATCTCATTGACGTTTTCAACAGATTCACAGTATGTCACCCATGAATTCCGTTTTGCTCTTTTGAGATCTCCCTTGTACTTATTAAAGCACACTTTGTGAGTAAGTTTATCCACAGCGTTGTCCAAGTCCTTAGGTCGCTGGACCAAGAAATCAGACTGCGACAAACCTGACTGGACCCTGCTGAAGAAACTTGTCCAGTCCGTCTTGCGAGGATCCCTGAAAGGGTTCTGCCTAGTTTTATTAAAATTCAATGCGAAGGTGATGCGACTATGATCAGAAAAAGAGTAGTACGTATCAACCCTCCAATCCCTAATGAGATCATCATTTCGGTTCGTTAGTGTAATGTCGATTACTGCTACCCTACCCTGAACGTTGGTGTAGTACCCCTGTTACAGATTATAAGATTTTCGCAATAATAAAATTATACACCCAATCACCTCTTTTGTTGATGTCAGCACTTCCCCACTGTGATGAGCTTTTGCATCACAACCCAGTATGGGATCCATACTGTCACTATTGACCTAAGAGACAGTTCGGATGCTTGAATCACTTCAAGCTTATTGTCTCTGCCGGAAAATTTTGGCGTCATTTGCGCCGAGTGGACAACCTTCATATGAAAGCCTCCTTTGAGTCCCCTTGTCCTCGCCAGCAGGAGGAGATGAGGCTGCCAACCGATTTTGAGCAGGTATCACACTGATATCATGCTCTCCATCGGAAGACAGAGTCATATCCTCCAAGATCCTAGCATGAATGTCCGTCAAAGTCAGGTCCCCTTCAAAAATACTGTATTTATCCATCTCTAAAAAATCACTGTCCCTGAAAGCCGTAGTGTCCTTTCTAACTACCCTTTCGTCATTTCCCTTGTCCGTACTGTCCTCTTCTCCTTCCATTATTATGTTTTTTGTTTTTTCTAATTGATTTTCCATTTTTGTTCCCACGAATAGGCTTGTTCAGACGGACCACCCACGCAGTGACGGCATACGTGGGCTAGGCAACTAACTTTCAACAGCGCTTTACCATGACGCTGAGGGGAGTTGCTAACGACTAGATTATTTACGAACTAACTAGCCGCTCAGGACCTCGGCACAACTACCACTAACCTTGACCTTAAAAGTGCAATTATAACGTGCTACTCCTAACGGTAAAGCCCTTATCAATCAAGAGCGAACCTGCAAAGGTCAGTCACGTATCATCTTTGTCCTGTTATGCATCAATAGGCTAGGTACCACCTATCAATAGACACAACCCTGACAGGATGAGCAACCATTAGTTATATATTCCTTTAGAGTCATGACCACCCGTGAGAAAGAGTATTAATAGTCTCCTCAACCAGAGAGACCATGACCACGAATATACATACGTAAGCCCTCGCTCGCATCGCGACAAGATTGTTGCTCAGGCGAGGGAAAATAAGAATATAACGATGAAATTCGCCACACATAAGTTTTATGCAAGTCAAAATCTCTACCAAATTTTTCATGGATCGGTCAATAATTGACCCTACCCCCTTATAAGGTTCCTTTAGAAAATGACTTTGACCCTCATTACTGGCTTAAAAATACGAGTGTAGCAAATAAATTTGACATAAGTAAGTCTCTTATGAGCCAAAATCCCTCTACCGATTTTTATGCTGATCGGTCCATAATTGACCCTATCGCCCATATAAGGTCCCCTTCAGAAAATGACTTTAACGCGAATTACTGTCTTCAAAATACGAGCACAGCGATGAAATTTGAAACATAAGTTCCATGCGAGCCAAAATCTCTATCAAATTTTATGTGGATCGGTCTAAAATTGACCCTACCCCCATATAAGGTCCCCTTAAACAAATTACTTTAACGCCAATTTAGCTATTTTTAGCTGGAAATCTAGCGATTTTTCTTTAGATTTTAAGGCATTTTCAATAATAATAAATATTCTTTGGTTTTAGTCAGTAACTTAACAGCTTAACAGAACATAATTAGAAGCATACAGGTTATGATTATATTTAGAACAGTGATTTATTCCTTATAAAAAAATAAAATATTTGTGTGGAATTTCACCTTAAATCCGAAATAATTTACCAAGTTATTGGAGATAAACTGCCCACAAAAGTGTTGTAGGGTATAATTGCTCTTGCGCCAAAAAGAATGAACATTTTTGAGGTAATAAAACAGTTAAAGTTATACAAACAATTTTAGAAGGGGTATATTTTGTTGTACTCAATTAAAAAACGAATGTTAAATTATTCTAGTCTTTTAGTAAATGAGTGATATGATAATAAAATTCACCTTAATTCTAAAAAGTTGTGGCCGCAGTAGTAGTGGCGTATAGGGCCGCATATCGATATTGCTGATAAACTCCCCACAAAAGGGTGTAAGGTATCCAAATTCTGTTGAAACATTTTAGTTCCTATAAAACTACCATAATTTGGAGCCATAGATAAGCGTTAGAGTAATTTTTTGGAGTAAATCTTATATAAGGGCTTTAGTCATATTTGAGCGTTACAGCCAGTAATGAGCTTTACGGTCATTTTCTGAAGTCGACCTTATATGGAGGGTAGGGTCAATTATAGACCGATCTCCATAAAATTTGATAAAGAGTTTTTGGCTAGCACAAGACTTGTTTATGTAAAATATCACTGCTATAATCGCATTTTAAAATGAGCAATGAGCGTTAAAGTAATTTTCTGAAGGGGACCTTATAGGGGGTAGGGTCAATTATAGACTGATCCTCATAAAGTTTAGTAGAGAGGTTTTGGCTCATACAAAACTTGTTTATTACGAATTTCATCGCTGTACTCGCAGTTTTAAGCTAGTAATGAGCGTTAAAGTCATTTTCTGAAGGGGACCTTATATGGGGGTAGGGTCAATTAAGGACCGATCCTTGTAAAATTTGATAGAGAGCTTTTGGCTTGCACAAAACTTATTTATGTAGAATTTCACCATTGTACTCGCATTTTTGAGTCAGTAATGAGCGTTAAAGTAATTTTCTGAAGGGGACCTTATATGGGGTATATGGTCAATTATGGGCCTATCCTTATAAAAGTTTACAAAGAGATTTAAATTCCCATAAAACATGTTTGTGCCGAATTTCACCGCTATAGATGCTTCTTTTAGTCAGTTATTAGCGATAAAGTCATTTTTTGAAGGGGGACTTATATGCGAGGTAGGGTCAATTATGGACCCATCCTCATAAAATTTATGAAAATGATTTTAGTTAATATAAACTTTTTTATGTCGAATTTTATTGCTATATATGCTTCTTAAGGTCAGATATGAGCATTAAAGTCATTTACTGAAGGAGCCCTTATATGGGGGATAGGGCCAATTATGGGTATATCCTTATAAAATTTTACAAAAAGATTTAGGTTCCCATAAAACATGTTTGTGCCGAATTTCAACCGCTATAGATGCTTTTTTTAGCCAGTTATTAGCGATAAAATCATTTTCTGAAGGGGGCCTTATATGGGGGCTAGGCGAAATCGTGGACCGATGTTGTTTGTCAATACCAAACAAACTGCATCAACTAAAAGTAATCGTGCAAAATTTCAGCTTGCTATCTACTTCCATTTGGACTCTATCGTGTTTTCAACAGACAGACGGACGGACGGACATGGCTAGACCGTCATAGAATTTAATAAGGACCCAGAATATATATACTTTTATGGGTCTTAGACGAATATTTCAATGTGTTACAAACGGAATGACAAAAACAATATACCCCCATCTTTTTTGATGGTCGGTATAAAAATACGAGTATAGCGATGAAATTCGAAACACATAAGTTCCATTCGAGCCAAAATCTCATTATCAAATTTTATGTGGATCGGTCCATAATTGACTCTCATATAAGATCCCCTTCAAAAAGCGACTTTAACTCTCAATACTGGCTTAAAAATACGAGTAATTTGACACATAAGTAAGTCTCTTACGAGCA
Source organism: Lucilia sericata (assembly GCF_015586225.1). NCBI lineage: Eukaryota > Metazoa > Arthropoda > Insecta > Diptera > Calliphoridae > Lucilia > Lucilia sericata. Next base: position 369,670 of record NW_023994108.1, on the reverse strand, counting down.
AAATCCTCTCTACCAAATTCTATGTGGATCGGTCCATAATTGACCATATTGACCATAAAGGGTCTAAAAGGTCAATAATTCACTCTACCTCTCATATAAGGTACTCCTAAGTAAACTTGATGAGTAATATCACCCTGTTATATGGGAGTATTCCTGTTACGGCATAAAGTTTGATGGTGGATATATGAGATTCGGCACAGCCGAATATAACACTCTCACTTGTTTATTTTCAAATTTATTGAAATTTTAACTTGATTTTTAGTAAACTCGCAAAATCCTACAGGGTACTACTATATTTTATAATTCAAAACTTAAGTTCGCAATCTTCAAATACTTAAGTAATAAAGAAATGAAAGATAATAATGAATAAAAAAGACACATCTGAAATGAATGTACAATGTAGGGAATATCTAAAAAATATATACATATGTTCATATAAATTTGATGATTTTTTTCTCACATAGCTTAAGAAAAAAATGACTGAAAGGCAGCCTTTGTTACAATCCGATCGACTGGACATTGAAACCCGTTCTATACCACGACCCGATCTACGAAACTCCCCAGACAATATGTTGGTCAGCATTCAAAGTGAAGAATGTTTTGGTAAGTAATGTTAAATTATGTAATTATAAGAGTAATTATAAGCATCTTTATTTTACATTGAAGAAGAAACTACTGAAAATGACAATAAGAACGATTACAATCCTTCTATGCATCGTACCTTGGATCATCCCACATCTAATTTAGATACAATGATACATTTATTGAAAGGTAATATTGGCACGGGTATATTAGCTATGCCAGATGCCTTTAAAAATGCCGGTTTATATATGGGCTTATTTGGAACTTTAATAATGGGAGCAATATGCACTCATTGCATGCACATGTTAGTACGATGTTCTCATGAATTATGCCGACGTTTACAGCATCCCTCCTTAAATTTTTCTGAAGTTGGTTATTGGTCGTTTGAAACTGGACCGGTTTCTTTAAGACGTTATGGAAATGTAGCAAGGTTTGTTTATAATTATATACAGAATCATTAATTATTCACGGTTTTATTCATAATACAAAATAGTATCTATCTATATATATATATATAAAAGAGTAGCGTTACTGACTGACTGATTCATCATCGCACAGCCCAAACGGTTGAACCTAGAATCATGAAATTTTGACAGTAGATGTGTTTTTGGTTATATAGATCCATATATATAGATTTTTGGAAATTTGTATATTTAGGGTTAAAAAGGGAAAAAACGGGTAAAACAGGTTTTCTTAATTATCTTACCTAATATTAGTGATACAAGAAAAATTTTAAATGCACGTGTATCTACTATTAAAATAAGCAGATGGGTGTCTGGTACTTTTTTGAAATTCGTACTTTTAAGGGGTGAAAATATGTAACAAAGGTGATTTGTAACTTTTTTAGCCCTTTATAATTTTTTAATTAATAAACAAAATAACATTTTTGTAAATATTTTGAATATATCTCCCAAAATTAGGAGACACCTAGGAAGGGAAAAAACTGTATTTTTGGTACTTTTTTTAACACATTAAGAAAAAATTTTCGTTTTATTGAAGTATTCCCATTAAATTACGGACTAACTCTGTAATATTTATTGAAACCAAATGTTTGCTATTTCACTGGGGAAAAAAGTACCAAAAAGGGGAAAAACGGGAAATTTAATTTTATGCAAACTCATTGAGCCAATTTTTTAAAATTTAAAAAAAAGTTGTTTATTTACTCACACAAAATAAGCTATTGGTATACTCCCGCTCACTTAAATAGGTTCACTGTTTTGTTTACATTCAAATTAATTTTTTGCAAAAATAATGAACTAATTCGTTATATTAAAATTTTAATTAATACCATGATGTCTTATATATCACTAGATAGACAAACATTAGTGCAATTCTTAATAACCGATTTTTACAAATTTTTTTTTTCTAAAATACTACGTTTTTGAACCATATTTTTTTTTGGCTCATTTGAATAGGTTCATCATCTTTAATTGACAAAAACAACAACAAATTGCATTTTTCATGAAACTTTTTTATTTTTATAAACATTTTTACAAGGTTTTAGAAAAGATTTAGTAAGGAACATATCCGCTGTTACTTGATATAACTCCGAAAATTCGAGATAATAAAAAGTTATAAAGATTCTTAAGTAATGGCAAGGAAATTTCGGTCCAAGCCTTTTTAGTTCCTTTAATTTAGGCTTATTTTGTGTCATACTGTCTACCCGACCTATACACATTACGAGAAAGAATATCCGAAACCTTTTCAATAATAAATAGGTGATAAGATTATGAAGGCCACTCCAAAATTTTTACATTCTGGCTTCAAATTCACCCTTTTACAGTCCTGGCGGTATGGATCGGGGTATTATATTTTTGAAATATCCACGGCAAGGGTTCAAAGATATTCGAAAATGTGAAAAAAGTTGTTTCCAGTATGGCATTACAATTCTTACTAGATGAAAGGAATTGAAGCTCACATGTTTATAATACGAAATTGCTCCCACTACATCCCACATCCTCCACAGCTATGCAGACGACTCAGGTAGAGCTCTTCCTTTAGTAAATCATAAAAATAATGATTATATCGATCTGAACCATTCAAATTAAACTTTTTTACATCCGAAGAAACAAGATGTTGATATTGATTTTTATAACCATGTGTTCACGAGCAAACTGAAGAGGTTTTCTCTTTACGAGTGGCAATTGGAATGGGTTTTAATTATTTTTTAATATTTTTAAATCCTTGGCCCTTCTTACAATTCGCTTGCTGTAACACGCACTTTTTCTTTAATTTTTGCTGCAGAATCACTTGACTTGGAGGCAAATTTTATGAAATCTCTTCTGTCCGCTTTTGTTATGACTCCATATGTAGTTCAATTTATGTTTTCTTAATATTCAGACTGTTTTCTTATAAAATTGCGAATAACATTATGAATTTGACAAATTTCCTTGCCATTACTTAAGAATCTTTATAACTTTTTATCATCTCGAGTTTTCGGAGCTATATCAAGTAACGGCGGATATGTTCCTTACTAAATCTTTTCTAAAACCTTGTAAAAATGTTTATAAAAATAAAAAAGTTTCATGAAAAAATTCATTTTGTTGTAGTTTTTGTCAATTAAAGATGATGAACCTATTCAAATGAGCCAAAAAATTTTGTTCAAAAACGTAGTATTTTAGAAAAAAAAAAAAAAAAAATAGTAAAAATCGGTTATTAAGTATTGCACTAATGTTTGTCTATTTAGTGATATATAAGACATCATGTTACTATTTAAAATTTTAATATTACTAATTATACTATGTTCACATATCCATGTTTTTAACGTGTTTTTGGAAAAACTCAATGAGTTTAAACACAACCGTTCACATATTAAATTACCGTGTTTTTTGCTTTGAAATGTTTTTCTGTCTTAAACATTTTGTTTTAAAAATTAAGATTTACACTTAAATTACACTAAATTTAATATTTAAACACAATTATTTATTAAACTAAAACAAATTTAAAATCTTTTCAGCAACAATATTAATATTTTTACAATTTCAATTTTTATTTTTGACATTACTTTTTGTTCTAGCTGTGTTCATTAAACAAAAGTACGAAAAAAATCATTCCTGTTCTAAAAACATTATGTATTTTATAATTAAACATGTCGAATTGAGATGTTATTGAACTTGAAAAGTGTATGGAAAAAAGAGGCGAATTTGAAGTGTTTTTTGAAAAAACATCATGTGTTTCAAAAAACACGAAAGTGTGAACGTAGTATTAGTCCATTATTTTTTGCAAACAATTAATTTGATTGTAAACAAAACAGTAAACCTATTTAAGTGAGCGGGAGTGTATATTATTTTGGAATTCGAGTAGAACTTTTTTGAAAGCACAATTTTTTTGGAACAAATGAATGCAAATTTGAATCGTCTGAGTTGTATCTGTGATATATAGATTTAAATACGGAACATTTTGTAAACTTAATTCTCAAAAAAGTATATTTCTAAGCGAAAAGGGGAAAAATTGTATTATTTTTATTATTACTTTCCACTAAGGTAGAATTTATTCCACTTTTGGTACTTTTTCTTTCTTCAAATAATACTCTGTATGTTTTATAATATGAATTCAAAACACATGATTATTAAACATACACGGCCCTCCTTGATTAAGATTCTTTAAGAGAGAACTTTTTAGTACTTTTTTTTCTGATAAATGGTACTTTTTGAATTTTCTAAAATATTCAACCCAGGAACATACATTTTAACATACATGGTCTTGACTGAATAATATTCTGTAAGTGGGTATTCTTTGGTAGTTTTCCATTCTTCAAATGGTACCTTTTGGTTTCTCTATAATGGTTAACCGTAACACATCCTTATTAAATAAGAATTTATTGAGAGAGATTTTTGTACTTTTTCGTTTTTTCGATGGTACTTTTTGATATTTTTACGATATTGAACATAGAAATATAAAATTTTAAATATAGGGACCTTAGTGAATGAGAATCTACTGAAAGGGACTTTTAGTACTTTTTCATTCATCAAATTATATTTTTTGAATTGTCTATAATATTGAACACAGAAACATAAATTTTTTGATTAAATAAGAGGTATTTTATAGCATTTTTTTTAAATAGTAATTTCGAAATTTTCTATAATGTGGAAGCTTAACGAATGGAACTAAAAATATCCCTGAATGCGAATTTATTCACGTGATATTGAACGTAAAAAACTGAAACATTCAAAAATTTTTGACGATTTTCACTGTCGAAAATGGCCTGTTGACGATTTGACGATTTTAACTCTAAATTTGACGATTTTTTGAAATAAGATTTTTGTACTAATTTAAATACATTTTATCATTTTTCTATCTATAATTTTAAAGAAAGTCGATGTATGTATTTAGAATATCCAATGAAAATATTAATAAAATTAAACATTATAATGTTTTAGAGTATTTCCACTGATCAAATGATTTGAATGAGAGAGAATTTTGAGAATTTGTTTTGCATACGAATAATTGAAACATCTAATATACATACATTTACTAGAGATCATACCAAGTTAGTTTGCAAGAACTCCATGCAAAAGTATTTTAAATCATATTTGTAAAATTAAACAGATAATAAACAAATGCATTCGTAATTCAGCTCTGGGTGGAGCAAGATCGTCATGCGTCGTTGCCATTATCGCTTAAGGGAAATCAGGCCGTCCTTTTTGCTCTGCCTTCGAGAGTTTTACGTTTCGAACCCCATTGGTGAAATATGTGACGCCGAATAACAGTACCGAGTTACGGTTTTTTTAAGTGCATGTTGGCCATATGCTTTCTTGTTAACTTAAGTTTTAATTTTGATTAGGGTCTAGAACCAAAAATTTCATATGCTGTCCAGTCGTACTGGAATAATTGGTGTTGGCGTTATAATCTTTCGATTATTATTAAGCAAACTTAAAGTACAAACAAACAAAACTAAAGTCTATCAAAATTGATAAAATTTCTCGGATTTTTACTGCTTCTAAAAATAAGATCTGATGTAGTTCAAAGTTGCCAAAAATGAACAACATCCCTCCAATGACACGCTAATGTAAAATTCATAGCTTTTTCACCTGAATTTGAAGCACTTCGGGTTACTAGTTGTGATGAAAATTCTACATCTTTTTCCACACTTTTTTTGCTGGGTTGTGATGAAAATTCTACATCTTTTTTTACACTTTTTTTGCTGGGTAAATAAGTGCGCTAGAAAATATTTTACGAAAGTCCTTAATTATTGATTCAAAGTTATAGCGCATTTATAATAAAATTGTCAATAATATATCCTTATATGAAATGTTTTTCAATACTCCTGCCCCTATATTTTAAGACGCCTAAGTGTAGCGAAAATTTGGAGTTTTTTTTACCAAATTCATTTTTAGCATTTTACAAACAATTCATGCTGCAATTTTAAATTCTGAAGACATGAATCGTTAATCAATCAATCATAATATAATTTATAAACATTTGATAACAATTTAGTCAATGTTATTTGAGAATAATTTCTTGATAGATCCAAAATTTCTAAATTTCTCGCGATAGCATTAAGACTTTTTAATAGGCCCAAATCTATATATATAAAAATGAATGTGTGTTTGTTTGTATGTTTGAACGTTATAGACTACTAAACGGCTGAACCGATTTTCTTGAAATTTTCACAGCGTCCCAGCAAAAAATATTTGATGTCATACTTTACAAACCACATCTTAATCACATCTTAAAATGCGATTTCATATTTTTCACTTTTACCCAGCAAAAAAAGTGTGGAAAAAGATGTAGAATTTTCATCACAACTAGTAACCCGAAGTGCTTCAAATTCAGGTGAAAAACCTATGAATTTTACATTAGCGTGTCATTGGAGGGATGTTGTTCATTTTTGACAACTTTGGACTGCATCTAATCTTATCTTTGGAAGCTGTAAAAATCCGATATTTGTATGTCAAAAATAAACCACATTCTTTCAATGAAACGCTTATGTTAATTTCATTGGTTTTTCATCAAAATTTGAACTACTTCCAATATGTTGTTTATAGTGACATTTCTACATCTCTTTCCTCATTTTTAACTGTGTTTTCATTTGTAAGGATATGTTTGGTTTATAAAAGCGAAAAGTATGCAATCGCATTTTTAGATGTGATTAAGATGTCGTTTGTAAAGTATGACATCAATTATTTTTTGCTGGGTATAAACCAAATATTTCCTTACAAATGAAACCCCAGTTAAAAGTGAGGAAAGAGATGTGGAAAAGTCATTACAAATAACATATTTGAAGTACATCATGATTTGGTGAAAGAGTAGCGAAATTTACATAAGCGTGTCATTAAGAGAATGTGTTTTATTTTTGACATCCAAATATCGGATTTTTACTGCTTCTAAAAATAAGATCAGATGTAGTTCGAAGCTGCCAAAAATGAACAACATCCCTCCAATACCCCTGCTGGGGTATTCCTGCATGTCTGGAATAGGTAATAGGCTACTTTTTATTTCGAAATTTCAAGTGGGCGATGAGCCACGCCCACATTAAGAAAATATAAAATCCGTATATTTGAGATAATATAACAGTTAGAGTCCTCAAATTTTGTCGGAGCCACTTTAGTGTCAATATGATCATTTAGGACAAAAAGTAGTAGCATTAGGGGGCTTGGTACCTCCCATATAAATTAAATACAAAAATTCGTTTATCTGGGAAACTAATAGAACTAAATTCTTAAAATTTAGCACGAAGAACTTTAACATCCATGTAAACATTTTGGGTAATAAATTGGCGGACTACCCATGAGGGGAGCGGCACCTCCCATATTAATTAAATACAAAAATTCGTTTATCTGGGAAACTAATAGAACTAAATTCTTAAAATTTTGCACAAAGAACTTTAACATCCATGTAAACATTTTGGGTAATAAGTTGGCGGACTACCCATGAGGGGAGCGGCACCTCCCATATTAATTAAAAACACAAATTTTTTTATTTGGGAAACTAATAGAACTAAATTCTTAAAATTTTGCATGAAGAACTTTAATATTCATCTGAACATTTTTAAGGAAAAAAGAGCGGACTTTCATCTGGGGGGGGGGGGTGGTATCTTGGAGCCCCCATATGAATAAAATAGAAAAATTCGTATATCTGAGAAACTATTAGAGCTAGAATCTTTAAATTTTACTTGAAGAACTTTGACATTCATCTGAACATTTAGAGTATAACGGGCGGACTTCCAATGGAGTACTTGGTACCTCCCATATGAATTAAATACAAAATTTCGTTTAACTGGGAAACTAATAGAACTAGATTCTTCAAATTTTGAACAAATTATTTTAATATTCATCTGAATATTTTGGAGGAAAAAGGGCGGACTTTCATCCGGGGAGCTTGAAGTCCCCACATGAATTAAATTCGTATATCTGAGAAACTATTAGAGCTAGAATCTTCAAATTTTACATGAAGAACTTTGACATTCATGTGAATATTTAGAGAATAACGGGCGGACTTTCAATGGGGGGCTTGGCTCCACATATATGAATTAAATACAAATTTTTCATAGATAGATAGAAATTGGCGAACTTGCAATAATTTGCTTGGCATCTCTCATATGTAACATATTGTTAATCTGGAAAACTATTATAGTTAGAATTTTCAAAATCGTTAAGTGGGTTTTTTATTTAATCAGTTTAAACGGCTAAACTGATTTTCGTGAAATTTTCACAATATCTTCCTGTATGTCTGGAAGGAGTTATAATTGCTTTTTATGTTGAAATTTCAAATGAGCGAGGTCCCACGTATAGAGTCCCCAAATTTTGTACAAGTAACTTTTGTTTAAATACAAATATTTTGGACAAAAATAGGGAGTTCAGCAAAAGCGTGCGTGCCACCTCCCATATGAAGTAAATACTAAAATCTAATTATTCAAATCTGTATATCTAGAAAACTATAACAGCTAGAGTCCCCAATTTTGGTGCCTCTCACGTGAAGTAATTACAAAAAATTGTATATTCTTATTTATCTATCTTCTATCTATATATATAAAAATGAATGTGTGTTTGTTTGTATGTTTGTATGTTTGAACGTTATAGACTACAAAACTGCTGAACCGATTTTCATGAAATTTTCACAGCGTATTCGTGTATGTCTGGAATAGGTAATAGGCTACTTTTTATTTTGAAATTTCAAGTGGGCGAGGTGCCACGCTCATATTAGAAAATATTAAATCCGTATATTTGAGATAATATAGTTAGAGTCCTCAAATTTTGTCGGAGCCACTTTAGTGTCAATATGATTATTTAGGACAAAAAGTAGGCGGACTAGCATTAGGGGGCGTGGCACCTCCCATGTAAATTAAAAACAAAAATTTAGAGTTGGAAAACAACCAGCCAAGTGTAGAAAGGAATGTAAGAAAAAATAAACTCACTGTTATTGTTGGTGTTTTGTCAAAACTTTAATGTTTTGTGAAAGATGCGTTTTGAATTCTTATTGAGTTTAAAATAATTCTTTCATAAGACATTTCTAGTTTTCCTAAAATATTGGGAAAGGTTTCCTGATGAGCTGGCTTAAGCAACCGGCGAAATGCGCATAGGAACTAGCTTCCCCACCATCAATACATTACAGTGAATTTATTTAAAAATTGGGGTTGAAAGCACGATAAGAAACTCTTTAACTTATTTGAAAAAATAATAAAAATCCCGAAATCAATTTTTAAATTAAATTTGCAAGTGCCCGTGCATTTAAAACTGAATACCCTATTCTGTTGTTTTTATAACAAAATAGAAGTTGTTTATTTTGTTTTTATTTTTTTTCCCTTACAACTGCATTTAGAGTTGGAAAACAACCAGCCAAGTGTAGAAAGGAATGTAAGAAAAAATAAACTCACTGTTATTGTTGGTGTTTTGTCAAAACTTTAATGTTTTGTGAAAGATGCGTTTTGAATTCTTATTGAGTTTAAAATAATTCTTTCATAAGACATTTCTAGTTTTCCTAAAATATTGGGAAAGGTTTCCTGATGAGCTGGCTTAAGCAACCGGCGAAATGCGCATAGGAACTAGCTTCCCCACCATCAATACATTACAGTGAATTTATTTAAAAATTGGGGTTGAAAGCACGATAAGAAACTCTTTAACTTATTTGAAAAAATAATAAAAATCCCGAAATCAATTTTTAAATTAAATTTGCAAGTGCCCGTGCATTTAAAACTGAATACCCTATTCTGTTGTTTTTATAAACAACAAAATAGAAGTTGTTTATTTTGTTTTTATTTTTTTTCCCTTACAACTGCATTTAGAGTTGGAAAACAACCAGCCAAGTGTAGAAATGAATGTAAGAAAAAATAAACTCACTGTTATTGTTGGTGTTTTGTCAAAACTTTAATGTTTTGTGAAAGATGCGTTTTGAATTCTTATTGAGTTTAAAATAATTCTTTCATAAGACATTTCTAGTTTTCCTAAAATATTGGGAAAGGTTTCCTGATGAGCTGGCTTAAGCAACCGGCGAAATGCGCATAGGAACTAGCTTCCCCACCATCAATACATTACAGTGAATTTATTTAAAAATTGGGGTTGAAAGCACGATAAGAAACTCTTTAACTTATTTGAAAAAATTCGTTTATCTTAGAAACAATTACAGTTAGAATCTTAAAATTTTGCACAAATAACTTTAACATCCATGTTAACATTTTGGGAAATAAATTGGCGGACTACCCATGAGGGGAGCGGCACCTCCCATATTAATTAAATGCAAGAATTCGTTTATCTGGGAAACTAATAGAACTAAATTCTTCAACTTTTGCACTAAGAACTTAAATATTCGTCTGAATATTTTGGATGAAAAAGATCGGGGCTTAGAGCCCCCATATGAATTAAATAGAAAAATTCGTATATCTGAGAAACTATTAGAGCTAGAATCTTCAAATTTTACTTGAAGAACTTTGACATTCATCTGAACAGTTGGAGTATAACGGGCGGACTTTCAATGGGGGACTTGGTACCTCCCATATTAATTAAATACAAAATTTCGTTTATCTGGGAAACGAATAGAACTAGATTCTTCAAATTTTACACAAATTACTTTAATATTCATCTAAACATTTTGGATAAAAAAGTGCGGGCTTTTATCTTGGGGGCTTGAAACCCCCACATGAATTTAATAGAAAAATTCTTATATCTGAGAAACTATTAGATGTAGAATCTTTAAATATTACATGAAGTACTTTGACATTAATGTGAACATTTAGGGAATAATTGGCGGACTTTAAATGGGGGACTTGGCACTTCTCATATTAATTAAATACAAAAATTCATTTATCTGGGAAACTAATAGAACTAGATTCTTCAAATTTTGCATAAATTACTTTAATATTCAACTGAACATTTTGGGGGAAAACGAGCGGACTTTCATATGGGGGGCGTGGAGCCCCCATATGAATTAATTACAAAAAATCGTATATCTTAGAAAATATTGGAGCTAGAATCTTCAAATTTTACTTGAAAAATTTGACATTCATCTGAACAATTAGAGTATAACGGGCGGACTTTCAATGGGGAACTTGACAGCTCCCATATGACTTAAATATAAAATTTCGTTTATCTGGGAAACTAATAGAACTAGATTCTTCAAATTTTGCAGAAATTACTTCAATAATCATCTGAATATTTTGGAGGAAAAAGATCGGACTTTAATCTGGAGAGCTTGAAGCCCCCACATGAATGAAATAGAATAATTGTATATCTGGAAACTACTAGAGCTAGAATCTTAAAATTTTACATAAAAAACTCTGACATTCATGTGAACATTTAGAGAATAACGGGCGAGCTTTCAATTTTGGGCTTGGCACTACATAAATGAATTAAATACAAAATTTCGTATATCTTGGAAACTATTAATTATTAAAATTTTTCATAGATAGATAGAAATTGGCGAACTTTCAGTAATTTGCTTGGCATCTCTAATATGTAACATATTGTAAATCTAGAGAACTATTGCAGTTAGAATCTTCAAAATCGTTAAGTGGGTTTTTTATTTATACTGCTTTTAGTGTAGCAAAGCACACTGGGTAAAGCTAGTATATGATAATTTTTTCTACAAAAGGTTAAAATTTAGTGATTTTAGTATTTTCATATCCTTAAAAAAGATAATTGCCCAATAGAAAAGATGCTAAGACATGTACAATGTGCAAATTGAAACACCAACAAGAAAAATGTTTTTAAAATTCTTTTAAAAGGTAATTGTATTATCAGTAAATGGAAATTTTATTTTCAGAAAATGGAAAATAGAGGTCAATTCGAACGAAAACTATTATTTTTATTTATTTAGTATACAAATTTATTATAAGATCGATGTAATACGGATATTAGATATTAACGGATTAGTTCTTAAATTTTGTATATTACATGTGATGTTTTAGCTTGTGTAGAATTAAGCATATTCAGATCACAACAATGATGTGTTATTATTTCATAGATTAAGATTAAACATTAAAGCAGTTTTTAAAGTTTTTATAGTGAAATTTGATAAAATTATTACAATTTGTATCATCACATTCTTACATCTGCCAAAAAGTGACCCATGTCAGTTTGTTGTTGACCTGGGGAAAAAATTTGAAAATGTCAATTGAAGGTTATCCCCAATGTCACCCAGCAAAAAATAATTGATGTCATACTTTACAAACGACATCTTAATCACATCTAAAAATGCGATTGCATACTTTTCGCTTTTATAAACCAAACATATCCTTACAAATTAAAACACAGTTAAAAATGAGAAAAGAGTTGTAGAAAAGTCACTACAAACAACATATTCTAAGTACTTCAAATTTTGATGAAATTTACATAAGCGTTTCATTGAAATAATGTGGTTTATTTTTGACATACAAATATCGGATTTTTACAGCTTCTAAAGATAAGATTAGATGTAGTTCAAAGTTGTCAAAAATGAACAACATCCCTCCAATGACACGCTAATGTAAAATTCATAGGTTTTTCACCTGAATTTGAAGCACTTCGGGTTACTAGTTCCCAGCAAAAAATAATTGATGTCATACTTTACAAACGACATCTTAATCACATCTAAAAATGCGATTGCATACTTTTCGCTTTTATAAACCAAACATATACTTACAAATTAAAACACAGTTAAAAATGAGAAAAGAGATGTAGAAAAGTCACTACAAACAACATATTCTAAGTACTTAAAATTTTGATGAAATTTACATAAGCGTTTCATTGAAAGAATGTGGTTTATTTTTGACATACAAATATCGGATTTTTACAGCTTCTAAAGATAAGATTAGATGTAGTTCAAAGTTGTCAAAAATGAACAACATCCCTCCAATGACACGCTAATGTAAAATTCATAGGTTTTTACCTGAATTTGAAGCACTTCGGGTTACTAGTTGTGATGAAAATTCTACATCTTTTTCCACACTTTTTTTGCTGGGTTGTGATGAAAATTCTACATCTTTTTACACACTTTTTTTGCTGGGCACTAGATATAATCCTCATTAAATAAAATTAGACTATTGACCAATTAGGGACATATTTTGACATAAAGTAATTTACTAGTACTATAAGGCACATTACAGCAAAAATAACCAAAGACAACTGCTTAATATTTGTCACTTTAAATTAAATTGCATTTAGAAGCATAGGCAAATGTATTTTCATAATAATAAGTTGAAATTTATCAAAATTAAATAACATTTTTCAATATTGTTTCAACTTATTTCAAAGAGTGCGCTATAATTGTGAAACGGTTTTATAAGGGTTGTTTTGTATAAAAAGCTTTATTACCGTTATTTTGCCGTCTTACGCCGAATTTTCATACTTATTACATAAACCGGACTTCGTTCATGACTTTGCATCAGTCATGTTTTTCTAACTTAATTAATTGTAATAATATCAAAAGAATAAAAACCTAACACAAGGTGCGCTATATTTTTGAGCAGTACTTTATTTGGTTTATGAAAGCGTAAAATATGTAATCGCATTTTTGGATGTGTTATTTTTTGGATTAATTATTTTTTGCTGGGTAATAATCATAAATAATAATAATAAAAATAAAGTTTATAAATATTATTATTACTTTTAAAAATTTTCTCGGGTCCCAGCATATAAACATAAAAATTCAAGAACTTATAAGGATATACAAATAAAGACAAATTCCCGATCTGAAATTAGATGCAACTCCTATGTGAAATAAATATAAAATGTCAAGAAGCAAGTTATATATAAGTAGTAGAGAAGTGTCTCAGGAGTTTTAAGCGAAACACTTTATTCGAATTATAGAAAATTCTCAATTCAAAAGGAAGACAGTTCCACCAACGTGCTATCCTAACAACAAAAGATCTGCCAAATGTATCTCACCCTAGGGATAAGAATCTGTTTATTCCTAGTAGAACGAGAGTAACAAAATCTCTCACAAAACTGTTTTATTATGCCATCCCTAACTATCCTATAAAAGAAATAAATATTTCGATACCTAACTAAAAAACTCAAGAAAAGGACAACCAAGAAATCTTACTACAAACTCAGAAATATGTTCATGTCTACGAACATTATACACAAATCTGGTAATTGAATCTACAATAAGATTTAGTTTTCGCATGTTCACACAAATGGGGCCCGATACAATCTCCAATCCATATAAAATTTGAGGCACCAATAATGCATTATCCAACCTAATCTTCACCCAAAACGCAAGGAATATTCATAGAATATGTGTTTCTATGCATTGAAAGAATAAATAAAATATAAATATAGCCTACGTAAAATAAAACAAACTTTTCCGGTAGCAGTGTGGAACTCAAAGTTTAGATGTCTATCAACAATAACACCTAAGCACTTATGTATGTTGACTTACAATGTCAATCTGACAATAAGATATATGTATATCCAAACCAGAAACAAAACGATCAGATGATCCAAAAAGCATTCATTTTGACTGAGAGGGATTTAGAGCAAGGGAATTAACCGATGTCCAATTCGCAACGTTCCCACGACAAAAGTTAACATTACATTCCAAAACATCTACAGACTATCGCTCGGCACTAAACAAAAGCAAGATGTCATCAGCAAAAAGAAATGGCTTACATACACTACTGCCAAAAATATCTGGTAGATTGTTAATGTATAGTACAAATAACAATGGGCCCAACACTGACCCTTGTGGGACACCAGATCTAAGCATAAGACTATGCGAAGTCCATTTACTCAACAATTGTTGTCTTCCACTCAAAAAAGACATTAATAACTTACGGGCGGTTTTAGAGAAACCAAACTTATCCCTCAATTTGTTAGACATACAAACATACTGGAATAGCTAATATAATTAAATGCTTTAGTTAATTCAAGAGAGACAAGAAGTGACAGTTTTCCATCGTTCTCACATGTTCTGATATCATCCGTCAAGTTAAGCAACAGCGAAGTGGTGCTATAGCCGTGCCGAAAAGCATATTGTGAACCAACGATTTTCGTTTCCGCATAAGACATAATCTGCTTCTTAATTAAATGTTTCACTACTTTCGAATAGATGTAGGTCTAAGGTCATCTAAACAACAAACCATACCAGATTATTTTGATACAAATTTGCAAAAATTTCCATTTCTTTATAGAAATACTAGCTATAACCAGTGTGCTTTGCTATCCTCTCTAACTCTAACTACTCTAACAATTTCCCTGATATACGAATTTTTATATTTAATTAAAATCCTATTGAAATCCGCCAAATTATTACCCAAATGTTCATATGAGTGTCAGAGTTCTTCGTGCAGAATTTAGGATTCCAGCTCTAATAGTTTCCCAGATATACGAATTTGTGTACTTAAGTCATATGGAGGTGATAGGCCTAATAAATGTCCGCCCATTTTTCACACAAATGTTCAAATGGATGTTAAAATTCTTTGTACAACATTTAAAGATTCTAACTCCAATAGTTTTATATATAAACGAATTTTTGAATTTAATTTATATGGGAAGTATCACGCCCTTAAAATCTAGTCCGCCAATTTATTACCCAAATGTTCACATGGATGTCACAGTAGTTCATGCAAAATTTAAATGTTAGCTCTTATAGTTTCTCAGATATACGAATTTTTGTGTTCAATCCGTCCCCTTATGAAAGTCCGTCCGTTTTTCTCCTAAATATTCTCATAAATGCAAAGGTCTTTGTGCAAAATTTTAAGATTTTATCTACAATAGTTTTCCCCGTTCCTATTTCTAGTCCGACCATATTTTGATTAGTGTTTATAAAAAACTGACTTTTGGTAAAACCGGTTTGATGGTTAACCGAGTATAAAAAACCGGTTAACCGAAATATTTAGAAATCTTTAAAATATTGAAATATTTAGTTAAAAAATTTAATTTTGCGAAATCTATATACATTAGGGTGGCCCCAAAATGGAAGTTGCTGATGTTCCCACCGAAAATGAAAATTTAGTTCATTCTAAGATACCATTTCTCAAAATTTTTGTCCTGACGTCAATATTTGGTGAGCTGGATCAAAGGATAAAAATCTCCTTTTTTAAGGTTTTTATGATTTATTCACATTTCTGGCAAATAAACCATATGCAAATTTAATATCATATGAAAGGTCTTTGGAAGACGATTTCAATGACATAACACAAATTTCTATACAACTCCAAAATTATTACAAATGTCGTAATTTTTCGGAAAATTTTTAAGTTTTTCAAATTTTTACATAGAATTATATCCTTTTTATCCTTTGTTCCAGCTCGCCAAATATTGACCCCAGGACAAAAATTTTGAGCAACGCAATCTTATAATCAATTAAAATTTAATTTTAGTCAGGAACATCGGCACCTTATTTTTTCTTCCATACAAACGGGGCTACCCTAATATACATATATAAAAATGAATTTGTGTTTGTATGTTTGTTTGTTTGTTTGTTTTTTCTGAAATTTTCACAGTCTCTTCCTGTATTTCTCAAAGGAACTATAGGCTACTTTTTACTTCAATATTTTAAGTGGGCGACGTGCCACGCCCACATACAAAATACGTATTCAAAGTCGCATATCTCAGAAACTGCAGAGCTACAGTCCTCATATTTTGTATGCAAAACTTTGACATCCATATGAACACATGAGAATAAAATGGGCAGCTACAGTGGGAGTGGCACCTCCCATTTAAAAAATATTAAATTAGTATATGTACATATCTGAGAAATATAACAGCTAGAGTCCTCAGACACCGGCTCCGAAATCCAAGATGGAATCCTGATACAAACCTACCACCATATCGCAATCGTCCTGCGCTTATTAAGCTTCCAACATTAAAAAGTGGAAGAATGGTTTTTAATGTCACATTTTTATTAAACTTATTCAATGGATTTAACTCCAAATTCCTTCTTTCGAATATCCGCATTAATGTTCCAAATAGACTATGTACTTAGGTCTTATGTTCCAACAATCGTGTGAACTTGCAATTTTTCTTTTGCAACGTTGTCAGAAAAAGCATTACTAACAATATTGCAAGATAAAATTTGTAAATTGATACCGTTATTAGACATTTTTTGCACATTTTACTGCCAACGTTGTAAGATCTAACAACCGTGTATACATAGCTTTACTCTGCTATTTATACTTGATAGTACTGGACATACCATTTTTATTGATATAGATGCATTAGGTTAGGTTATTTTTAGAAGTAGTAAAAATTCGATATTTGAATGTCAAAAATAAACCACATTCTTTCAATGACATGCTTATGTAAATTTCACTGGTTTTTCACCAAAGTGTGATGTACTCGAATATGTTATTTGTAGTGTCTTTTTTTACGTCTCTTTCCTCACTTTTAACTGGGGTTTCATTTGGAAAGAAATATTTGGTTTATAAAAGCGAAAAATTTGTAATCGCGTTTTTGGATGTGATTAAGATGTCGTTTGTAAAGGACATCAATTATTTGTATTATATGTAGTCCAAAGTTGACAAAAATGAACAACATCCATCCAATGATACGCTAATGTAAAATTCATAGGTTTTACACCCGAATTTGAGCATTTCGGGTTACTAGTTGTGATGAAAATACTACATCTTTTTCCCCACTTTTTTGCTGGGTAGTATACCACTTATCCATACATATAGTTCAAATCTCAAAAAAGTAATTTTTGAAATGTTTTTTTTTGTCTTTGGTTTGAGTCACTATACCTCAAGATATTTAATTTATTTATGATTTTGCATCTATACTCAACTCTATGTTTTGCCAATTTTTTATTAAAATCGGACAGCACTTAAAAAATATAGAAATTTTTAAATTTCCTACAGTTCGACTGAAAAGTTAAAAAACTTTTTTGGGTTATAATGATGGCGGTACATCAAGCACTCATAATACCAGGTTATCAGACATGTGTCCGGAGAAACCCCACCAAACGACCTATACCTTCATATATCAAGTTGGAGCAATTCCTATATGAAGAACAGTTATACGAACTAATCCATAAAATTAGTCCTAGTGGGACGCAATTTAGTCGGAAACAAACACAAGCCTGTCCGTCCTTATAAAATAATTGCGATGACGCGAGAGTTGTTCCCCAACACAGACCTGAATCACGACTAAAAAAACAACTCATGTAGTTTTTCCTTGTTGCCACAGATTTTTATTTAAAGTTATCCATCAAGTTCAAGTTTTCATAAACTACTGCGACGTAGGCTGCAGATAATTTTACTTTTCAAGATGTCATCGTCGTAATTTTGTTTATAAATATTATTCACAAACAATTAATTTGAATATATTTTTTAATGAAACAATACAAAAAATTAAGTCGAGAGATTGTTTTTCAGAACAACAGCAAAAACTTATTATATTTAGGGCTAATCGCTCTTAGTACTTCTACAAAATGTGGTTTTATATATTATATAAGGTATACAAAATAAACATTCTAAAATGATAAATAAGACAAATTGGTTAAAATTTGTTTGAGTTATTAAAATTTCCACCAAAGATTTTGTGTACCTGACGACACAAAAGTAAATATTTTTTACTATAATACTACGTTAACATATTCATGTTTTTAACGTGATTTTGGAAAAACACAATGAGTTTAAACACAACCGTTTACATTTTAAATTATCGTGTTTTTTGCTTTGAAATGTTTTAAATTACATTTAAAACAAAAGAAATTCAATAAAATTGCACAGAAATGAAGATTTTAACATAATTATTTATAAAATTAAAACAATTTATTGTCGTTAAAACAACAAAATTAATATTTTTTTAGTTTTGACATTACTCTTTGTTTTAGCTGTGTTCATTAAACATAAATGCGGAAAAAATCATTTCCGTTCTGAAAAACATTATGTGTTTCATAATTAAACACGTCGATGAGATGTTTTTTGAGCATGAAAAATGTATGGCAAAACAAGACAAATTTGAAGTGTTTTTTGAAAAAACTTGATATGTTTCAAAAAACACGAATGTGTGAACGTACTATAAATAATAGGTTGTGATACCCTGTAATGGATCCTGTAAAAAAAAACAACCTATGGGACATTACATGTCCGTGATTGACATGGTATTAAACCGGCCAGAGTCACGAATGAACGATTCTATCTTATATATGTCTATATTAGATAAAGCCGCAAGTTCATGCAATGTTGAACTGCCTGGAAACTCAGTCCTGATATTTGCCAGGACAGGACAGAGGCAGAGACAGAAGAAGTGTTCTACGGTTTCCTCTTCATTCTCACTTTGACAACTCCTGCAATAGTCATTGTATAAAAGATTTAGTCTTCTTGCATGCGCACCTATAGTACATTGCCCTGTTAGGATGGCCTTCGCTCATCATAGAGAGGCCAGATCATTCTTGATGTTGAGCAGTGGGTCAGTGATGACCATATGGTCTGAGTTCACGGTGGATAAAGGCTTTACAGCATGCAAGCGGGACACCAACTAATGTGTCAGTGTCCCCTGTGAGAAGGCGGGAACCAGTTTTTGCTAGTTCGTCCGCTTTTCTATTTCCGGGAATATTAGAGTGACCCGGTACCCAGAATAGTTCCAGGCAGAGTTTAAATATTAGTAATTGCTTTTATATTTTTATTTTTCAATTTGCAATATATATATGTATTTTCCTCATATTTAAAAATATGCATATTTAAAATATGGTACTGTTAAAAATATTTGTAGTATTTTTGCAAAAAATATTTACCCACACAAGCTATTGCATATTGCAGCTTACAGACAAATATAAATTTTTTTCATATACTATATATTTCGCAGCAACTCGCTAACATATTTAAAATACCCATATATATTTTATATTGCTTGCCTATAATATCAAAATATTTTCCTACGCAAATTATTCGTAGTAAAAATTCATGCCATGCCGGCAAAAATGTACGAACTTGAAATGTGCGCAAGCAGAGCATATATGTGACGACGAAATACTAAATAAAACGATAGTCTCGACTATGAGGTTGTAATATTTTTACTACAAACTTTAAATATTATTTAATATAGGAAATTATTTATGGTCTACAATTTTACATTTTATTTTGGAATTGAAAGATTATTAAATGTGAGGAATGTATGCAAAAATAACCAAATATTAATTAGAAAATTATTGAAAACGTCTGTAGCTATGTTTGTATAAATGTTTATGGTACATATCGTCATATGAAATCCAAAAAGCCCTAAGTCACATTGAACAAATTTTTCAGGAGAAGCAAAAAACCGTCTAAAATGATAAATAAACCAAAAATGTTCAACATTTTCTCAAGTTAAGCTTATTTCTTATTGACAAATTATTATTTGAAGAAAAATTACGCCCTTGAGAATTTGTTTTTTCTGAAACCCAAAAGGGCCTAAGTTACATTAAAAAATAGTAAGTTTTAACATTTTCAACTAAATTTAAATCGTTTTTTGTTGGTCAAATATGCCGAACCATGGAAGGCATAAATAAGGCTTCTTTGTTTTCATAAAGATTTTAGGAAATTAGAATTTTTCATTGAAAAAATTCTAAAACTGATAAAATAATCTCTAAATTACAAGGATTCGCTAAAAGTGCCATTTTTGTTTCATTTGATGCCAACTTATAACATTTCACAGTTTCAAAGTTAAAAATTCAAAAGAATTTTAAAATTTTCATGAATTTTAAGGTAATTTTAGAACATAACCTTTTAGAATTTCTTTGATAGGAACGTTGATTTTAATTGTAGAAGTGTAAAATTTAGCAGGAACATGTATTTTGATACGGTGCATCACAATCAATCAAAAAGTCGTTTTTGATTTTTTTGTAACTTTGGGCTTTTTGGATGTCATATGACGATATATTAAATTAATGTTTAATTTTTATGTGGAGTATTAAAATGTATTTATTTGTATTGATTGTAAAAGTTAATATAATTAGAAAAATTTATATAACTAGAAAATATATGTATGTGAAGATGCAAAAAATACAATTAAGTTTTTACATGAAATAGCAATTATACATACAAATATGTATGTATGTGCATTAGACTGACCGGATCTTATATGGGGAGAAAAAATGTCGGAATCTTGTTTGTCTTAACCCCACAAAATGATTCTCCTTTCCAGATATTGAGATAGCCGAAATTTGAGCTTGATTAAAAGACGTTAACACGTGCCGCTCGTCGCTTTGAAAAAATTCAAACTTTTGGACAAAAAGCTAACATATGAAGCTATAACTCCAGAACGGTAAATAATAGAAACACGGTTAGTACCTCTAAACAAAGCAAATATTGCCCTTCTTAATTTGCATTATATACATAATTTTTGTTACTTTAAGTCAAACAGAGTTACAACAGATTTTGTCTCCAAAAACGTGACCTGGTCGCAGTAGGAGCATACTTCGTATATTTTGATATTATGTGATAAATTTTGCTATTAGGTAAATATTTTACATATTATTGTTAAAGAATCATAATGTACATAGATTTAGTATTTCAAAAAGATTTAAAACAGAAAAATTGGTTGAAAAATGTGAATGTTATTAAAAATTCCCCAGGCCATTAACCTGTCTCAGATCACTTGATTAGGAAATGGGGAAAAATTTAACTTATTTTGGAAAATATTCTAATAAATCTATTTATTACTATTTATTACATAAAATATATCTATATTTACTCGAATATAAGTTTTTGTCCTTAAAAAATATCGTGAACCTGTTCTTAGCTTTGATAAAAAAAAATAATTTTTTACACGGCAGTTTCAAAGCTCCATTTTCAGTTTTTTTAAATCTTTGTTAATCTAATTTTAAAATTTTTGAAATATCATCAGGGTATTTATGGTCAATAGATTAAGGAATAAAACAGTGAAAAAATAGGTCAATACCTCTTATAGTTAAGCTGTACCTGCGATTTGAATTCTGCGAATTTCGAGAAAAACTATTTATACCCTACACCACTTTAGTGGGGAGGGTATATTGGGTTTGTGCTGATGTTTGTAACATAAAAAAATATTCGTCCTATACCCACCTTAAAGTATACCAATCGGCTTAGAATCGTTTTCTGAGTCGATTAAGCTATGCTCGTCCGTCCGTCCGTCTGGCTGGCTGGCTGTCCATGTAAACCTTGTGCGCAAGGTACAGGTCGCAATTTTCAAGATAATTGGATGAAATTTGGCATGCACGCTTTTTTTGACCCCCGAAAAGGGCTTCTGAGCTCATAATTATGTTAAATATACAGGTATATCGATAAAATGCGGCACAACTAAGTTTTATAGAAGTCCTGATGACCCTGCCAAATTTCATAAAGATCGGGCCCATTTGACCCTAGCTCCCATACAAAGTCCCCTTCAGAAAACTACTTGAATGTCCAAAATTAACTTATAAACACAAATATCGCGATGAAATTCAGCAAATAAAATATTATGTAAATATAAATATATTCACAAAATTTTATCGGGCTTAGTCCATATTTACCCCTAGCCCTCATATAAAGCCTCTTTCAGAAAATTAATTTTTCATCCATAAATTGCTTAAATATATCGGAACAAGGGAATATTGAAGATAAATGCTTTATTATGAAAAATAAATCACATTTAATATTCATAACTGGTGTAGGGTATCATATGGTCGGCCACGCCCGACTATACTTTCTTACTTGTTCTAATTATATTAATTTTTACAATCAATACAAATAAATACATTTTAATACTCCACATACAAATTAAACATTAATTTAATATACATATGTATGTACATTAAACATTTATACAAACATAACAAACATAAAATAATATTTAAAGTTTGTAGTAAAAATATTACAACCTCATAGTTGCGACTATCGTTTTATTTAGTATTTTCGTCGTCACATATATGCTCTGCTTGCGCACATTTCAAGTTCGTACATTTTTGCCGGCATGGCATGAATATTTTTTCCCAGCAAAAAAAGACGTGCAAAAAAAGTAGTAAATGCATGGGTTTAACTGATAATGAACTGGTTCATATTTAGGTGAAACATGCATGATTTTAACATTAGCGTGTCATTAGCGAGCATGGGTTCGTATTTGGAAAAATAATTCGTCATTAAAATGAGTGCTTATAACCAATGAACATTCGATGTTTTTAATGCGAATTTTCATTGGTGCACTATATTTATTTTAAAATGCATTATTGAAGGTACTATGAATTAATTTTTATGATTTAAATTAATTTTTTATTGTGATATTGATAAAAATTATGTATGATAACAAAATAAAACATTAATGACTGATTTTAAAATGCATTAAAATACCCATTATATTTTCAAATCCGTTAAATAGTCAGTCAACTTGTTTTTTTCCTTTTCGTATTAAGATTTAAAAATGAATTTTAACAAATATTATATACAAAAACCTAATAGAATTAATGTTATTTTTAATATTTATTGGTTTAAAATTCACGTTTCCTTTAAATCCTAAGAGAATACCAAATTACAGTGAAATGTTACAATTCCTATATTACAGTTACATGAGTGAATTGGATGCAATTTTTCATGCGTTCACTTATGACAAATTTATTAGAATATAGGAATGCATTATATTGAATACGTACAAAAGAAATCGTGAAAGTATCCCTTCTTCTTGAATAGCTTCAAAATTTTTTTGCTGGGTTACTACGAATAATTTGTGTAGGAAAATATTTTGATATTATAGGCAAGCAATATAAAATATATGTGGGTATTTTAAATATGTTAGCAAGTTGCTGCGAAATATATTGCTTATGAAAAAATTTTATATTTGTCTTTAAGCTGCAATATGCAATAGTTTGTATGGGTAAATATTTTTCGCAAAAATACTACAAATATTTTAAATGGAAGCAATTAAATATATTATTTGGATGAAATATGTTTACATTTTAATATTGCATACGTATGAATATGAGAAAATGAGCATTTTGGTTAATAATATATTAGTAATTTTAATCTCTGGTTCCAGGCACGAATGGTTCGCCATCTCGTCAAGAGACACCCGACATTCGCGAACCAGTCTGGATGTTGTTTATACATCTGATAAAGATTTTATTGCAGGTTTATTGTCAGTGCAAATTCGAATATTTCAAATTTGACAGTTCAAAAACACTAAAATCTGCTTTTTTGAAATGGTCTCGGTAGACAGAGAAAAAAATTTTTGGTTTAATACTGACAGTGCGTTAAAACAAACAACACTATATAAGGCTATTTTGTAACCCCGTGTCTATATTAAACAAATATTTATCACGGCACTTGACAAAACGTCGGCAGAAAATTGTCAGTTTTTTGTTTAAAATAAAAATATAATGCATAGGGGTAACAAAATGCAGATTTTATCACGACGACTCACAGATAATTTTATTGAAATAATGCTATGTTTTATAAAAACAATTAAAATTAAATGCAAATTTTGTAAATAAACACTAATTTCACTAAAACTTATATTAAAAATCAATTTTAATTGCACAAAAACAAAATTCCAAACAAATTTTACAATAAAATGACGTTTGTTATCAAGACAACAACACTGTCATAATGACGTTATAACGCTAATAAATGTCGTCTGTACCTGCTATTTTATCATTACAATTTGACCTTTAGCATAATAAATATTTGTCTAATATAGACACGGGGTAAACAAACAACTTTGATTTTGTTAACGCATATTTTTATTAATAAAAAATAAGTATTTTAAAAATAAAATTTATTTTTATATTCATCATTTATTATAGTTTAATATTCTATACTTAAAAACTTAAACAAATTCATATTATTATATAAAAAAAAACAAAAACAAAAACAAAAATAAAACTTAGGTTAGGTTTAGGTTAGGTTAGGTTGATAGGAGGATGTATACTACATCAAATCCGAAGAAATACACCTAGGCCACTATCGGGCCTGTTGTGCGCTCCAATTCAAGAAAAAAAAAAAAAAAAAAAAAAAAAAAATTGTTTACTGAATGTTCAGAAACTCAGTTTCCTGGACGTAATTCCTAAGAATCTTCCAATCGGTGTTGGTTAAGAATGTTATTTCCGGAATAACATCACTTCCAAGATACTTGGATCTAACTTCGACGAATGCCTGACAATGGCAAAGAAAGTGCTCCAGAGTTTCACTGTCCTCTCCACATGCTCTACATTCGTCTGAATTCGCACGTCCAATTTTGTATAGATGTGGTCGTAATCCTGTGTGTCCACTGAGAATACGTACCATCATACTAACCTCAGACTTGCTCATTTTGAGAAGATTTCTCGTCTTGCTCTCATCAGGGTCACCCCATAGAATCTTTGTGGTTCTACCCACCGTTTCATTATTCCAAGAGGCCTTATGGGATTCTCTCATCCATATTTTTAATTCAGCTTTTGTTGCGTCGAATGGTTTTGCGTTTGTCAGGTTAACTACATCGAGCTCCCTTCCCTTTAAAGCTATTACATTCGCCCTTTCGTTGCCGATTACTCCCGAGTGGCCTGGTACCCATATGATGTGAACCTTACCTCTGGGAGAGTATTCAGTTAAAGCTTTCTTACAATCCAATACGGTCTTAGATTTAATTCTATCACCTGATATCGCACAAATTGCCTTCTGGCTGTCGGTAAATATATTAAGCCCTGTGGGCGCCATATTTATTCTAATCCAATTTACACATTCCGTTATTGCTCGTACTTCTGCCTGGAAGCTTGTGTTATGATTAGGTAAACGGTGGTATATTTCTGTTTCTGGGTCTTCAATATAGAACCCCAGACCCACTTTGTCCCCTAATTTAGAGCCATCCGTGTAGCAACGGATTCCTACTGGTATTTGCTCTAATGTTCCGCTTGACCAAGACATTCTATCTGGGATTAGCGTTTCAAAGTTTCCGACATATTCAGTGTCTGGTATGCGATCAGGCACGTCCGATGAATGTGTATAACCTTCCAATGTGTCCAGTATACATTGATGACGTGTCCTATAACCGTTTTTGGCCAGTTCGCCTAAAGTAAAGAGCCGTTCGGCTGTAAGCGCCGCCTCATATCTTATATATGTTTCAATGGGTGGAATATCTAGCAACGTTTCCAGAGCCTTGGTTGAAGTAGTACACATGGCACCACTTATACCCAAGCAGCATGTACGCTGAACTCCCTGTAGTAGTTTGATATTACACTTTTTGTCCAAAGCAGTCCACCAGATTATTGAAGCATAAGCTAGAATTGGTCTAATTACACTTTTATAAAGCCAATTTGTCATAGTAGGACTAAGACCCCATTTCATGCCTATGGTTCTCCTACATATCGCCCAGCACCGATGTGCCTTGTTGATCCTATCCTCTATGTGGTGTCTCCATTTTAATTTCCGGTCAAGTATTACACCTAAATACTTAACTTT
Source organism: Lucilia sericata (assembly GCF_015586225.1). NCBI lineage: Eukaryota > Metazoa > Arthropoda > Insecta > Diptera > Calliphoridae > Lucilia > Lucilia sericata. The sequence goes on along the minus strand of NW_023994108.1, from coordinate 343,371 downwards.
GTCTGTCACCGGTATCTTCTTGCCCAAGAAGCAAGGTTCAGTATATGTAGAAATTTTTGTCTTTCTTGTGAAAAGACAGATTTCCGTCTTCGCCGGGTTAACATTGAGGCCTCTCGGTTGAGCCCAGCTCAAGGCCGTATTCAGAGCCTCCTCAGCTCTTCTACACAAGTAATTTGGATCCTTTCCCTTTAAAAGTATTACGACATCGTCTGCATAGCAGACAGGTCTAAGTCCTTTCTCGGTTAGGGTCCTTAGGAGGCTATTAATCGTGGTGACCCAGAGTAAAGGTGACAAAATGCCACCCTGTGGTATACCGCGAAATACCTTTTTCCTGATAGTTATATCGTACATCTCGCAGCTTATCCATCTGTTCCTTAGCATGTAGTTGATCCAGTTACGGAGCACCCGGTCAACATAAAACTGGTCTAGGGATTGGATAAGGGTATCAGTGTGCACGTTATTGAAAGCGCCTTCGATGTCAATGCATACTGCCAGTGTATACAGTTTGCTATCGAAAGATTCACCTATGTAGTGGACAACTTCATTTAAAGCGGTTTCCACCGATCGTCCCTTTACATAAGCATGCTGCTTATATTTAAGGTCATTGTATGGTATGCTGCTTTTAACCATGCTATCGACTATCCGTTCCAAGGTTTTAAGTAGGAAGGACGTAAGACTTATTGGTCGATAGGACTTAGGTGTCGCATAGCTAGGTTTCCCTGGTTTGGGTATAAATATTACCCTTGCATCCTGCCATTTAACTGGGGTATATGCCAATTTTAAGCATGCCGTGAATATCTGTGACAGATGTACGGAAACCAGTCCCGCCTCCATCTGCAAAAGTGCCGGGAAAATTCCATCCGGCCCTGCAGCTTTATAGGGAGCAAAGCTCTTGATTGCCCCTTTCACCATGTCAGTTGTAATTACTATTTCCGTGTTACCCTCCCCTTCCTCCAATATCGGTTCATCTATGTTATTCGATATACCGGGTGGGAAATGAGAATCCATTAGGAGTTTCATTGTCTCCTCCATATCCTCAAGCCTCCTGCCCGTGTCATCGATCATAGATTCCGGTTGGACATGAGTTTTGGATAGGAATTTTTTTATCTTCGATACGTCATTTACGCTATCTACCTGTTCACAGAAAAGTTTCCAGGAGTCTCGTTTGGCTTTTCGAACGATTTTCTTATATTCACCAAGTTTATTACGATACTCATCCCAGTATACTGCGGTCTTTTTACGCCGTGCCCGATTAAATAGTTTGCGAAGAGTCTTCCCAAGGTTCCGGATCTCCCCAGTTACCCAGGGTTTTTCCTGGGCAGATCTCCGCTCTCGCAGAGGGCAGCTGTCCTCGAACGATTCAACCAGGGCACTTGTGAACGTTTCCACTTTGGCATCTATATCCTCTTTATTTCGACATTGAAAAGTGTCCTGACCTAAACGGTTCTTTAGTAAGGTCCCGAACATTGTCCAATTAGTTTTAGACTTATTCCGAAACTTTATCGGCTTTGGTGGTGGCCTTAGTATTTTGAATCTTATGTACCGATGATCAGAAAAGGAGTGCTCGTCCGAAACTCTCCAATCCTGAATTTCGTTTATAAGCTCTTCTGAACATATAGTTATATCTAATACTTCTTCTCTGATTCTATTGACGAAGGTAGCTTTATTACCTAAGTTCAATGTTATCAAGTCTTTAGTATTAAAGAAATCCATGAGGGCTTGTCCCCTGCGATTGGTGTTTGTACTACCCCAAGCTACATGATGCGAGTTGGCATCACAACCTATTACAATTTTCTTATTTTTCCTTTGTGCCTCTTCAACCAGTTTCATCAGATCCGACGTTGGTGGTAGTGTCGGAGAATCGAAAGGCAGGTAAATAGATGCAAGGAATATGTTGCCACGACCTTGCTTCAGCACCGTTGCATCCGATGTTGATAATCCTGTTGAGAGGAGAAAACATAAGTTCTTGTGACATAAGATACATGTTCTCGGGCGAGATCCTGTATCAGCATAGAAAAGTTGGAAATTTACGTGATTTAATCCAGAAACCTTGTTGCGAATCGTCCAAGGTTCCTGGATTAAAGCTATATGTATTTTACCTGTGTTGATTTTAGCCATCAGAGCGTTGGTAGCTGTCTCGCTCCGATGGAGGTTTATTTGGATAACCTCAATCATGGTCATCCATTCAACTGTCTTCCAGCGAGTTGGTGGTCACCTCCTCGCTCTTTGGATTTGACTCCTCCGGATAGCCTGAAGTGGCTATTAATGCAGTGAGTACTGTTGATGGCACTGCGGTGTCCTTATCAGGCATAGGAATAGCAATATTTTTAATAGACACATTCCCAATTCTGGAGAGCATTGCTGTTCTGTCTTCTGGCGGGTGAGTGATTTCCTCCTCGCTTTTAGGATTTGACTCCTCAACATTGCTAGTACTTGCTAATGATGCTTTGGGTACTGTCTTAGGTGTTTTAGTGTCCTTGTCGGGGCCGGTTTTGACAGCCCTTTCAATCGGCGCCTTCCCAATTTTGGAAAGGGCAACTACACTTTCTTCTGGCGAGTTAATGGTAAATTCCTCGATTTTAGGATTTGACTCCTCAACGTTATCAGTAGTGGATACTGATGCTGTGGTCTTAGGTTTTTTAGTATCCTTTTCGAGGCTTGTTGTAACAGCCCTTCCAATCGGCACCTTCCCAATTTTGAATATGACAGATTTAGAGGCGAAGTAAGCTCTACCTTTATTCTTGGCAAGACTAGCCATGGATTTCTGGTCGATACCTATTACAAATAAAGTTCCCTCAGGTTCTTCTTTCCTGTAAAAGACATCCCATTTTTCCACGGCCAGCTCAGCATTTTGACCTCCAAGAATTTCCAGTATACGTTCATTAGCCAGTTTACTGCCCCATCCTTTTATGTAGACAGTGGACTTTAGGAGCACCGGAAGCTCGCTCTTCTTTGCCAGTCCCAGCCTAGCGCCGTCCCAGGGAGGAGGGATACTTTCCACCAAGTTCTTTAGGGTGCTAACACATTGGTGAGATGCCAACCTCATCAACATCACGCCCATGCTGAACTCGCAGCTCTCGCTCTCTATTGGTTGTTTGCCCTTCGAAGCGATTGCATGGTCCACTATCTTATTGTTGACCAGGTCTTCTATTTTACTCTGTTGGTCTATTGGAATTTTGCCTGTCGGATTATCGGCATCGTAAACTGCATAGCAGAGATCGTCCCGGTGCCTACTTCTGGCAACTGTGGCGTAAGATGGCGGCTCTTTTCCTTTTCCTCCGTCTAGCTTCTCCTTCCTCGTTTTTCGGGGCTTCTTTTGAGATTCCCTTACCTTCGAGGTTGATTTCGCCGACGTGTTCGTCTTCGGAATAACTGGCTTGGCGTTGTCACCCTTACTCGCAGGATTCTCACTTGAGATTCCTTTGAGTGAAGTATGGCTTGGCTTCGACTGTGTATTAGAAGACGGGGAGCTCTTTTTCTTCTTAGGTTTATTCTCAGTTGTCAACTCCTCGGGAGACCTGATCCTTTTTGCCTCAGATCTTGTGAGAGAGTCCGATTTTTCCTTTGGAGTGTCGTGGGATTGACTAACTATGATTTCCTGAAGTATCTTCTTCAACATCCTCCTCTGTGCTCCAGAAAGTCTTTTCTTAGTAATAGGTAGTTTAGCTATGCTATCACTCACCTCTTTCACCATTTGCTCTACTTCATCCTTTTTGGGATTTGCTATAATGGTATTATTATTATTATCATCTGAGGATTCAGAGTCGGAACCCTCACCTATATTTAAAGACTGAGGTAGCTTAAAGCTCTCTCCGAGTACATCCTTCTCTTTCACCCCTATATTTTTGCCAGCGGCATGCTGTACACTTGACGCATTGTCCGCCACGGAGGCCAAGGTACCCACCTCCGTAGTAGTATTCTGCTCACGATTGCAGGATGACGACGACACGTGACTCGCGAGTAGATCAACACTTGCCGCCGGTACTGGGTTATTTAGGCCCTGCACCGTAACTTTTATCTTTTTATTTTTATTTTCCATATTTGTTTTTTTTTTTTTTTCCAGTTTTTTGGTCCGCGGGGAATATAATATTCCCAGGTGGTGGACAATCTGCCCTCCCTCAGCTTAAGTGAAATTAAAGCTGGGAGAGGACAGATGGTCCATCACCACCCCCTATCCGCCACCCGGGGACGCGCTCGGTAGGAAAAATCTGGAAAACTCCCCCGAGAATAAAACTTAATTTCCATGTACAAAATTGAGTGCTCACTTATGATTAATTTAAAAAATTCACTTCAAACATTATTTTCAATATTTTGCTTGGCCTCCCTTATTTTTAATTATGGAATAGAATTGACAAAATTTTGGGTCACCTCCGAAGATATATTTGCCCATTCTTCTTGCAAAGCCTGTATGCAATTAATAGCAAAACAAACAAGTGAGCACTCACTTTTTGGAGAAAACATTTTACGCATATTTTGTTTTTGCTTTAAAGTTTAGAATTTTAAAAATCTCTTTAAATTTTTAAGTACATAATAATAAACTATACTGCATAGTAAATAAAATAATACAAATAGAATTTACAAAATACTTAAATTCTATTTAAAGAAACTAATTAAAGTACTTAATTAATTATTGAGCACTCATTCTTTTGAACCACTGTATATACATATTACGATGTTTTTTTTTTATATTTTTTACAACAATTTAGCAGTAATTTACTTACCTCCAATAAGAAATTGAAAAGAAAACCAAAACAAAACCAGTTGGAATGGTATCATGCGAAAGAGACAAATATATTTTTTGCCGTGACGCCTCTGTATACTTTGTGTCGTCAGGCCATCAGATCGTCGGGCAACCAGTGCATAAGTGTAAACAACACCTGTGATGGCGTGCTTCGAATCGCACCAGTGATCATTAGTGCAGAATCTAGCATTATTCCTTCAGTATGATTGCAATAGGTGGATTTTTCCAAAGGTTTCCACCAGACAAGTGCTCTATACATCAGAATAGACTTTATAACCATGTCGACGATCTATTTCGCAGTCTTGGGACTGATTCCCCATGCGTACATCACGATAGATGCCCTTGAGGCTCACGCTTTGATATTCAGATTCCATAGTAGTTTAGAATCAAGAATGATACCTAAGTATTTCGCACTATCAGAGCGTTTAAGCTCTATCCCGTTTAGGCGAGGAAGAGGGAATCTTGTATCTATTCGAGAATAGAACAAGTTCGGTCTTCCTAGGATTGACACTGAGACCACTGTTGTAGCTCTAACGACTCAGTGATTGTTGGAGGCATTGTGAGATAGTGGTTAAATGCACTTACACTTCATAGAATCAATTTCCATCATTAATGAGTTAATGGCAATATTCCATAGAAGAGGTGATAAGACTCCTCCTTGTGGAGTGCCACGTTTCGCCATTCTGTAAACAGTGACATTTCCGATGATACAAATTATGATTCGATTAGTCAAAAGCCGCATATGCAATAGTCTTACACTTCATAGAATCGATTTCCATGAGTAATGAGTTAATGGCAATATTCCATAGGAGAGGTGATAAGACTCCTCTTTGAGGAGTGCCATGTTTCGCCATTCTGTAAACAGTGGCATTTCCCATGGTACAAATTATGACTCGATTGGTCAAAAGTATACTAATAAATTGGGAGATCGGCTGGGTAACACCCAACCTAACCAGTTCCAATAAAATTGATTCTGGCAGTACATTATTAAAGGCCCCTTCAATATCAAGGAAGGCCACTAATGCATATTTTTTGTACTCGAGGGATTTTTCGACAAAACCTTCGAGTGTAGGGCAGTTTCAACAGATCTGCCTTTCATGTAGGCATGTTGAGATGCAGATAAACGGTCAGAATCGATCGTACTCCTAATGTGCAGATCGATAATCCTTCCAAGGTTTTTAAGAGAAAGGATGACAGACTGATTGGCCTGAAATCTTTCGGTTTTGTATGAGAGGTCTTTCTCCCTTTGGGGATAAAGACCACCGTACATCTGGTCCAAGATTCAGGCATGTAGGACCAGACAGGCCGAGTAGGTTTTAGTCATCCTCATTGTGCTGGAGATCAGCAGGTATTATGTCATCGGAACCCGGTAATTTACACGGATCAAAACTCTCGAGAGCCCATTTCGGCTTATGCTCATTAATGAGATTGTTTACCTCCATGCGCGTATCAGAGAGTTCATCGGAGACCTCCCCCATGAGAGGCGAGTTTTCAGGACAGTGGGCGTCAAGGAGGACCTCTAGGGTCTCCTTACCGCAAGTTGTTCATGTGCCACAGTCCTTTTGGATATAGCTTGGAACAACCGTCGATGTAGACAATATTGTCTCAGAAGATCCTTCCACTCCGCCACAGAAGGATATCCAAGACTTGCGTTTTGCATTTCTGAACAGGTTTTTGAACCTGTTCACTGAAGCTTTATACTCCGACCAGTTACCTAGTCGTTTGGCCTCGTTAAATAATCTGCGACACGCTTTACGAGTGTCTGCTATTACAGAGGACCACCAGGGTGGTTTACTCTTGCCTTATAGACCTTTGGTCTGCAAGATTCCGAGATTGCTCCGTCAAACGCATTTGTAATTGTGTTAGTATGTTCGGTATGTTGTATGTTCGGTGGTTGTAATCAGAGAGGATGAAAACTAATCGCTTTTGGCAAGTATACATTATCTAATTCTACATGTACCATTCATGTATAAGAGCTTGTAGCCTTTGATACTGAGTGTGCAAACCCTCTCACGTTGGATCCAGGTCTCTTGGACCAGTGTGAGCTCCTCCCCTCTCTTTGCCATCTGGAGGAGCAGGGCAGCCGATGCTGCTTTGGAATAGTGAAGGTTAATTTGTGTGACATTCACCATTCATCTTCTTAGATTTCAGGAGGTCGTCCTCGTCAACCGTTTCGTCGACATCTCTTCCGAAGCCGGGTCTCCGTCATTTCGAACAGTTTTGTCCTTGTCGTCTCACCGGTAGACACGAAGAGAGATCGACTTGAAGCCGTAGTATACCTTTCCTCGTCCCTCCTGAAGCGGCACCAAGGAATCCTTGTTCATAATGACGGTGATACTTCTGGGGTGTCCTTCAGATTCGGATACCTTGACTACCTTCCAGTCATGAGTGGGGATTTCAGGGTTTCCGATCTTTAGTAACTCCAATATATCTATTGGTATCCCGCTCGTCGGGAACCAGGGCAGTGGACCTAGGCCGGCATGGTATCTCGTCAACAGAGACCACATCCAGCTTCGCTTCATATCACAGGCCATCCAAAAGAGCTATCGCCAGCTTGAACAGATCGCTCATTTGAGCAGGCCATTAGTTTAACCCGACCTCACATCATCATCATCATTTAACCCGATCATCACACTGAGGGGGGGACCTGGGTTCTCCTTGAGAACCTCGGGCTGTTGCGACTGACCTTGTGTCTCCTCCTTCGAACGTTGCCGTTTAGGCGCGTCTTTCGAGGTGAGGGAGAGAATTTGTTGATCTGCCAAGACGGACTTAGCCCATTTGGGCCCGATTGGGCTGGAGGCACAGCTGGGGAACCCGAAATTGAGTTCGCAGTTCCTTCGCTGGATGTGTAGCTACGGGATGTGTAGCTGGTTTGCAGTACCATTGCTCACAAATGGCACGGGGTTAACTGCCTTAGTAGCACCCAAAACAGGGGAATTGGCCGACTTTTCACCGGGCAGCTATTGAAGTACTTGGGGTGAAGATCAGATGTACTTCGACACCTTTTTTAGTGCAACCCTTTTTAGGGGGTGCTTTCTTTTGGGCATTGATTGGATTTGGGTTTCCCCTCCTCCTTTCCTGCCGGTGTTTGGTTGCCGGTAGCTCGCGGATTAGTCTGGCCTGGTATCGCCGCTAAACTAGCCCGGATCTCAGTAGCATTTGTAACTGCTTAGTAACTGCTCGTCATGAGCCCCTCTGGTATGGGTGCCCTATCCAGTACGGCCTGCCTGGATCATCACACTTAAGCCTTCGCATCGCGTCAAGATGACTAACCTTCGGGAAGGGTTCGAGTTAATAATTCTGCTGCTAAGCATACAGACTATCCACTTCACCAGGAAGTCCTGAACTACGAGCTCTATAAGCGAATCCGAAATCGCCACAATCTTTATATTATTGAAAGCTCCCTCAATATCCAATACAACTTACCACCTTATGCAGTGCACTATCAACAGATTTACCTTGAGATAGGCATGTTGAGCGTTACTAATGAGGTGAGTATCAAAAGAAAAGAAGATAGATAGCACTAAAATCCTTTGACTTTGAGTGGCTTGCCTTTCCGGCCTTGGGTATGAAAATGACTATAACCTGCCTCCACCTCTTTGATAAATTCCTACTTCTAAGGCATCTCCTACAAATATCGTTTAGTAAAAAATATTCTAGAATTTTTTCGCTAGGCCATGGAAAGCGTTTTTAGATGATTAATTCATCTAAGTAAGGTTATGTTTAAGCAAAGAATATTTAATACATAGAATGTGCGTCTCATACAAAATAAATTTTTAATAGCGGGTCGTGATATATAAAGAATACGTGTAAATCATAACAACCCGTACGTCGAGATGAGTATTTTTGTAATAAATATTCTTTGGTTTAAGCCATAAAATGTCATGTTTAACATAAAAAATATTGATTTCAATTCTATTAATTACATTTTTCATTACGTTTAGAACTAAATTCAATAATTGAATATTTATTACAAACTAGCTATACCCAGTGTGCTTTGCTACCCTAAAAGCAATATGTATAAATAAAAAACCCACTTAACTTCCCAGATTTATAATAAGTTACATATGAGAGATGTCAAGCAACTTATTGCAAGTTTGCCAGTTTCTATCTATCGCCAATTTCTATCTATCTATGAAAAATTTGAATAATTCCAAGATACACGAAATTTTGTATTTAATTCATATATGTTGTGCCAAGTCAATCAATGAAAGTACGCCCGTTATGCTCTAAATGTTCACATGAATGTCAAAGTTCTTCATGTAAAATTTGAAGATATACGAATTTTTATATTTGATTCATGTGGAGGTTTCAAGCTCCCCAGATGAAAGTCAGTACTTTTTCCTCCAAAATGTTCAGATGAATATTAAAGTAGTTTGTGCAAAATTTTAACAATCAAGTTCTACTAGTTTCCCAGAAATTGTATATTTAATTCACATGGGAGGTGTCAAGTTCTAAATGTTCAGATGAATGTCAAGATTCTTCAATAATAGTTCAATAATAGATGAAAATCCGCTTTTTTCCTCAAAAATGTTCAGATGAATATGTAAGTTCTTTGTGCAAAATTTGAATAATTTAGTTCCATTAGTTTCCCAGATAAACGAATTTTTGTATTTAATTAATATGGATGTGCCGCTCCCCTCATGGGTAGTTCGCCAATTTATTACCCAAAATGTTTAAATGGATGTAAAAGTTATTCGTGCAAAATTTAAAGATTCTAACTAATAGTTTCCAAGATAAACGAATTTTTTTATTTAATTTATATGGGAGGTGCCACGCCCCTAATGATATTCCGCCTACTTTTTGTCCTAAATAATCATATTGACACTAAAGTTTCTCCGACAAAATTTGAGGACTCTAACTGTTATATGATCTCAAATATACGGATTTAATATTTTCTTAATATGGGCGTGGCTCCTCGCCCACTTGGAATTTCAAAATAAAAAGTAGCCTATTACTTATTCCAGATATACAGGAAAACGCAGTGAAAATTTGAAGAAAATCGTTTCAGCCGTTTAGTAGTCTATAACGTTCAAACATACAAACACAAACAAACACACATTCATTTCTATACGCTCCACCACCATCTGTGGTGATAGAGGGTATATATAACTTTGTCATTCTGTGTGTAACACCAAGAAATATTCATCTGAGACCTAACAAAGTATATATATTCTTGGACCTTATGAAATTCTAAGTCGATCTAGCTATGTCCGTCCGTCTGTCTGTCTGTATAAAACATTCTCACGTTAATACAAAGCAACAAAAATTAACGAAATTCACCCAAAATATTTATTATTATCCTAGGCAGTTGGTATTGAAAATTAGCAAAATCGGTTCACATCGGGAAAAGTTATGAATAAAAATTTAAAACAACTCCGAACATTTTTTACACATTCTGATGTAATTTTCACGAAAACTATGCAATACAATTGCATGAAAATCATCACACATTCGTTTATACACGAGAGCTTGACCACTGCTGAAAATTGGCGGAATCGGTCCATAATTTCATATACCTCCCATACAAAAGTACATATTCCCGGAAAATTAGTTTATTGTTAATAACTTCCGTCATAATGTTGTGAATAGAATTCATTCAGAGAAAAAATTTTCAGGATCGGTCCAAAATTGGTCATAGCTCCCATACAAGGTCCCTTCCCGAAAATCACTTAAACGCACATAACTCGTAACTAAATCCATATAAAATTTCGTACAAGTATCGCTCTTATATATAGAAATGTTACTGTGAAATTTCCGATCGGTCTATAATTGGTCATATCTCCCATACTAGGCCCTGCCCCTAAAATCACTTTAACCGTATTTAACTAGTTGCATTAGTGCCGGTTCACTCAGGCAAACTTTTTGTTGGAAACTTTTGATTTTTGTGAGAGAAAAGAGAAAGAAATATCAATCATCTCTTTCTCTCACACACAAAATCAAAAGTTTTCCAAAAAAAGTTTCCCTGTGTGAATATTATATATATTTTGAATTTCCTTAAATCTTTCACACACATGCAAATGATTAAATATAGCTAAAGCATATCTTAGGGCGCTATAAAAATATAAAAGAAAATGGCGTTTGTAATGTTTAATAAATCTTGCAATTGTAACAGATTTAAGCTGTCTAAGTCTTGGGGTTTTTCTATTTAAAGCCTGGTACTCTGTTCAAAGTTGCGAAAAATTATGTTTTTTTCATGCGAAAAATTTGATGTGCAACAAATATAGTCTATCTCGCGATATGTTTTTTGAAAGCTGAAAAAAAATAAATCTTAATAATATAAACTATTCAGTGTTTTTTATTTAAAATGAATGAAAATATATTATTGACCGCTTGTGCATTAAATTTATTGTTTTGTTTATCATTTTTAAATGATTTTGTAATTTTTTAATTTTTGCGGCTGGAGAAATAATAATTTTAGGAAAAACAATAAAATGTAATCAGCTGTTTGTTTTAATTTCGTGCGAAAGAAGTGCTGCTTATGTTATTTCGTTAGTTGGGGAACAAGGTTGCCAGATAAATTTCACAATGTTTTTCACAATAAGAACAGAGTACTGCTTTTGCGAAATTATTTCGCAAATATTTCATACCAAATATTTTATATGTAGTTTGACAGCATTAAGACATGAGAAAACTTATTTCTACAACTATTTGATCAATTGAAAAAGTATTAATATGAAAGAAGCTGGTGGAGGGTATTTAAGACTCGGCTCAGCCGAATATAGCACTCTAACTGGTATATAGATTCATATGGGAGGTGCCAAGTTCCCCATTGAAAGTCTGCCCGTTATACTCTAAATGTTCAAATGAATGTCAAGATTCTTCAAGTAAAATTTGAAGATTCTAGCTATAATAGTTTCTCAGATATACGAATTTTTCTATTTAACTCATATGGGGGCTTAAGCCCCCCAGATGAAAGTCCGCTTTTTGTTCCTCCAAAATGTTTAGATAAATATTTAAGTTCTTCGTGCAAAATTTGAAAAATTCAGTTCCATTAGTTTCCCAGATAAACGATTTTTTGTATTTAATTAATATGGGAGGTGCCGCTCCCCACATGGGTAGTCCGCCAATTTATTACCCAAAATGTTTAAATGTAAAATTTGAAGATTCTAACTGTAATAGTTTCCAAGATTAACGAATTTTTGTATTTAATTTATATGGGAGGTGCCACGACCCCTAATACTATTCCGTCTACTTTTTGTCCTATATAATCTAAAGTTGCTCCGACAAAATTTGAGGACTCTAACTGTTATATGATCTCAAATATATGGATTTAATAGTTTCTTAATATGGGCGTGGCTCCTCGACCACTTGGAATTTCAAAATAAATAGTAGTCTATTACCTATTCCAGACATACAGGAATACGCTGTGAAAATTTGTAGAAAATCGGTTCAGCCGATTCAATAGAAAACAAATATGATCAACAAATATATATTATGGACTTTTTACGGATTTAGGGATGTAAAATAGTATACATTTGCGTAAAAATCAAAAAGTCCGGAGATATATGCAGTGATGAGTAGCGATATGACAAAAGTATACTTTTCGGTAAAAAATTTCTGTATATAAATATTAAAATTTGAAAATAATAAAAATAAACATTTTAAACAAATTTGGTTTATATTAGAAATTGGGGTTGGTGCGTGATGTTTTTGATTCCAATTGACCTAAAAAAATTATTTTCATTACTTGTACAACATTGGCAATCATGTGGTGGTATGCCAAAAATTTTGCCAAATTAGTTGTATCCCTAATGTACATACCTCTTCCAAAGAAATTCAATTGGCTAATTTTATGGACAGATAACATCATTATATCGCCGCAGGTGTTACTAACTTTAAGACATAACCAAAATCCCGTTCACATTAGTTGGGTGCAGTGATGCCAGGAGATTTTTTTCTGAAATCCCTACGCTTATGAGAAAAAATCCCTTTTTTCCCTACACGCACTTTTTATTTTCCCTACATTTTTCCCTACACTACTTTTTTCCAAGTTTATCTTAAAAAAATACAAAAATAACATAAAAAACTAAAATATTAGCTCCGTTTTATAATATACATATATACATATATATGTATTTTTTTAATTTTAGGAATAAAATTTCTAGAATTTAAATTTTAAATTTTTTTTCTTTCAATTTTACATCATACAAATCTTCCAACCCTGACTCTTCAGTTAAGATTAAAAAACCAAGACAATTGAAAGATTTATAGCAGTATCACGATTCGATGTTAAAAATTTATTTTATGTGCCCCCAACAAAATAATTTTCATAAAATAATTATTTTAAATAAGGTTTACTTTTGCGTTTACTTTTTGCGGTTTACTTTTATAAATTTTCAGAACATTAAATCTATATGAATGATTTTACTATGTCGCATGTTTTGTAGATCTCAGTTCAAGAAACCCGAATTTTGGATTATGCCAGTCTTGTAGAGATATGTAGGTACATATATTGTAGAAATTACAAGCGGAATTTTTACTAACGATACACTTAAAACTGATTTCATTTTTAATTTTAAAGTTTAATACATGAAAGGGTATATTTTTAGTTGTTAAAAACTATGAAATTGAAAAATCCCTACAATTTGACAATAGTAAGAAATCTTTCCCTTTTTCCCTACACGTGAAAATTTTTAAAAAAATCCCTACAAAAAGGGAAAAATCCCTACACTTGGCATCACTGGTTGGGTGTATTTAGACTGCATTGAAAATAACAATAAACGTTTATATAAAGCGTTAATTTAAGCATTAGCACAATTCCACTGGTACAATAGCCTCTGCTGCTGCAATAAACATTGCTAAAAATTATGTTTTTGCCATACTCTGATTCGCTTCTATGTATAAATATTCTAAGTTTATTACCATCAAACATCTAAGAATTTTTGTTGATTTTATACCTATTTTTAACGTAAAATTCGATTTCATTACTTTTTAGTTTTTTCACATTTAGTAAATTTTGCAACGACATTTGCAAACATTTTTAAAACACATTTTTAATTGGCCTTTAAATGTCTTCCTAAAATTTTAACCAATGCCGAATATTGTACAGTTTGAAAATTGGGTACTTTGAAACCCTATAAAGCTTATAACTTAATATTTTATTAATAATTCAATTTGTTAGGACAGTGACGATATCGGATTAGAAACATAATAATAACATGAGACTTACTAATTTCTGTAAATATATTTTTAGTCCACATGTTAGTTTTTGAATTTTGATTTAAAAAAAGGGTCTAATTTTGTTTGCGCATTACAACGGCGTTAAAAATTAAATTTTTAGGCTGTTAAGGGACTTGTATCAATAGCCAACTATTGCTTTCACATTATCCAATACAAAAAAAAATTATTTCGGGGAACGTACTTTCGACCACATTAATTTTCTTAGAGTGGAAATATTAAAATGTTTACAAAATTTTAATTTACAAAATCTCTATTACTAGACCAATTAAGATGAAATTTGGCATAACATTGCTGAAGATTGTGACGAATATATCTATCTATTATATATATAAAATTCTAACGTTACTGACTGACTGACTGACTGACTGACTGATTCATCATCGCACAGCCTAAACGGTTGAAGCTAAAGAGCTGAAATTTGCACAGGAGGTTGGTCTCCCGCCAAATAGATCCACTAAGACGGGATTTTTGGAAATTCGAATGTTTAGGGGGTAAAAAAGGGTAAAAACGGGTAAATTCGGTAACCTTATATCTCCTAAACTAGAAAAGATACAAAAACAGTTTAAAGCTTATCGCCGTTCATTTAAAAAATAAACGGACAGGTGTCTGGTACTTTTTTAAAATTCGCCCCCTTTAGGGAATAAACGGGTAAAAACTGTATTTTGGTACTTTTTTCGCACCCCATGTATCTTTTAAACCAGTGCACATTCAAAAAATATTTTTGACTCCTTCATAACTTAACGAAAAAATAAAAATATGAATTTAGTACTTTTTGGATATTCGGACGTTTAAGGGGTTAAAATTGTACCTATTTTTGGTACTTTTTTCATAAAACATTGTTTTTGGTTTATTAACTTATACATATGAATACATAATAACGGGCTCCCAATACGATGTTGCAACTTTTTGGAATAGAATTTTTATTTCGTTAATGGGGAGGAAAAAAGTACCAAAAGGGGTAAAAACGGGAAATTTGATTTTATTCAACCACAATGATCCAATTTAGATAAAATTTTTAAATTTAGAAACACTAAATATCCTAATGGGGTGTTATTTGGAATCCCGGTACCAAGTGATATTTTTTGGTACTTTTCATTCTCCAACTGGTCCTTTTTGAGTTTTCTATGATATTGAAATAGAAACATGAAATTAATAATAAAGGGACTTTTCGCTACTTTTTCGTTCTACACAGGTACTTTTTTGAGTTTTCTTTAAAATTAAACCTAGAAACATGAAATTAAGCATGTAGAGCTCGGAGTAAATGAGAATCTATAAAATGGGACTTTTTGGTACTTTTTCGTTCTTCAAAAGGTACTTTTTGAATTTTCTATAATATTAAACCTAGAAACATGAAATTAAACATGTAGAGACCGGAGTAAATGAGAATCTATAAAAGGGGACTTTTTGGTACTTTTTCGTCCTTCGACTGGTACTTTTTGAGTTTTCTATAAAATTTAACCTAGAAACATGAAATTAAGCATGTAGAGCCCGGAGTAAATGAGAATCTATAAAAGGGGACTATTTGGTACATTTTCGTCTTTCGACTGGTACTTTTTGAGTTTTCTATAAAATTTAACCTAGAAACATGAAATTAAGCATGTAGAGCCCTTAGTAAATGAGAATCTATAAAAGGGGACTTTTTGGTACTTTTTCGTCCTTCGACTGGTACTTTTTGAGTTTTCTATAAAATTTAACCTAGAAACATGAAATTAAGCATGTAGAGCCCTTAGTAAATGAGAATCTATAAAAGGGGACTTTTTGGTACTTTTTCGTCTTTCGACTGATACTTTTTGAGTTTTCTATAAAATTTAACCTAGAAACATGAAATTAAGCATGTAGAACCCGGAGTAAATGAGAATCTATAAAAGGGGACTTTTTGGAACTTTTTCGTCTTTCGACTGGTATTTTTTGAGTTTTCTATAAAATTTAACCTAGAAACATGAATTTAAGCATGTAGAGCCCAGAGTAAATGAGAATCTATAAAAGGGGACTTTTTGGTACTTTTTCGTCCTTCGACTGGTACTTTTTGAGTTTTCTATAAAATTTAACCTAGAAACATGAAATTAAGCATGTAGAGCCCGGAGTAAATGAGAATCTATAAAAGGGGACTATTTGGTACATTTTCGTCTTTCGACTGGTACTTTTTGAGTTTTCTATAAAATTTAACCTAGAAACATGAAATTAAGCATGTAGAGCCCTTAGTAAATGAGAATCTATAAAAGGGGACTTTTTGGTACTTTTTCGTCCTTCGACTGGTACTTTTTGAGTTTTCTATAAAATTTAACCTAGAAACATGAAATTAAGCATGTAGAGCCCTTAGTAAATGAGAATCTATAAAAGGGGACTTTTTGGTACTTTTTCGTCCTTCGACTGGTACTTTTTGAGTTTTCTATAAAATTTAACCTAGAAACATGAAATTAAGCATGTAGAGCCCTTAGTAAATGAGAATCTATAAAAGGGGACTTTTTGGTACTTTTTCGTCTTTCGACTGATACTTTTTGAGTTTTCTATAAAATTTAACCTAGAAACATGAAATTAAGCATGTAGAACCCGGAGTAAATGAGAATCTATAATAGGGGACTTTTTGGTACTTTTTCGTCCTTCGACTGGTACTTTTTGAGTTTTCTATAAAATTTAACCTAGAAACATGAAATTAAGCATGCGGAGGCCTTAGTTAATGAGAATCTATAAAAGGGGACTTTTTGGTACTTTTTCGTCCTTCGACTGGTACTTTTTTAGTTTTCTATAAAATTTAACCTAGAAACATGAAATTAAGCATGTAGAGCCCTTAGTAAATGAGAATCTATAAAAGGGGACTTTTTGGTACTTTTTCGTCTTTCGACTGGTACTTTTTGAATTTTCTATAATATTGATCCTAGAAGCATGAAATTAAGCATGTAGAGCCTGGAGTAAATGAGAATCTATAAAAGGGGACTTTTTGGTACTTTTTCGTTCTTCAAAAGGTACTTTATGAATTTTCTATAATATTGAAAATAGAAACATAAAAGTATGCATGTAGAGCCTGGATTAAGTGAGAAACTATAAAAGGGGACTTTTTGGTACTTTTTTGTTCTTCAAAAGGTACTTTTGAATTTTCTATAATATTGAACCTAGAAACATGAAATTAAACATGTAGAGCCCGAATTAAGTGAGGACCTATAAAAGAGGACTTTTTGGTACTTTTTCGTTCTTCAAAAAGTACTTTTTGAATTTTCTATAATATTGATCCTAGAAGCATGAAATTAAGCATGTAGAGCCTGGAGTAAATGAGAATCTATAAAAGGGGACTTTTTGGTACTTTTTCGTTCTTCAAAAGGTACTTTTTGAATTTTCTATAATATTGATCCTAGAAGCATGGAATTAAGCATATAGAGCCTGGAGTAAATGAGAATCTATAAAAGGGGACTTTTTGGTACTTTTTCGTTCTTCAAAAGGTACTTTTTGAATTTTCTATAATATTGAACCTAGAAACATGAAATTAAGCAAGTACAGCCAAGATTAAGTGATAACCTATAAAAGGGGACTTTTCGGCACTTTTTCGTTCTTCAAAAGGTACTTTTTGAATGTTCTATAATATTGAACCTAGAAACATGAAATTAAGTACGTAGAGCTCGGAGTAAGTGAGAACATATAAAAGAGGATTTTTTGGTAATTTTTCGTTCTTCAACTGGTACTTTTTTAATTTTCTATAATAGGGGCTTTTTTTAATCACTGGATTTATTTTGGATTTATTTTATTTCAAGAAAAAAACTATCTTTGGAGGCTGAAATTTAGTTTTGGTCATCATAATCTGAAAATACACTGTATATGCTAATAGAAGGTCAAAGAAAAATTAATTTTAGTGCAACAATGGCGGTTCTGCAGCTAAAAAAAGTAAATCCAACTTGGATTTATTAAATCCAAAAAAATAGTTGGATTTAGCTAATTTCAATATGGCAATGCTTTGTATTCATAGAATAAAACCAAAATAATTTAAAAATGATTTAATTTGTTTTATTTTGCTATTCACCAATAGATGGCAAATATTTTTTAAAATGTATAAAAATAGGAAAATAAACAAAATTCATGTAACTTAAATATTTCAAACATGATATTTCAGTGCAAATACCAATTTTTGCAACAAATTGTTACAAATTTTATGGAAAATTTACAAATTTAATATTAAATTTTGAAATAACTCCATCTGTCGGCCGCTGCTGACATTGTGATTTGAAATTTGTTTAGCCTCGATTAAAACCTTTTGCTTTATCCACCTGGCGTACAGAGGGAGAACTAAATTTTGGATTTAATAAATCCAATTGTTTAAAAAATGCTGCTAATATTGAACTTAGGAACATGAAATTAAATAAATGAGGTCTTTTGTTACTTTTTCGTACTTCATTGGTACTTTTTGAGTTTTCTAAAATATTGAATATATAAACATAAATTTAAATAGGGGACTTTTTGATATTGCAGATATATATACATTTACAATAATATTTATTTAATTCCATTACGATGAGGGTAGCGAAGCACACTGGGTATAGCTAGTAAACTATAATAACACCAACTAATTCTGAAATGAATTAAAAAAGCACAAACGTATGCACCATGTTTTTCGTATGCACTCCTTATATACAATTTATATTTTTATGAATATTTACATATATAATTTATATGTTGTTTCTAGATA
Organism: Lucilia sericata; assembly: GCF_015586225.1. NCBI lineage: Eukaryota > Metazoa > Arthropoda > Insecta > Diptera > Calliphoridae > Lucilia > Lucilia sericata. The sequence goes on along the minus strand of NW_023994108.1, from coordinate 324,775 downwards.
ACGTGTGAGTAGTTTGAGTTAAAATTTTACTTGTATTTTGTTTTTGTTACAATAACAAAATACAAGTAAAATTTGTACTTAAACTACTCGCTCGTTATCTAGAAACAGCACATTAGTATTACGTTATGACAAGTTTTCAATAAATTTTTTTTTCTTTATTTATAGCATAAGAAAATGTTTTTAAATGTTTAGGAAGTGTATTCCATATCCTTGAAACTCTGACTGGGAATGAGTGTATTATTTTATAAAATAAGTAATCTAAAACGAACATATGTTGAGAAACGGAATCCAAACAAGTTAGAGTGTTATATTCGGCTGAGCCGAATTTTAAATATTCTCCACCAGCTACTTTTATATTAATAACCTTTTAGGGCCAATCTTTAGGTGAAATATTAGCGATTAAATTAAAATTAATCGTCGAAAGATGTTTTTGAGTACTCAATTAGTTAATTTTGTTTGCAAGTTTAAGCGCCCAATGGAGGTGGTTTAATCTTAAGCACGAAATGCAAAAGTGTAAACAGCTGATGCAAAAAAATTAATAAAATTTTTATAAATATAAACATTAAAATGTTCTATTTATTGATTAGTATAAATTATGAACACTTCAAAATACATTTTTTTGTTTTTAATTTAAGTTTTCATTAAGTTTCATATTAAATTTACAATTGTCTTCTTCTTTTTATAAAATATGCATTGTTTTGATAACAAACAGTGAAGTTTTCTGTTGTTTTGTATGGCAACACTGCGAAGTTTAATCTTGTACTCAAAAACATCAAAGGGGATTAACATAAGATTAAATTTATTTTTAGATTAACTAATCTGATTATTAATTGGCATTTGATTACCATCTCAAAAACCCGCTCTTAGTTAATCAAATAGTTGTGTCTCATCTTTTCTAATAGAACAATCCAAGATTTAAATATTTAAAGGCTCATTATTATAACTTGGCAATAAGTAAAGATATGATTTTATAATGCAGATAACTCATCACTAGTTGTTATAATTGTACTTTAGTTAAAGGATATCCACGAAGCAAAAGAGTCCTCACGCTTTCTTTAAAAAATTGGTGTAAATAAAATAAGGTATTAAATATACTACCAAGAGTGAAAACCGCTAATGAGATTAAATTTACGCAGTATTGAAACTACATTCTTAAATTTAAAAAATTTAGCAAGTTTGTAAGGGACCTGCACTGCTCTTAGATTTCTGACATTAATAAGATATACATTAGGGTGGGTCGAAAATAGGCTTTTCTCTCGGATCAACTTCTAATAGTGAAAGTATGTGTAAATGTTATTCAATTATTTTGAGGGTAAGAGCCCGCGCATCGCCGCCAAAGTTTGTAAATGCGTTTATATGGGAAAAATTGAATTTTTTGGAGTTTTTTTCATAAAATGAGGCTTTAAGAGTTAATTATTGCGCCATTTTATAGCAAAATCGTAATGTATACAACAATTTCTTTCCAAAAAGATAGAAAAACTCAAAATTGTTTAAAAAATTTTTGAGTTATTAAAATTTCCCCCGAGAATTTTGTGATTCTGAAGACACATACAAGTAAATATAAGAAATTTTTTTAGTTTTGAAAAATTTTACAAAAAAATTTTATGTTTATCTTTATAAGATTCATAAATGTGCTAGTACGAATTTTTGTTCAAAGTGGATAACGCTTACTTGGTTTATTATGTGTTCAAAAAGGGCTATGATTTTAACAGCATATCCAAAACTCCATTTCCAAAGTTTAAAAAATTTTGTTAAATGGATTTTTTAAAATTAATGTTTTCTATACTGGATAATATAAAGGATATATATAAGAATTAAACACAAAAAGAATGAGCTCAATACCTCTCATAGTTTTACCGTACCTGCTATGTGAAGTTGAAGGATTTCGCGAAAAAGACAATTTTTGCCAATAATTAAGTAGGGTAGAAGTCACTTTTTTTTTGAGGCGGCCTCAAATTAAAACCACAATACATATTCTTAATTTTTTTCTTGGTTCGGATACTTAGATATGTTGGCTTTAGTTTTATCCCTTTCAATCTTTCCTAAGACATCCTCATACACATATTTTTTTAACTTTTCCGCACTGACCAAAAACTGCGATACCGCCCCATCCATGGAGTAAATACGCCAAGGGGATGGGGCAGATTTGTCATTAGTAAAATAAGCCAAAAAAATTAAAAAGTAAAAACTTATTTTGCTGTTTTATATTTTAAATCACTAAACAAAATATAATAAACTAGATATTTATTGTTTATTTCACATAACTTAACAAAAAAAATTAAAACAAATTATTAATGATTTTTTCTATATTTTAACAAAATTTTGTTCTACATCACAAGCATTACATATATTTGGCGAATGTGCCCCACGGGCAGTTCTGGGGTTTAGTTTAAATTTTTTCGGTTTCTCGGTTTTCAAGTTATTCGCTTTGGCAGATGTGCCCCTATGGCGAATGATCCCCCTTCTACCCTAAACATTATATTATTACAAATTGTTGCTTAATTTTGATCAAGCAAATTGCGATTATTATTTCCAAGTCCATGGCAAGTTATTTTTGATAAAATTTCCGAAATTAAAAATCATTAAAAATCATTATCTGCGACCGAACTTAATTTTCTAGTGACATACTCCGTTTTGAAAAGTTGGGTCAAAATCGGGAGATATTGCATTTTAAAGTATAAACTGTATCTGAGGTGATTTTTGACTATTTACAGCCTGTTTTTCTAAAATGAAAATTTGCCTTCGTTCTTAAAAATAACGAATGAAATTGGCTTTACGTTTTTGTAACGAAAAAATAAATTTTCATGTGAGTGGCAACGAAAGAGCTTTATTTTTCCATATATTTTTGGTTTTTAGAAAATGAATTCGTTCGTAATAAACGACAGAACTGTCAGAAATAGACGATAGGCAAAGGCCTTTCGTTTGCCCAAAAAATAACGAAAATTACACCAAAATACGAAATAATATGTGGCCACTTGAACCTGAATGCAATTTGCAATAAAAACCTTTAAATTTTTTGAGACATTGCATACAATTTTCATGTTGTTTTTAAAAAAACATTTTTTCATAATTTAAATTTTTTTGTAAAATTATTTTATTTTTGTTTATTTTTACTACATGAAAAAATATTTAAAATTTCAGAAATTATATACGTAGGCAACAATGTTCTGTTACGATAGAAAAAGCTCATTTCATTATAGACATTTTTAAACGAAAACTTTCAAATGTTTTATAAAATCCTAATTTTAAACTTGATCGTAATAAAAAGTGAGATCTAAATCGTGTGAGATCTAAATTGTTTTAGAAAAACAGGCTGTTAAATTTAAAAAACAAAACTCACACGCACTTAAAAGTAAATAAATACATGAACTAGAGTCCACTTGAATTATTATGCATATATATTTAGCAGAGACTGAAAATAACGGGTCCACTTTGTTTTTATAAGGTTAATTGCTGTGATCACCATTTATAATTGTGTTTTTGCAGTTTATCACTGAGAGAAACCTTTATGTTAGATTTTTTTTGATAAGTGGTTGAGAGAAACCGAAAAGAAAAACAAAATAACTCGCTACAATTGATTTTTATTTTGTAAACTTTTTTGAAAAGGTCTGCTAATGATTTTTATTTTTAAAAGCAAAACAATAAATCGCAAATGTAAATACACGATTAGGGCACACATACACACATAATATCTGCAGAAATCATAGCAAACAACAACAATATACTCTCCCACTCTCATATAAGCAAGAGGAAAAAGGAATTCAAAACCCAAGTGCTCAGCCAAAAACATAAGTAACAAAACAAAAGTAGTAAAGGTTATACTAAACCATTTAAGTAAAAATCATTTTATAACTGTTATTCTGAGTGATTTATTTTAAAAAACAAAAATAAATCACAATTCATACACTTTAGTTATGTGGCCCAGTTATTTTCAGTCTCTGATATTTAGTTTTTATACCCACCATCAAAAAAGATGGGGGGTATATTGATTTTGTCATTCCGTTTGTAACACATCGAAATATTGGTCATAGACCCACAAAAGTATATATATTCTGGGTCCTCATTAAATTCTAAGTCGATCTAGCCATGTCTGTCCGTCTGTCCGTCCGTCCGTCTGTCTGTCTGTCTGTCTGTCTGTTGAAAGCACGATAGAGTCCCAATGGAAAGAGCTAGAGGGTTGAAATTTTACATAAATATTTCTAACAGGTAAGGTTTGTTTGGTATTGAAAATGGGCAATATCGGTCCACATTTTCTGATAGCCCCCATACAAGTGGCCCCTCGAAAAGCAGCTTTAACAGCCATAACTTGTTTAAAAATACGAATATAGCGATAAAATTCGGCATATGGAAGTTTCTTATGATCCAAAATCATTATGCAAAATTTTATGAGGATCGGTTCATAATTGACCCCACCCCCCATATAAGGTCCCCTTCAGAAAATGACTTTAACGCTCATTACTGGCTTAAAAATACTAGTATATAGATGAAATTCGACATAAGTAAGTTTCATACGAGTCAAAATCTATCTAAAAAATTGTATGTTGATCGGTCCATGATTGACTCTACCCCCCATATAAGGTCCCCTTTAGAAAATGACTGCAACGCTCATTAATGGCTTAAAAATACGAGTGTAGCGATGAAATTCGACACAAATAAATTTAATACGAACCAAATTCTATCTACCAAATTATATTAGGATCGACCCATAGTTGACCCTACCCCCTATATAAGGTCCCCTTCAGAAAATTACTTTAACGCTTATAACTGGCCTAAAAAATACGAGTATATAGATGAAGTTCGACATAAGTAAGTTTCATTCTAGTCAAGCGAGGTTTGATGGTGGGTATATAAGATTCGGCATTGCCGAATATAACACTCTTACTTGTTCATAATTAGGTCGTATATCTATGCGTGAAAACTTTTTACAAAATTTAAAAAAATAAAATATCACCTCACAAAAGTTCATACTTTAAAACGCAATATCAGCCGATTTTGACCAAACTTTTCAAAATGCCACTGTGTTTTTTGACATACAGTGTTATTGGCAAAAATTGCCTTTTTCGCGAAATCCTTCAACTTCACATCGCGTTTTTGACCACAGACTAAACCGAGTAAGCGTTATCCAATTTGAACAAAAATTCGTCCTAGCACATTTACGCATCTTATAAATTTAAACATAGTATTTTTTTTTGTAAAATTTTTCAAAACTAAAAAAAAATTTCTTAACCTAACCTAACCTACTTTTATGTGTCTTCAGAATCACAAAATTCTTGGGGGAAATTTTAATAACTCCAAAATGTTTAAACCAATTTTGAGTTTTTTTTATATTTTTGGAAAGAAAATGTTGTATACATTACGATTTTGCTATAAAATGAAGAGCCTCATTTTGTGAAAAAACTCCAAAAAGTGTAATTTTTTTCCCATATAAACACATTTACAAATTTTGCCGGCGATGCGCGGTCTCTTACCATCAAAATAATTGAATAATATTTTACAGTCTTCCATTTGATGTTAAAATACAACATAATTTCACTATTAGAAGTTGATCCGAGAGAAAAGCCTATTTTCGACCCACTCTAATATACATATCTTGCGTGAAATTACTACACCAATTAAATACCGTTGATTAAATTTAATTTGATTAATGCGCGCACATGGACTATTAAAAAAACGCAAAATTTTTGTTACATTGGTTTACAACTATATAAATTATAAGGATTTTCAAATGTCCAAAGTCTTGTGAAATTTTAAAAATCAAAAAAATTTTGAAAATCAAAAAAATAAAATATTTTATAATTTTGTTTATAATACATTTGTGATTGTAGAAATTCATTTTAATAATAAAAAAATCAACAAAAGAGTTTCCTTTATTAAAATAAATGTGAAGTTAGTGAAAATTGTCAAAATTTCATGAAATCAAAAAAGATTTCGTTTGGCACAGCAAAAGTGATAATATTTTCCACCATAAGAAAATTTTATTTTACCATAGAACTTTGCTACCGTTTGGCACACAGCCTTTGTAAAATAAATAAATATATAAATAGGTTTAATAAAATTTTTATTAAATTTTTATAGGAAAATTATTACAACATTCCTGTTTATAACTCAAATGGGATTTTGCTGCGTTTACTTTCTTTTCGTTGCTTTAAATGTGAAAGAAGTCGTAGATCATTATTTCATTAAATTGGATGTACACGTTTATTTAATGTTAATGCTTATACCAATGATCGTCTTAAATTTGGTGAAAAATCTAAAATACCTGACTCCAGTTTCTTTATTTGCCGCAATATTAACAGTGGCAGGCTTGGCTATATCCTTTTTCTACATGCTACAAGATTTACCGCACACGAGCACGGTAAAACCAATAGCATCTTGGTCGACACTACCCTTGTATTTCGGAACAGCTATTTATGCTTTTGAGGGTATTGGTGTTGTACTTCCATTAGAGAATAATATGAAGACACCTGAAGATTTTGGAGGAACTACCGGAGTTCTTAATACTGGAATGGTGATCGTAGCTTGCTTATATACATCAGTAGGATTCTTTGGATACCTTAAGTACGGCGACGACGTAAAAGGAAGTATAACATTAAATTTGCCACAGGATGACATGTATGGATAAAACTGCTTTTTGAAAACATAGTTGTATATATGTTAATATATTTTAATTTTATTTGCCTAATTACAAACTTAGATTATCGCAGTTGGTTCGAATAGCTATGGCTGTTGCAATTTTTCTGTCATATTCATTGCAATTTTATGTGCCTGTAAACATTGTAGAACCATATGTGGAGAGGCAATTTGAAACAGTCCGAGGAAAAGAATTAGCAGCAACTACTTTGCGTATAGTTTTGGTCACATTTACATGTAAGTAACAGATTTTAAATTTTCGATATTTCTGAACGTCTTAATCTCAATTGATTTCAGTTATTTTGGCTGCTTGTATACCAAACTTGGGCCCAATTATTTCGCTTGTAGGCGCAATAAGTAGTTCAGCATTAGCTCTTATTGCTCCGCCAATTATTGAAATTATCACATTTTGGCCTGTAGGCTTCGGTCGCTATAATTGGATTATGTGGAAGGATATTGGAATTCTTATTTTTGGGCTGTGTGGTTTTGTTTTCGGTACATATGCAAGTATAGCACAAATTTTAAATCCAAGTATAGTTTAATATGTCTCATGTTTAAAAAATTTTATGAAAAACAAACTTAAAATAATCACGAATTTCAGTGTTCTATTTAAAATATTCTTATTTATATTTTTAAAGTGGTGCATTTAAGTTAGATAATCTATTTAGTATTTTTAGCAGATGTTTTTTATAATAAGATTACCAAAAACTAAAATAAATAAAATCTCGCATTCTGTAGAGTATATTTTAAGTTTTCTGTGATCATTTTAATTAGTATGTATGTACTGCAAGCAATGTTTTTCGATTTTGTGATATCATATCTTTTTAGAAGGTGATCAGTGATCACGATGGTGTAATCATTTCTGTTTAAGTTCCAACACCTTCATCTGCATATCTGCGTCTAAAAGCATTGATTGCATATAATTACGCCAATATGGTTACTGATAAAATTAGCATGCATCTATGAATGAATGTTTAAACATTCAAGTTCCGTAAAGGTATCTTCATTAGTTGTAGGCAGTATAATATTATGCGGTAGGCAGTATAATACGTTAGGACTGATCGAAAATACCTTTTTTCTTGGATCAACTTCTAATAGTGAAATTTTGTTGTATTGTAATGTCTAATATAAATCGTATATGGATATAAATAACATGGAGTTAAAAACAATACAAGTTTTACAAAATAAGCGTCTAAAAATTGCGACTGAATGATATTTCATCTATTTAACATTAAAATACAATATATTTTCAATATTAGAATATTAGAAATATTCTCATAGTTTTAGTACTATTACAAAATCACAATTCAACTTCTATTTCTTTTCCTGTAAGTGTTTTTGACACATTTGCACTTATAAAAAATGTAGTTCGGTTTTAATTCCCCAGAATATATAACTTTTCGTTCGTACTTATTGTGCTTTATGTATAGATATTTAATTTATTATGAAAATAGAATTAAAGCCTTTTTTCCATTTTAAATCATTGTAAAAATTGTAATATAAGTTGTCTTAAAAAACTATTTATACAGAAATAACCTTGAATTTTTTTTAGTTAATATACCTGCAATATAAAATATTTGCTCTATTTTTATATAAAATTTAAAGTATAAAATGACCACTATAATTTTCTATAATTCATTATAATTATTAAGTATGTTTGCGAACTTCATAATATGTAACAATTTGTTACTGGATTCCGTTCATAATATATGCTTGATATTTGAAAATGTTAACAAACCAAAGAAAGTGAGAAATTGACAAATTTAAGAAGAGACACATCCGTTCATATTAAATTACCGTGTTTAATGCTTTGAAATAATTTACAACAATAATGAATTTTTTAACATAGAGAAATGCACTTAAATTACTGCGAATTACAATTTTAAAAATATTTTAAAAACTTAAAAACAATCAAATATTATATTTTAAAATTTTTATTTCGACACTACTTTTTATTATACCCAGCATCACAACTAGTAACCCGAAGTGTTTCAAATTCGGGTGTAAAACCTATGAATTTTACATTAGCGTGTCATTGGAGGGATGTTGTTCATTTTTGGCAACTTTGAACTACATCTAATCTTATTTTTAAAAGCAGTAAAAATCCGATATTTGGATGTCAAAAATAAAACACATTCTCTTAATGACACGCTTATGTAAATTTCACTACTCTTTCACCAAATCTTGATGTACTTCAAATATGTTATTTGTAATGACTTTTTCACATCTCTTTCCTCACTTTTAACTGGGTCTTCATTTGCAAGGAATATTTGATTTATAAAAGTGAAAAATATGTAATCGCATTTTAAGATGTGATTAAGATGTAGTTTGTAAAGTATGACATCAATTATTTTTTGCTGGGCCAGCAAAAAAAGTGTGGAAAAAGATGCAGTATTTTCATCACAACTAGTAACCCGAAGTGCTTCAAATTCGGGTGAAAAACCTAAGAATTTTATATTAGCGTGTCATTGGAGGGATGTTGTTCATTTTTGACAACTTTGGACTAATCTTATTTTGAGAAGTAGCAAAAATCCAATATTGGATGTCAAAAATAAACCGCATTCTTTTAAGACACGCTTATGTAAATTTCATTGATTTTTAATCTGTATTTGATGTACTTCGAATATGTTATTTGTAGTGAATTTCCAACAACTCTTTTCTCACTTTCAACTGGGGTTTCATTTGTAAGGAAATACTTGGTTTATAAAAGCGAAAAATATGTAATCGTATTTTTAGATGTGATTAAGACGTTGTTTGTAAAGTATGACATCAATTATTTTTTGCTGGGATAGTTGTTTATTTGTTCTGCATTTGTATTGTTGATTTATCTAATATTGAGATTTTAGCAAAGGAGGCATTACTAATATATTGCATACAATCAGAAACTTATAGGTTTATGCAAATTTTTATTTTTTAGGATGAAAGCATATTAAAAATTATTATATCATAAAGTTAATTTATAATATTTAACCGAGTGTATTTAATAGGTCCTCACATGTTGTACAAGACACATCTACAACAATGTTATGTTTTTTTTTAATTTATTAAAATCTTATTTATTTAAACTTTTTTTTATTTTATATTATACATACATAATTTGGCAATAACAAAACAATAAAAACATACAGCTTCATATTTATTTTTTTACAAACAAACAGACTAAGTACAACAATAATATGTGAATATGTATGGCGTTGTTTTCATTGTTGTTGTTGTTGTTGTAACAGTTCGACTGTGGCCGATAGTTCTTTCCTGAAATTAGAATAATAAATACTTAATTATTTGAGTTTGTGTCTGTGGGTGGAAGGGGGAGCTGGAGAAACTGCGCCACCTCAGTCGGTCTTAACCATAGGTCTATGGGGCGCAAATTTGTAGACCTAGCGGGACAATTGAATAAATGCACCGTGTCATGAGGACTTTGATGACAGGCTGGGCAACGATTTAAAGTGCCTGGAACGATACGTTCACGGTAGCAGTTGAGGAAACTGCACCAGCCGGCTCTTAATTGTGCCAAGATGGTTCTAGAGTGCCTGGGTAATTGTCTCTCACTGTCCGATATCGCAGGGGGGTGTTCATTTAGGACTCTGTTGCATCTGTAGCCATTAATGGCCTCGGTGACCGCCATTTGATGCAACATTTCCCGGGCGCTTGCAATTGACAGTCTGTCGACGTCCGATGGTATGACGTCTTGGATGTCGCTGCGAAAGCGTCGGAAGTCCATCCGGATGTGCCTGGGAGGGGGATCCTCCATCAGAATCTGATGGTTGGGGTGACTAGGCAGATGGCATGCCAACAGGAACTGTCTAGTCAACAACACATTATGTTGTCTGACTGACAGTAACCTGGTCTCCTCATGTAAATGATCCACATTCGTCATTTTGACACAACCGGTTGCGATTCGAAGTGCATTATTCTGAGCCGTTTGTAAACCTCGCCATTGGGTATCACTGAGGAAAGAGGTCCATACTGGGGCAGCATAATTGAGAAGAGAGCGACCAATAGCCTTATATGTCGCTACAATCGTCTCTTTATCCATGCCCCAAGAGGTGCCAGCTAAAGCTTTAAGGACCTTGTTTCTGTTTCGAACCTTTTGGTTGATGTAATTTGCGTGCCCTGCGAAGTGAAGGAGGCTGTCAAAGACTACCCCTAATATTTTCGGGTTTTGAACCGTGGGGATAGTACGTCCTTCGACAGAGATGTTTAGCGCCGTCCTTACTTCTTTGGTCCAAGAGGTGAAAAGTGATACCGAGGATTTAGAAGCAGATAACCTAAGTTTGCGTTCCTGAAAGAAGTCTGTAATGGTGGCCAAGTATTGGGTAATTTTGGCGCTTATGTCGTCGATATTGACACCTGAAGAAATAACGGTGCAATCATCTGCATACGACACCAACGAGACATCAGTGGGGGGTTCAGGAAGCCCGGCAAGATAAATATTGAAGAGTAAGGGTGACAATACTCCTCCTTGAGGCACGCCCATTTTTATCTTGCGGTATTTCGATTTTTGACCTCTAAACTCAACAAACGCATGTCTTCCACAAAGATAGTTAGCTATCCAGCGTTTGACATCATTGGGGAGTGTTGAGTTAGTGATGTCATTTATCAGCATCGAGTGATCGACCGTATCAAAGGCCTTGGATAAATCCAGGGCGGCGACGATGGTACGCTGACACGGCCGTTGCTGATTGAGGCCATTGGCGATCTGTGAGGTTATCTGTGTTAGAGCTGTTGTGGTGCTATGCGCTTCCCTGAAACCATGCTGGTGATTGGCGAGCGGGAAATGCTCTTTCAGGGTTGGTAGTAGTAGTGATTCTAAAATCTTTGCTACAGGTGATAACAAGGAGATAGGGCGGTAGGATTCTCCTTGAGTAGCGGGCTTGTCTGGTTTTAGAATAGGGATTACCCGGGCGACCTTCCAGATATCTGGAATCACCAATTGGTGAAGAGATAGTTCCAGAAGGTGGGTTAGATATTCCAGACCTACTACACCGAGTTTTTTTAGCATTAACATAGAGATGCCATCCGGACCAAGAGCTTTAGATGGTTTTGATTTGGAGATTATGTTCTCGACATCACGGGGGGTGAAGGAGTATGTCTGAGAGTCTCGGGTGAGATTCTTAGTTCTCCGAACTATAACTCTTTTGGCCCGACTCTGCGTGGCGGGGTGTTCGATAAATTGCCTGCAGAATTGTGTTGCGCATTTTTTGGCATCTGTATGCTGCAAATTGTTAAACGCAATAGCAGCGAGGTTTTGGTTTCTATTGTTGCCAGATAGACTTTTAATAGTAGACCATAGCGATTTAGAGTCAATTGAGCAATGGTTTAGATGGTCTAACCATTTGTTGCGGCGATGTTCGTCGACGATTGAGTCAATTTGTGCCGTCAACAGCTCAATATGCTCGTCGGCTGGATTGCATGCACGAAGGTGATCGCGTTGTTCTGCCAAACGTGCAGCCTGAGATGGAAAGTTTGGTCTACTATTCGGGATTCTTCCTGCGGGGATAAAGCGCCTTGCCGCCTGAAGGACAGTTTTCCTAAATATTGCTTCACCCCTTCTGGCACATGTGGGGGGCGGCAAGTGACGTAATGAGTCATCTATGTAGTTCGTAAAGCCGTGCCAGTCGGCTTTGTTGTAATTTACATTGTACATTTACATTGTTTTCATTGTATTTGCGTGCAATGACAAAAATTCTCATTTTTTGTTGTTTTTGAATTTTGTTCATATCTCAGTTTATTCCGGCGAGATTTTGCTGATTTTAAATAGGAAACTTTAGAATTAAACGAAATAGAGTAGAAAAATTATATTGGTGAAATTATTAACTGAATAATTAGCTTATGTATATGACCCAACTCAATAAATCGATTTTGACGAAATTTGCACTAAGGTACTATTGGATAGTAGGTCACACACAAATGTTCAGCTCTATCGGTCAAGAACTGCCGGACTTAGAGGGGGAGAAAGTTGGATATTTTGGTCATACAGGGTTTTATTCAAATGAGTGTAACATTTGACCTATTGGTCCTAGCTAAAATTGTCCAGTTCAGATAGCTATTTTTTAATTTTTTTGATAGATATCGCACTCGCAACCCATTATGCGACTATAAAGCCCTTCAAGGAAATTGAATAAGCTTTTTTTAAGCAAAAAAGTGCCCATTTTAAAAAAAAAAATATATAAAAAAAAATTGGAAAGAATGAAGAAATAGCTATCTGAACTCCTTTGGACAATTTTTGCTAGGACCAATAGGTGTGTTCAGCTCCAACAAGATTCCCAAGATTTTTTATAAAAATAAAACAAAGAATATTTCAAATTTATTAGAGATGAAGGTCTGTTTTTATTTCAACCAAAATTTTACCTCGTAGAAGTAGATGGTTTTTATAAGTAATATGCACGTAGTGCTTGTGTCGTAGACAAATCAAAAGTGATTTTTAATGTTAAAAACGAAAAAAGCATAAATTTGGTGGCAAACAATATTTAAGCACCGTTAGCGGTTTACTCGTTAGAATCTTCCAACAAAGTTGCAATAAAGAGGAACATTATAAGATTCTAACGTTGTTATAAAAAGTATTACAAAAAAAGTAGTTACATCAATTCTAACTTAAACATTGCCGGCCACCTTGCAATACATAAGGAATTGCAAACGATTTAAATACGATGTCGATTTTTACGAAGTTTCTCGACTTTCCCCTCAGAACCGAAATCCCGAAGGCAGATTTTTACGAAGTTTCTCGACTTTCCCCACAGAACCTAAGTCCCGAAGGTGGATTTTTACGAAGTCTCTCGACTTTCCCCACAAAACCCAAGTCCCGCAGGTGGATTTTTACGAAGTCTCTGGACTTTCCCCACAGAACCGAAGTCCCGCAGGTGGATTTTTAAGAAGTCTCTCGACTTTCCCCACAGAACAGAAGTCCCGCAGGTGGATTATTGTGTAATATAAGTAATGTAAGATATATAAAGATAATAAATAAGGTAAAAACATAAATAAGGTAGTAGGAACATAAATATATTTCTGTGAGCGTTTTAAAGTGATAATAAATTAAATGTTAAAAAGAGTTAGACCACGTAGAATACGTTAAATTGTCGATATATGTTTCGAAGTCCCTAGGATTAGCCGGACCTGTCAGTATCCAACCAAATATAGTTTTCTGTGCCAATAATGACCCTAATACGTTTTGTTGTATTTCCGGTAGAATAATGCGCGGATATAAATCTGCTCCGATAAGAATATCTACAGGCCTACTAGTAAAAAGCCAAACAAAGATTTGGCAATATTTTTTCAATATCGACATTTACAGAAGTCGAAGGCAAATTTCCTGTTATTTCTGGTAAAACAAATGCGTTAGTTGATAGTTTTATTGAAGAATCTAAATATGAACTAAAAGGACAAAATTTTGTAACTCCAAAAACTACATTATTAACGCCAGAAACGTTAGAATTCGCAGAATGAGTGGGAAGTTTTAATCTTTTTCGTAAACGTTCAGAAATGAAAGAACATTCTGAACCCGAATCTATTAAAGCACGAACCTGATACTTATGGTTGTTATGAATTATGTTTACCATTGCAGTCCCTAACAAAACGGACTGATTCTGTATAGTATGAAATACTTGAGGATTAGAAGTAAAATTATTGGACGTATGCGATTGTCGAGTGTGGGAGTTAGTGGGTCGTAAAACCTCACTGGAATTATGTTCAGTAGAAACAGTAGGTCTTTCAACTAGAGAATTACCTGTATGCTGCTGATGAAGCATAGAATGATGTCGATTATTACAAATAAAACAGTTATTATTGATCGTACAACTTCTGACTTTATGTGTCCTCGAAAGGCAATTAGTACAGCAGTTATTCACAATAGAAATTTTTTCAGTTACTGAAAGATTTTTAAATCGACGACAATTTCGCAAATAGTGAGACTGATTAGGACATAAGATACATGAAGGTTTAGCAATAGTAGAACTATTTGACTGCGCTGAAGAGGTGACGTCAGTCGAGTTCGTACCTTTAAGATCTTGAAGACATTGCAATGTCTGAATTCTTTCTGTAAGAAATTTATCTAAATCTTTCCATGTAGACAAAACTGTTTTGTTTTTAACATCCTGTTCCCACAAAATAACTGTAGATCTAGGCAGACGCTGAATACACATAAAAATGATAATTGGGTCCCAATTATCAGTAGGCACTTTATAAATAGAAAGAGCCGTAAGGCAACTATTAATTCCGCGTTGTAATGTTTTGAGTGCTGTTATCGATTCCTTGTCAAGGAAAGGAAGACCAAAAATATGTTTTAGTTGGTTATGTACCAACATACGAGGATTCTCATATGCTTCCTCTAAATCGCGCCAGCCTACCTCAAAACTTGCGTTAACAAGTGGATATTTAGAAACGATTTCTTTTGCTTTACCCTCGGGTTTTCGTATCAAATGGCAAAGGCGTTCTATATTGCTAAGCCGTGAGCTATTAATAAAAATTGCGGTAAATAAATCCCTAAAAGCGGGCCAAGAAACATAGTCACCTCCGAAAGGATAAATATCACAAGGAGGTAGAGTCAGACTATGCTCTGAATTACCGGAGTTCGGATTTACCGTTGGAGATTCACTAGTTTTCGAAGCCGATTTGAATTTATCTATTTTTTCATATATGGATCCTCCACATTGGACATAAGCTGAGTAGGTGGCTTGATATTTAGCACTCACTACTTCAAATTCACTAGTTTCCAAAGTGTTAAGACATACTTTGTAAGTCGTCTTAACATTTTTCCAAAGTGTTTTTAACTCCTCACTCTGAATCTCTAAGGTGTAAACCGTATGAATTTCTTCCCCAAAATTACTAAACATATCCCTAAATGCAATAAGAGCATCCGATGCTTTTATAAATGTGTTTAGTGAAGAAACTGACATTTTTTAATATGTGAAAAGTCAATTAAAATAAATAAAATAGCCCGATATCATAATACTACTTACTAAAATTTACTTTAGTTTATTGTCCGTAGGATCAAAAACAAATTTAAAAATTTCAAATATAAATTAAAGTTCGAATTAGTGAGATGTATCCCCAAAAATAAAAAAATAAAACAAAAATTCACAAAAAAAATGTGTGTGTATGTTCGCGTAACAAAACAACGAATTTTATCACTTGCTCACAATTGAAATATATTTACGTACCTTATTTCGTAGAAATAAATAAATTTAAATATATCTCCGATGGACTGTATTGTAGGAATGGAGTTGAAGGTGTCAAAAAAGATCCGGTGTTCAGCTCGTGTACCTTGTAGAAGTAGATGGTTTTTATAAGTAATATGCACGTAGTGCTTGTGTCGTAGACAAATCATCAACAATCACTTTGATTTTTAATGTCAAAAACGAAACAAGCATAAATTTGGTGGCAAATAATATTTAAGCACCGTTAGCGGTTTACTCGTTAGAATCTTCACAGAACATTATAAGATTCTAACGTTTTATAAAAAGTATTACAAAAAAAGTAGTTACATCAATTCTAACTTAAACAAGGTGAAAAGTTACACTAATTTGAATAAAACCCTGAATGACCAAAATATCCAACTTCGAACTCCCGTTCTTGACCGATAGAGCTGAAAATTTGTGTCTGGCCTACTATCCCATAGTATTAACCTCATCCAAATCGGAAGACATCGATTTTTAAAGTTGGGTCACTTGACACGAAATTCCCCATATGCATAACTTATTACTGAAAAACACAAAATTTAGATTAAACTAGACTTAAACAAATAACGCAGATTATATTATTAGAAAAACCAACCCTAAATGCGTCAAGTCAATATTTAATAAAAAGGAATGAAATTGGTTAAATATGTATATCGCTAAAAAGGAAAACTTATAAACTTTAAATGTCGCTTCTTGGTTTACAGGTAAATTTTTAAATAATAGAGTTATGGAATTCTCTATTTTTTCTACTTTGTTTTGTAGAGAAAATTAATTTTGTTTTTTATTGGTGCTAATTCCCCTATAATATAAAACCTAATTATAAATAATATTTATACATGATTACATATACGGTATTATTGGCGCACACTTTTATTTCCAAATGTTTAAATACATACATACATACATACATACATACATACATACATACATACATACATACATACATACATACATACATACATACATACATACATACATACATACATACATACATACATACATACATACATACATACATACATACATACATACATACATACATATGTATGTATATGTATGTATATGTATGTATATGTATGTATACATAATACTTTGCAGGAATTAGTCTAGTATACTCAGACTCTAGTCCAAAATATTCATACGTTAATGTTCAAAAAAATATAAAATAATTATACACTGAAATTGTTATTTATTATTCCACTAAAGTCTAAAGTATTTTCACATTGTGGACACAACAGCGTACATTATTTTTAATACAAATCATAAACATATCCCTCCTTTACTACAAGAGGGCATAAGTAAAAATTTTAAACATTTTTTGAACTGTGTACTACGAAATAAACCCCGTTCTAAAGTTTTTCATGAAGTTTTATTTTCAGCGTAAGAGGAATTGTTGAATGTAAATTTCAAAACTAAAACTCATGTTTTACGTACATATATTTGAGAAGTAAACATTTATAACCTTATTCATAATGGAAAGTTAGAGTACAATAAGAAAGTTAGCAAACGTTCGACAAATAGCTAGATAACAGATATTTATTGTCAAAGAAATACATTAAAACTTTAGTTTAAATTCAGATAACAAACATATTAAAACCTACTTTATATTTATATCAATTACAGTGACTTGTAATTGAAGTTTTACCAATTACAAGTAATTGTGAATTTTTTCTCTTATCATGTACTTGTAGTTAGTAAAACCTTACATGTAATTGTAGTTGGCAATGATCAATTACACATTACAAGTAATTATAGTTGACAAAACTTCAATTACAATTACAAATGATTATAATTAATTATTGCTCAATTAAAGATAAGGTCATGTAATGAAGTACTTTACATTACCCCCAATTTTTCAAATTCGATTATTTGTTTAACAGTTATTTAAAAATAATAAAATGTCTTAAAACATTTTTCACATTTAAAAAACACAACTCAAAAAACGAAACGATATTTTTTTTAGTTATACCAGTCTTGTAGTAAATCAGCGATATAATTGCAATTTACTTAAAATATTAAGTTTTTATTCTTCCGAAATCATTGTTTTATTGTTTTTGTTAATTGTGTCTTCTCGCTTATAACTTAAGTTTAATTGGCCAATAACACTCAGTTAAACTAAGATAATAAGTAACGTTACTGTTTACTGAAAAACACAAAACATATATTAAACTAGGTTTAAACAAAGAATGATTATCTTTATCTGAAAAACCCGCCCTAAATGAAAAAGCAATAATCTATTAGTATGCCACTTTTAACTATTATTATCCTTGAAATTATTCTATATATTATTGAAAAATATACATTAATAAAATAAATTTATACCCTACACCACTACAGTGTGGAGGATATTATGCGTTGGTACAGACGTTTGTAATTCACAAAGATATTGAAAATACATTCACCTCAAATTATACCAATCAGCTTAGAACACTTTCGATTAAGTCCTCTCCGTCCGTCCTTCGTCAGTCCTGTAATCGAATTACAGATCGCTATTTGGAACGTAATTGAATGAAATAATACTAATGATTTTGGTTGAAATGATGGGTTTGGTGATGATGGGTCCATAATTGACCGTAGGCCCGACCCAAACCTCCTTCCGGAATTACTTTTAACGTCCATAATTAACCTGTAAATATTACTTTGCCTTAGAAATACGACAGATTGAAGTTAATAAATATATACATATGTACATATGTATATGTATATATTCTATTGTCGTATATATTATATTGTCGTATATATTATATTGTCGTAAAATCCGACATAAATAATAAATAATGAAATTGTTATATTACATCAAAAACATTTTAAATATACTCATAACTGGTGTAGGGTATCATATGGTTGGGCATGGCCGACTATAGTTTCTTGATAATAATATATTCAACTTAATATAAAAAATACGTATCTAACATTTGTTTTTCAATAAAAGTAAGTTTTAATTTTCTAGTATAACTCAAGGAATAAACTCTTTCCAAAGAGTGTTTTTTGATAATAATAAACATTTTAAACCAAAGTATATTAATAAAGTAGCGACATCTCTTGTTGTACAACAACATCTACAACAACCACATGTATTTTGTTTTTGGAATAATTTAAGATTGTGTCAAAATAAAATTTCCTTGAACAACAATGTGAACAAAACATAAATAAAAAATATTACTTTTATGTTAAAAATATTAACGATTTAATTATATTATATATTTTACAATTTATTACACTTTTAAACTACTTTAAAACCACTTTTAATTCACTTTTTCAACTTTTCACAAATTTTAACAAATAGCAAAACACAATTTAAAAATGGCGACGTAAACAATGTTAACAATTTTCAAAACAAACTTTGACAACTTGCTTCATTTATCTAGTTTAAAAAAAAATAGTCAGCTGTTCAATTGATGCTACTTTATTAATTTACTTTGTTTTAAACTGCATTACAACTTGGATGTTCTTTTACCTTATGAAAAATTAAATGTTAAATACGTTTTTATATATTAAGGTGACGATATGTATTTTTAAATTTTCTCAAATACTTTTCATTTTTTTCTCATAATAGGGAGTGTGCAAGAAAAATTTGGTGCTTACGTTTAGTGTAATAAAATTGAATCTACTTAATAAGTATACATATATAAAATAATTCATATATTAGGTTCACATATGTATGTATTATGTACATATTACTATAAACAGTTATGTTAAAGTTTATTACCCCATTTGCACTACAACGAAATGATTTGATTTGAAATCATTCTTCAAATCTAGACCGTTTACACTTATTAATTTTGACATTAGTAAGGTTTCTTGTTTTTAATATTAGCTTTGTTCCAGAACTTTTCTGGCTAAAGAGAATTAATGAATTTTCTCTTCGTACTTATAAAAAGTACGGGTACAGAAAAAACAATATTTCTCTTTCAATAAATTTGTATTGAAGTTTATTCATATAAATATCTATTGAAATTAAAATAAAATTGAAAAACTACAATCACACATACTTATTTATGAAAATAAATCAAAAATATCAAACAGTTTTTGTTTTCAATGTATTTTTTAAACAAATAATTTATTTGACAATTTTTTTTCTATTTGCCAGGAAAAAATGTTCTGGCTAAAACCTGCAAGTTCTGGCAAAGAGAAAATAATTTTAATTGCTCAAATTTCTTCTCTTTTACAATTTCTGGTAAAAACCTGCAAACTTGACAAGTAAAGGAACAAAGCTATTTCTTTGAAAAAAAAATAGAATATAAATAATATTTATTTGGATTTCATCTATTTATATTTAGTAATGTTAATGATAGGACAAAAACCGCCGAACCGATTTTTTTAAAATTTGAGGGATGTATAGATATTAGGGATGCCAATCCCGAAATCCCGATCCCGAAAATCCCGGGATTTTTCGGGATTGGCAAATCTCGAATCCCGGGATTTGGAAAATAAATCCCGGGATTTTTTCGGGATTAGGATATCTCGAAACTCGGGATAATTTAAGCCATAATTTTTATTATTTTCGACTCATGCAAAACAAAATTCCGCAGAGCTAATTTTATACATATTTGAACCTTTTATTTTTTAAAGTGGTATGAGTCCATACACATAGCACATATAAATTTATTTATTCACTTCGTTTTTATACCTTACACCACTTTAGTGGGGAGGGTATATTGGGTTTGTGCTGATGTTTGTTACACACAATAATATTGGTCCTATACCCACCTTAAAGTATACCAATCGTCTCAGAATCATTTTCTGATTCGATTTAGCTATGTCCGTCCGTCTGTCCGTCAGTCCGTGTAAACCTTGTAAACAAACTACAGCAATTTTGAAGATAATTCAATGAAATTTTGCATGATCTTCTATTGTACTAGAGACGGATCCTATTGAAAATGGATAACATCGGTCCAATATTTGACCTAGCCCCCATACAACTGAACCCCCCAAATAGGGTTTTTAAGTTCATAATTATGTTCAATATACTCGTATCTCGACAAAAAGCTGCAAAACCAAGTTCTATACTAGCCTTCATGACCCTGATGTATTTTTTGATGATGCGGCCTCATTTGACCCTAGCCCCTATGCAAAGCCCCCTTCGAAATATGACTTAAATTTACACAATTTTATTCAACAAAAAATAGCTAAAGTATATCTGAGGCAACGTACAATTCAACTTAGATGCTTTATTATGAACAATAAATCACATTTTATTTTTATAACTGGTGTAGGGTTTTATATGGTAGGCTTCGCCCAACTATAACTTTTTACTTGTTAACACATTGCAATGTTGGTCGTAGACCGACCCAAAAAGTATACACATTCTGTGTCTGTAAGCTGAAAACACCAGTTAGAAGACTCATTCTATTTGGGCTGCAAATTTGGACCAAAATTGACACAAGAAAACCTAATTTGACCTCCTCTGAAAATCACATTGATGCTGATATTAATATCAATACATTACAATATTTTGATGGTGGGTATTTAATTTCGGCACAGTCGAATACAAACTTTATTTTTCAATACTAGAGGATTTTACATTTCTAACTTTCTACAAATCTGAATGATAACGATAAAGGTAAATTACCTTGTTCTGAATGCACCTAATTAATACTACGAATATAATAATATGTTCCAAAACTAATATGTAGGTTCTAAATTGATGTTCGAATAATTGAATAGGTATCTGTTATAATTATTAGTTCACATGGAACAGTATGAGGTTTTAAAAAGTGATTATGTCTAATTTTGGAACTTGATATTTATTTTTATTTAGGAAGTAAGTATGTATTTAAAAAGTTTCAGAAATTATGCAATTCTGAAAGTTTTTATTTAAAAATTGGAATTAATTGGATTGTTTTAATTTAAATATATCTTCTGTCTGCTAAATTTCCACAAAATTAAACAATTTTCTTTACAAATATGATGATTTAAAGATTTTCATATATAAAATAATTAAATTCATGTAATCCCGTAAAATCCCGGGATCCCGAAATATCCCGGGATTTTTTTGCAATTTTTAAAATCCCGAATCCCGGGATTTGTAAAAGCCAGTCCCGTTTCAAGGACCTCCAACGCACTTGTTTATTTTAAAAAATATTAAGTTTTTAATTTATTATAATGTCGAAAAGTGTTAAGTGGTAGGGAATGCGAGACAGTTTTAAAAATAGAAAATTATTAACCCTTTATTTCCTGATGTTGCCATATGGCAACGCATCGATACTACTGATTTTAAATGGGCATTGAAAAAATATGTATTATCAAGTTAAATTAGATTAGAAAGGGCACTAAGCACTTAAATGTTAACCCTCTTTCCTCACACCACTTGGCTGTAATGTAAATAGCCTGCTGCATCCTTTCCCATATGTACAGAAACCTAAGTCATTAAGTTTTTCCAGTAGACTATCGATGACCAATATCCAAAATAACGTCGATAATACGCCTTCTTGAGGACAGCCTCTAGTGGCCAATAGGGTTCTCGGTTTTCCACAAAGGTCAAACGTAATGACTATTGATGTTAGCATTTCCAATTTCTGATAACCTTTAGAATTTGTTTCCTAATTAGTGCGAAGTCTATAGCATCATATGACGTGTTATCGGAGGCTCTTTCTATGTCTATAAAAACACATAGGGCTATTTATTTCGAATCGATGATCTTCTCAATTCTTGTCGTAACATTATGTATAGCAGTCACCTTAGATTTACTGAATTGGTTCATTTGAAGATAGGTCATTGTCCTCAATAAAAACGAGCTTAAGCTAATTGGTCTATAGAATTTTAGCAGTTGCTCAAATTTGCCGCCGGCCTTTGGAATGAAGACCACTTTAACTCTACGCCATGAGTTAGGCAAATTGATTAGCTATATTGCGCATTCAAACCCATGTATGAATCTATTTTTTTTTTTTGAAATATCACACGACATCCATTTAAAATATGTAATTTCATTTGAATATTGTTGTAAATTTAATAAACATAAGTAAGTAAAAAATCAAAATTTGATCCTAGCTCTTACGGGAAGGGGATAATTTTTCTGAAAATAGCTTTTATTTATTTAAGGTATAACAAAATAAATGATTTTCTTAAATTCAACGAAAAATTATTATACTCGGTCATACAGCGTTAGTTTGTAGCGGGTATAACATTGTTTCAAACAAAAATATTTATTTTATTTTTTTATATTAATATTTATTATAAAATTAAAAAAAATAAATTCCGATCTTTTTATAAATTCCCCATTATTAGACGAATTAGGAATTCAATTAAGATTACATTACAAAACTTTCTGATAAGTGCAAAAACTATAACTAAACTAAATAAGTGCAAAAACTATAACTATAAACTAAATTAAAAGGCACAAACGTAAGCACCTTATTATCAGAAAATACTATTTTGAATTTTCAAGGATATTAAAAGATTGACTCTTAAAGGCTCTTATTATTTTTTTTATTCTCATTTGATTAAAATACATTATTTGTACGGATGCTTGGGTTATTCTTCATTCCACACCAATATCGTTATATTAAAACAATTATTTAAAAAAAAAATTATATTAACTTATAGTTTTTATAATTTGTTAATTTTTTTCCAATTTAGAGTTGTACGATGTACATGTTTTTTAACGAAGTGTGATATACCATACAATATATAATTTGTTCATACAAATCATATAAAACAAATTCACATTTATAAGCGCAATACCTATAGTAAAACTGAAAACAATATTACTTATTTATACAGACCAGTTCCAATAAACTCAATAACATTCCATAATTGTTGCAAATTATAACAAAGTGATTTTGTATTTAAATATAAATTTAAAATGTTTTTGTAAAAATTTGTTACAATTAGTAGCAATTTTTAGTTATTGAACAGACCTAATATTAAACTTTTTAATATGGAGAAAACTTTAAGAATTTTTTATTTCGAAAAAATTTTATTAAGGACTTTTATTGAGAACCGTCGATAGAGGAATGAAAACTTTATTATATTTTATTATGGGCGTTTAAAAATTTAAAAAAATTGCAAAGATAAGAATATATTTTTCTGTAATTTCATGCTTACTTCGTTAAATAATTAAGAAATAAGTCAAATATAATAGTAATAATGTAAACAATGACAATAATATTAATAAGCAATGTATTTAAATGTTTAATAAATATTATAAAAAATAAATTATAATAAATATAAAATATATTTTAATCCTAAAAATATGTAAATACGTTTATTATTACTGTAATTACCAGGTAAGTTATTGTGGCAGCCCGTCTAAATTTTAAAAATATTAGTGGAAATTTTGACAGTACATGTGTAAAATACATGTCGTCTAATACCACCTTTACTAAGTATAATTTGTTCCTATGTATTTATTCTTGTTTTTTCCATATGTGTATGTACATTTAAACCAGAGCTTAAAATTACTACTACATTAGTACCCAAAATGCATATTGTCTCATATGCATACGTAAGCAGAATGAAAATATAAATCGATTTTGACACACATTTTTTCAAAATGGACGTTTTTGTTGTATTTTTTTGCTCAAAAGAAAGCTTAGACCATTATTTTTAAGAGCTTTGTGACTACTTAGTGGGATGGGAGTGGGATATATGCAGAGATTAAAATTACTAATATATTATTAACCAAAATGCACATTTTCTCATATGCATATGTATGCAATATTAAAATGTAAACATATTTTATACTAATAATATATTTAATTGCTTCCATTTAAAATATTTGTAGTATTTTTGCTAAAAATATTTGCCCGTTTGTATTGTTTATATTTATTAATAACAAATTTTTCACAAAATTTACATTTCTAAGAAAAATTGTCATCTGTATCTTTGCAAGTCCACAAAAACGTGAAAAAATCGGTGTTTGTACGAGCAATGTTTGTGTAGTGTGTGTGCGAGTGAAAAAAATATGTTTGATAAGCCGCTTGTGTAGTCTATTTGGGCCTTAAGTTTTACCATTTTTTTTTTTGGAAATTAGGGGTTGTCATTCGAATAAAAATTATTCGATTAATCGAGGAAAAAAATTAGTTTTTCTTCGGACGAATAAAAAAATTTCTAATTTAGAATAAAGAATAATTCGAACAATTTTTGTCGATTATTCGAATAATATTAGAATGTTACTTTTTACGAATATTTTATTATATATAGCATTAAAATTATGTTAATAATTTGTAAAACAAATAATATAATTAAAACATAACTTTTACTACTTTTTGCAGTTTATAAAAATTTTTGTTTTGCAATGTTTAAAAAATGGTTCTAGTTGTAAAAGTGATTATCTTTTTTTTAATGTTTGCAATAAGTGAAACAGATAAAAATTAATTATTTTGGTTATTTAAGTATCTGTCTTTTCACAAGAAAGACAACAATTTCTATGCATACTGAACCCTGTTTTCTGGGCAAAAAGATACCGGTGATAGACAGAGTGTAACCCTTCACCGAAAATTGAAATGGAGGCATCACATAGAGGATAGGATCAAAAAGGCACATCGGTGCTGGGCGATATGTAGGAGAATTATAGGCATGAAATGGGGTCTTAGTCCTACTATGATACATTAGTGTTATAAAAGTATAATAAGACTAATTCTAGCTTATGTTTAAATAATCTGGTTGACTACTTTGGACAAAAAATGTAATATCAAAGAACAACAGGGAGTTCAGCGTACATGCTGCTTGGTTACAAGTGGTGCCATAAGCACAATGTCAATTAAGGCTCTAGAAACGTTGCTAGATATTCTACCCATTGAAACATAAATATTTAAGATATGAGGCGTCACTTACATCCGAACGGCTCATAACTTTATGTGAACTGCCCAAAGCGGTTATAGGACACGTCATTAATTTATACTGGACACATTGGAAGGTTATGCACAATAATCGGAAATATGTCTGAAACTTTGAAACGCTGATCCCAGATAGAATGTCTTGCTCGAGCGGAAAACTAGAGCAAATACCAGTAGGAATCCGTTATTACACGGATGGCTCTAAATTGGTGGATGAAGTGGGCTTGGGGTTCTACATTGAAGACCCAGAAACAGAAATATACCACCGTTTACCTAATCATAACACAAGCTTCCAGGCAGAAGTCCGAGCAATAACGGAATGTGTAAATTGGATTATAATAAATATGGCGCCCACACCCTTAATATATTTACCGACAGCCAAAAGCCAATTACGGCGATATCAGGTGATAGAATTAAATCTAAGACCGTATTGAATTGTAAGAAAGCTTTAACTGAATACTCTCCCAGAGGTAAGGTTTACATCATATTGGTACCAGCCCACTCGGGAGTAGTCGGCAACGAAGGGCGAATGTAATAGCTTTAAAGGGAAGTGTGTTCGAGGTAGTTAACCTCACAAACGCAAAACCATTCGACGCAACAAAAGCTGAATTAAAAATGTGAGAGAATCCCATAAGGCCTCTTGGAATAATGAAACGGTGGGAGAACCACAAAGATCCTATGGGTTGACCCTGATTAGAACAAGACGAGAAATTTCCTCAAAATGACCAAGTCTGAATTTAGCATATTGGTACATATTCTGAGTGGACACACGGGATTACGAGCACATCTATACAAAATTGGCCGCGCGGATTCAGACAAATGTAGAGCATGTGTAGAGGACAGTGAAACTCTGAGTACTTTCTTTGCCACTGTCAGGCATACGTCGAAGTTAGATCCAAGTATCTTGGAAGTGATGTTATTTGGAAATAACATTCCTGACTAACACTGATTGGAAAATACTTACATCATTTTGACTTATATAAAGTCTTACTAATTTTTGTAGAGATACTAGAACTTTTAATATAATTATGAGCAAAAGCCCATTTTGGGGGGTACGGTTGTATGGGAGCTAGGTGAAATAATGAACCGATTTTGACCATTTTCAATAGGATTCGTCCTTGGGTGGAAAGAAACGTATGTGCCAAATTTCATATCAGGAAAATTGTGACCTGTAGTTTGATTAAAGGTATACATGGATGGACTTAGCTAAATCGATTCAGAAATGATTCTGATACTATTATTTATACCCACCCACCAAAGTGGTGTAGGGTATAAATAGTAGTATTTGTGTGTGAAAACTATTAGTTGATGCACAACAAAACTGCTAAGCAGTAGTGTAGTGAGTGCAGCGTTCAACTGACAGACGGAAGGTGCTGAGTTCAACCACAGTCTGTATCGACTTTTTATTTTTTCATAAATATTCTATAAATAACTCTACTAACAAAACAACTTATTTCCGATCAAATAATATTGACTTACTTTTGAAACGCTAAAACAAAAATATATGGAACACTAAAAAAAATATTATCTTGAATCATAAAAGTTTAAGATTTCTGTCTTTAACAAAAATTTGCAAATAAACAAGTTAACACCACTTCTCAATATCATAATATTTTTGTTATTCAATTAGGCCTAGTGAGTTTCTAAATTTACAAGATTTAATTCTTGATAGTGACATCAATATGTTTAAATTTGGAATTTATTTTCTCAGATTCCAAAAAGTGCTTTGATTATCAGCAAATAAGTCCGAAATCTTTTAATAATTGAATTATACTTACAACTTGTTAGCTAGCTTCAGTTAAGGCTTCTGTAGAAGAATTCTGCTTCTGTAGAAGAAATGTTTTGTTTTCTGACAGCCACTTGTGGATTTTCTTCCATTATTATCGTCTGCCCTATCTGAATCAGTTAAACCTTCCAATATTAGATCTTGATTTGTTCCACGTAACACGTAACTTAAAATTTTTTGTTCCTTTTAAATAACGCAATATTCTCTTTACTTCATTCCAATCTGTTGAATTTGGTTTACTAACTTTTCTTGATAAAATATAAATTGCTAATGCGATGTCTAGTCTAGTGTTTCCTGCTAAAAATCGCAACGAGCCCTTCTCAATATCATAATATTTTTGTTAATCAATTAGACCTAGTGAGTTTCTAAATTTACAAGATTTAATTCTTGATAGTGGAGTAAATATTTGACATCAATATGTTTAGATTTTATCCTTTATATATCCTTTAAATCTTTAACAACTTTTTCATGTTTGCAAGCTCATAATTGCCTATCGTCAACATACATATGGCAATTTCGTGCCAAGTGACCCAACTCAAAAATCGATTTGGATGAAATTTGCACCATGGTTAGTACTATTGAATAGTAGGTACAGATGTAAAAACTGCAAAACCTGAAGGTTTAGATAGGACTAGTTAGGAGAGTTCCAATGTTGGACTTTTTGGTCATACAGGGTTTTATTCAAATGAGTATAACTTTTCACCTATTGGTCCCAGCAAAAATTGTCCAAAGGAGTTCAAATAGCTATTTCTTCATTGTTTCCAATTTTTTCTTTTTTATTTTTTTTTTTTTTTTTCAAAAAACTCCCTTTTTTTGCTCAGATGAAAACTTTTACAATTTCCTTGAAGGTTTTATAGTCCCATAAATGGATGCGAGTGGGAGTGGCGCTTATGTAGTGAGTGCAGCGTTCAACTGACAGACGGAAGGTGCTGAGTTCAACCACAGTCTGTATCGACTTTTTATTTTTTCATAAATATTCTATAAATAACTCTACTAACAAAACAACTTATTTCCGATCAAATAATATTGACTTACTTTTGAAACGCTAAAACAAAAATATATGGAACACTAAAAAAAATATTATCTTGAATCATAAAAGTTTAAGATTTCTGTCTTTAACAAAAATTTGCAAATAAACAAGTTAACACCACTTCAATTAGGCCTAGTGAGTTTCTAAATTTACAAGATTTAATTCTTGATAGTGACATCAATATGTTTAAATTTGGAATTTATTTTCTCAGATTCCAAAAAGTGCTTTGATTATCAGCAAATAAGTCCGAAATCTTTTAATAATTGAATTATACTTACAACTTGTTAGCTAGCTTCAGTTAAGGCTTCTGTAGAAGAATTCTGCTTCTGTAGAAGAAATGTTTTGTTTTCTGACAGCCACTTGTGGATTTTCTTCCATTATTATCGTCTGCCCTATCTGAATCAGTTAAACCTTCCAATATTAGATCTTGATTTGTTCCACGTAACACGTAACTTAAAATTTTTTGTTCCTTTTAAATAACGCAATATTCTCTTTACTTCATTCCAATCTGTTGAATTTGGTTTACTAACTTTTCTTGATAAAATATAAATTGCTAATGCGATGTCTAGTCTAGTGTTTCCTGCTAAAAATCGCAACGAGCCCTTCTCAATATCATAATATTTTTGTTAATCAATTAGACCTAGTGAGTTTCTAAATTTACAAGATTTAATTCTTGATAGTGGAGTAAATATTTGACATCAATATGTTTAGATTTTATCCTTTATATATCCTTTAAATCTTTAACAACTTTTTCATGTTTGCAAGCTCATAATTGCCTATCGTCAACATACATATGGCAATTTCGTGCCAAGTGACCCAACTCAAAAATCGATTTGGATGAAATTTGCACCATGGTTAGTACTATTGAATAGTAGGTACAGATGTAAAAACTGCAAAACCTGAAGGTTTAGATAGGACTAGTTAGGAGAGTTTCAATGTTGGACTTTTTGGTCATACAGGGTTTTATTCAAATGAGTGTAACTTTTCACCTATTGGTCCCAGCAAAAATTGTCCAAAGGAGTTCAAATAGCTATTTCTTCATTGTTTCCACTTTTTTCTTTTTTATTTTTTATTTTTTCAAAAAACACCCTTTTTTTGCTCAGATGAAAACTTTTACAATTTCCTTGAAGGTTTTATAGTCCCATAAATGGATGCGAGTGGGAGTGGCGCTTATTTTCCCTTATTTTTTTTAATATACGGGTTTGTTGTTTTTTAGACCATTTCCTTTAAGAGCTTTGTGGTTACTTAGTGGGATGCGAGTGGGATATCTATAAAAGAAACATTTTAAATCAAAAAGCTAATTTTTTGAGTTAAAATATTATATTTTTTACATAAGCCCCTTGTATTAATTCCACAAAGCTCTTAAAGGAATGGCTTAAGCTTTCTTTTGAACAAAAAAAAAAAAAAAAAAAAAAAAAAAAACTTCCATTTTGAAAAAAATAGGGGAAAATGAAGTGCCAAATATTTAAAAAACAATTTCAAAACAAAATTTTGATAGATAACCCACTCGCATCCCATATACATAAGTACATAAATAAAATCATCTTGCTATTCTTTAACATGTAAAGGTGTAATGGTGTCAAAATTTCCATCTGTATAAGTTGTACATATCTTCTGATACATATGAAACATTGCATATGTAAAATACATGTGGAAATACATATGTAATTTTTTGATTAGAGAGTGCTCTATTTTCGTATGACAAACATAAACAAAACAGCTGTTTGCTTTGAAATAAAATTTTTTTAAATAAATTAAATTAACGAAAATGAATAAAGAATATGAAAAAGTAAGTATTTTTTAATTTTTAATAAACTAATTTATAATTTAAAAAATTTTTACACATCAAAAGACAGGTTTGATTACATTTATAGGTTATGTCATACGGAAAACACAGGCAGGTGTGATATAAAATAACAATTGTATGTAAAATAACAATTTTGTCATTCATTCGGAATTACATATGGATAAAAAAAAGTAAAAAAAGTGTAAAATACATGTCGTCTACTACCACCTTAAGCAGTTATCATATTTTCCCCTTCTGATTCCGAATTTAATGAAAACAATATTTATTCGCTGATTCCAGCATCTAGCTGATCGCTAGGATTTTATTTACAAACCAGTTTTTCTTTTCCTGGTTGCGGCTAATCTGGCTTTTACCACCAACCATTGATTTTATTTTATACTAGCTGCGCGTACCCGGCGTTGCCCGGGTTTCTTCTAAAATGAAGAGAATATTATTCTATTAGCTTATAACGAAAAAATAGTTATTATATTTTTCTGTATTTTGTTTAATACTTAAAGTCAGTTTCTGAAAAAAAATGTCCTGTAAAAATTTACAAATTGAAAATGAGCTTTAATTATGTTATGTTTCCACTGAGGCGTTTTAAGCAAATCTAGTGGATTTGGGCAAAACTATTTGAAATCATGTAGTTTTGCCATACAGTTTTCATACATCTAAATCTACTTAATCTACTAGATTTGATTTAAAACATGTCGAAAATGTATTTTTTCGAACAAGATTTGCTTATACAACACTGCGTTGTATCTAGGATAAGCAAATACAACTATAGGCTATCCATTCAAGTTGTTTCATCGAAAAAGTGACATTTCATTTCGAAATAAAAACAAAACAAGTTTTAATTTTAAAATTAGTGGCATTGAATAAACAAATTTACACATTTACAACTGTAATTTTGTATTTTTAATGTTTAAATTTGAAGGAAATTAACATTACTGTCGTTTTATCAAAGTAAAATGACGGGATTTGTTCGAAAATTTGAATATCAAAAACGAGTAAGTTCAGTGGAAACACCTCGAAGAGATTTACGCAAATCTAGTAGATTTCAAGCCAGTGGAAACATAGTATTAGGAAATTTTGACTAATTTGTAGAAACATTTAGGAAATTTTTTTTTGAGAAATTATACAGAAATCAGCATTCTTAATCACTGGTAGGGAACTAAGGACACTTTTAAATTAGTTGTTTTATTTTTTCCATGTGCAGTTGATTTAAAGAACTGTTCAGTTTAAATTCGGTCACACTGTACTTTGAATTGTAGTGTCCCTGGTGTATAGAGACAAAAGGCTTCGGGGCATTTTATTAACTACAATAATACGTACCATTAACCGTACAAAATTTCAAGCGATTTTCTTTCTATTTGAAAAAGTAAAGGCAATTGAAGAAACTCTGAAACGATTATGAAACATTCTGCACAAAATTATGAAAAATTTGGAAGATTTCAAATTCCTTTAAAAATAACAAAATTAAGTTTTTTTCTGTTCTAAAAAATATGAAGAATCCTTGAATCTTGGCAGAGAAAACAAAACAACTTTTAATTTGACAAACAATTTTGAGTAGTTCATTAAAGAGTAAACCCACCGTTTTTGTCTTATCATTGTTTCTCAAAAATACATCCATTTATACAAAAGTATGTTTGAACATATTATTTTTATTCATTAGCTTTTATGCATCCTCACTAATGTTTTGACTGAAATTAGACACCACTTATTAAATCCGAAAAAATAAAGGTCAAATATCGTTAGATATACAAAGCAGATACCCAAATAATTTTACTTATTAAAATATCCACGTCTTCCTCTAATTAAAAATTCGGAATTTGTAAATGGTAAATGGAAAATGTGTGCTGGATTTATTCAAAATTATTATTTAATTTGAAAAGCTTAGAATAAATACGGCTACATACAGAAAAACTTGTGCAGAATTTTTGGTGGATAATTTTCTAAAAGTATAAAAAGATATCGAAAGATCAATTTATCCAAATTTTATATGAGCAATGCTTTCTATGCATCGTTTGAGAGGATTTGCAAAAGTGCTGTCCTTCGGGACACTCTAATGAGTACTCAAATACATATCATCATGTTTTTTTTAGATTTGAGCTGCATTTGAAAAATGGCAACCGAATATATATCAAGATAATTTTTTGATGGCATATTTACCTGATCATAGATTTTTATTGTTATCTCGATTAACAATAAATTTAAATTTTTTATTTTTGATATAAAACTCGATTTGTATGGAAAATATGAGTGATTACTGATCTTTATTGTTTTCTCAAAATGAGAGTTATTTAAAGTAATTTTTTAAAGAGCTATATAAATAGAAATTTTAAGGGGAGATATGAATGATTTTCTAGATAGACTTAGGTGTTATAAAAGGAACCACAGCCGATTTAAAATTCGAATTTAAGTGAAAATGTAATATGAATATCTCGGGGGAGTTTTCCCGTTTTACCTACCGAGCGCGTCCCCGGGTGGCGGATAAGGGGTGGTGATGGACCATTTGTCCTCCCCCAGTTTTAGTTTGAATCAAGCTGAGGGAGGGCAGATTGTCCACCACCTGGGAATATTATATTCCCCGCGGACCAAAAACTAGAATAAAACAACACGGAAAATAAAAATAAAAAGATGAAAGTTACGGTGCAGGGCCTAAATAACCCAGTACCGGCGGCAAGTGTTGATCCACTCGCGAGTCACGTGTCGTCGTCATCCTGCAATCGTGAGCAAAATACTACTACGGAGGTGGATACCTTGGCCTCCGTGGCGAACAATGCGTCAAGTGTACAGCATGCCATTAGCAAAAACATAGGGGTGAAAGAGAAGGATGTACTCGAAGAGAGCTCTAAGCTACCTCAGCCTTTAAATATAGGTGAGGGTTCCGACTCTGAATCCTCAGAAGATAATAACCACACCATTATAGCAAATCCCAAAAAGGATGAAGTAGGGCAAATGGTGAAAAAGGTGAGTGATAGCATAGCTAAACTACCTATTACTAAGAAAATACTATCTGGAGCACAGAGGAGGAAGCTGGAAAAGATGCTTCAGGAAATCATAGTTAGTCAATCCAACGACACTCCAAAGGAAAAATCGGACTCTCTCACAAGATCTGAGTCGAAGAGGATCAGGTCTCCCGAAGAGTTGACAACTGAGAATAAACCTAAGAAGATACTCAACTCACTCAAAGGAACCTCAAGTCAGAATCCTGAGAGTAAGGGTGACAACGCCAAGATAGATATCCCGAAGACGACCACGTCGGCGAAATCAACCTCGAAGGTAAGGGTATCTCAAAAGAAACCCCGAAAAACGAGGAAAGATAGGCTTGACAGTGGAAAAGGAAAAGAGCCGTCATCTTACGCCAAAGTTGCCGAAAGAAGACACCGGGAGATCTCTGTTATGCAGTTTACGGTGCCGGTAATCCGACAGGCAAAATTCCAATAGACCAACAGAGTAAGGTAGAAGATCTGGTGAACAATAAGATAGTGGACCACGCAATCGCTTCAAAGGGCCAACAACCAATAGAGAGCGTGAGCTGCGAGTTCAGCATGGGCGTGATGTTGATGAGGTTGGCATCTCACCAATGTGTGAGCACCCTAAAGAACTTGGTGGAAAGTATCCCTCCTCCCTAAGACGGCGCTAAGCTGGGACTGGCAAAGAAGAGCGAGCTTCCGGTGCTCTTAAAGTCCACTGTCTACATAAAAGGATGGGGCAGTAAAATGGCTAATGAACGTATACTGGAAATTCTTGGTGGTCAAAATGCTGAGCTGGCCGTGGAAAAATGGGATGTCTTTTACAAGAAAGAAGAACCTGAGGAAACTTTATTTGTAATAGGTATCGACCAGAAATCTATGGCTAGTCTTGCCAAGAATAAAGGTAGGGCTTACTTCGCCTCTAAAGCTGTCATATTCAAAATTGGGAAGGTGCCGATTAGAAGGGCTGTTAAAAGAAGCCTCGAAAAGGACACTAAAATACCTAAGACCACAGCATCAGTAGCAACTACTGATAACGTTAAGGAGTTAAATCCTAAAAGCGAGGAATATACCACTAACTCGCCAAAAGAAGGTGCAGCTGCCCTTTCCGAAATTGGGGAGGTGCCGATTGAAAGGGATCAAAACCGGCCCCGATAAGGACACTAAAACACCTAAGACGGTACCCAAAGCATCATTAGCAAGTACTATTAATTTTGAGTAGTCAAATCCTAAAAGCGAGGAGGAAATCACTTACTCGCCAGAAGACAGAACAGCAGTGCTGTCCAAAATTGGGAAAGTGTCGATTAAAAAGACTGCTCTTCCTATGCCTGATAAGGACACCGCAGTGCCATCAATGGTACCCACTGCATCAATAGCCACTTCAGGTTACCCGGAGGAGTCAAATCCAACGAGCGGGGATGTGATCACTAGCTCGCTGGAAGACAGTTTAAATGGATGACAATGATTGAGGTTATCCAAATAAACCTCCATTGGAGCGAGACAGCTACCAACGCTCTGATGGCTAAAATTAACACAGGTAAGATACATATAGCTTTAATCCAGGAACCTTGGACGATTCACAACAAGGTTTCTGGATTAAATCACGTAAATTTCCAACTTTTCTACACTCATACAGGGTCTCGACCGAGAACATGTATCTTATGTCACAAGAATTTATGTTTTTTCCTCTCAACAGGATTATCCACATCGGATGCAACGGTACTGAAGCAAGGTCGTGGCAACATTTACCTTGCAACTGTTTACCTGCCTTTCGATTCTCCGACACTATCACCAACGTCGGAGCTGATGAAACTGGTCGAAGAGGCACAAAGGCAAAATAAGAAAATTGTAATAGGTTGTGATGCCAACTCCAACCATGTAGCTTGGAGTAGTACAAACACCAATCGCAGGGGACAAGCCCTTATGAATTTCCTTAATACTAAAGACTTGATAACATTGAACTTAGGTAATAAAGCTACCTTCGTCAATAGAATCAGAGAGAAGAAGAATTAGATATAACTATATGTTCAGAAGAGCTTATAAACGAAATTCATGATTGGAGAGTTTCGGACGAGCACTCCTTTTCTGACCATCGGTACATAAGATTCAAAATACTACGGCCGCCACCAAAGCCGATAAAGTTTCGGAATAAGTCTAAAACTAATTGGACAATGTTCGGTTCCTTACTAAAGAACCGTTTAGGTCAGAACACTTTTCAATGTCGAAATAAAGAGGACATAGACGCCAAAGTAGAAATGCTCACAAGTGCCTTGGTTGAATTGTTCGAGGACAGCTGCCCTCTGCGAGAGCGGAGATCTGCCCAGGAGAAACCCTGGGTAACCGGGGAGATCCGGAACCTTGGTAAGACTCTTCGCAAACCATTTAACCGGCCACGGCGTAAAAAGACCGCAGTATACTGGGATGAGTATCGTAGTAAACTTGGTGAATATAAGAAAATTGTTCGTAAAGCCAAACGAGACTCCTGGAAACTTTTCTTTGAACAGGTAGACAGCGTAAATGAAGTATCGAAGATAAAAAAATTCCTATCCAAAACTCATGTCCAACCAGAATCTATCCAGGGAAACCTAGCTATTCGACAC
This sequence comes from Lucilia sericata, assembly GCF_015586225.1. NCBI lineage: Eukaryota > Metazoa > Arthropoda > Insecta > Diptera > Calliphoridae > Lucilia > Lucilia sericata. The sequence continues at coordinate 289,013 of NW_023994108.1, read as the reverse complement.
CTAAGTCTTATCGACCGATAAGTCTTACATCCTTCCTACTTAAAACTTTGGAGCGGATAGTTGATAGTATGGTGAAAAGCAGTATACCCGATAAAGACCTAAAATTTAAGCAGCATGCTTATGTAAAGGGACGATCGGTGGAAACCGCTTTAAACGAAGTTGTCCACTACATAGGTGCATCCTTTGATAGCAAACTGTATACACTGGCGGTATGCATTGACATCGAAGGCGCCTTCAATAACGTGCACACTGATACTCTTATCCAATCCCTAGACCAGTTTTATGTTGACCGGGTGCTCCGTAACTGGATCAACCACATGCTAAGGAACAGATGGATAAGCTGCGAGATGTACGATATAACTATCAGGAAAAAGGTATTTCGCGGTATACCACAGGGTGGCATTTTGTCACCTTTACTCTGGGTTACCACGATTAATAGCCTCCTAAGGACCCTAACGGAGAAAAGACTTAGACCTGTCTGCTATGCAGACGATGTCGTAATACTTTTAAAGGGAAAGGATCCAAATTACTTGTGTAGAAGAGCTGAGGTGGCTCTGAATACGGCCTTGAGCTGGGCTCAACCGAGAGGCCTCAATGTTAACCCGGCAAAAACGGAAATCTGTCTTTTCAGAAGAAAGACAAAAATTTCTACGTATACTGAACCTTGCTTCCTGGGCAAGAAGATACCGGTGACAGACAAAGTTAAGTACTTAGGTGTAATCCTCGACCGGAAATTAAAATGGAGATACCACATAGAGGATAGGATCAACAAGGCACATCGGTGCTGGGCGATATGTAGGAGAACTATAGGCATAAAATTCCTACTATGACAAATTGGCTTTATAAAAGTGTAATTAGACCAATTCTAGCTTATGCTTCATTAATCTGGTGGACTGCTTTAGACAAAAAGTGCAATTTCAAACTACTACAGGGAGTTCAGCGTACATGCTGCTTGGGTATAAGTGGTGCCATGTGTACTACTTCAACCAAGGCTCTGGAAACGATGCTAGATATTCCTGGGTTTCTATATTGAAGACCCAGAAACAGAAATATACCACCGTTTACCAAATCATAACACAAGCTTCCAGGCAGAAGTACGAGCAATAACGGAATGCGTAAATTGGATTAGAATAAATATGGCGCCCACAGCGCTTAATATATTTACCGACAGCCAGAAGGCCATTAGGGCGATATCAAGCGATAGAACTAAATCTAAGACCGTATTGGATTGTAAGAAAGCTTTAACTGAATACTCTCCCAGAGGTAAGGGCGAATGTAATAGCTTTAAAGGGAAGGGAGCTCGAGGCAGTTAACCTGACAAACGCAAAACCATTCGACGCAACAAAAGCGGAACTAAAAATATGGGTGAGAGAATCCCATAAGTTAGTATGATGGTACGTATTCTGAGTGGACACACAGGAATACGAGCACATCTATGCAAAATTGGACGTGCGGATTCAGACGAATGTGGAGCATGTGGAGAGGACAGTGAAACTCTGGAGCACTTTCTTTGCCACTGCCAGGCATTCGTCGAAGTTAGATCCAAGTATCTTGGAAGCGATGTTATTCCGGAAATAACATTCCTGACTAACACTGATTGGAAGATTCTTAGGAATTACGTTCAGGAAACTGAGTTTTTGAACACTGAAAAATAATTCTTTCAGTTTTTTTTTCATGATAAGGAGCGCACAACAGGCCCGATAGTGGCCTAGGTGTATTTCTGCGGATTTGACCTACCTACCTAATATGAATATATTACTTTCCCTAATTTAGAAGCGTTTTTGTTCAGTAATTTTTATTCTGCATACAAAGGTGGCATCGTAGACATTCATTTAAGATGTAATAAAGATTCTGTTTTATTTTCTGAGAATATACAGCAGATTACAGGTTTTGAAATAAAAACAGTTTTGCGGTGGAAAACGCTTTAGATAAAAATCGATTTTTGATAATATATTAAATTGAATACAGATTTTTATTTTACCTAATCGTAAAGTTAGTTAAGGATCTACAAACATTTTAGAGTTTTCATATAAAAATAAATTTTTGATTAAAAATTTAACTAAGTAATAATTCTCATATACTATGAGAATTATATATCATGATCTTTAGCATTATAAATGTAACAAAAAGTGGACGGAAAAAGGTCATTGCATTTCATTAAAATCACAACAGGCCCGAAATTAGTGCTAAGGGTGTAGTTATTCGGATTTGGTGTATTAAACATTCTCTTCCTCAAACACTGTATGTTGCCACATTTCTTGAAAATCGTTTTATGTTTTTTTATATTTAGCCTGGAAATTTGGTGTTATAGCAGTTATTCAAAAAGTGAACATAAAAATGTGCGTATCATCCAATCAATATCATATAGAGTTTTTTTATACCCCCCACCACCATCAATGGTGATAGATGGTATATATAACTTCGTCATTCCGTGTGTAACACCAAGAAATAGTCATCTGCGACCCAACAAAGTGATCCTTATGAAATTCTGAGTCGATTTAGCTATGTCCGTCCGTCTGTCTGTCTGTGTAAAACACGCTCACGTTAAAACGAAGCAATAGAAATTCACGAAATTCACCCGAAACATTCTTTATTATCCGGTATTGAAAATCAGTAAAATCGGTTCGCGACGTAAAAAGTTATGAGTAAAAATTTCAGTCTACCTCGAAAAAAATAACGTTTTTTTTCAATTCTTAAGTAGTTTTCTCAGAAACTACCAAAGATATTTCGATGAATTTTGTCACACATAGAAATCATACTACTAACGTGGATCTCAGTAGGTCCGCAATTGGTCATAGCTCCCATATAAGGTTCACTTCCAAACATCACGTAAACGTACATATTTCATTGATAAATAAAGCTTTTGTGATAAAATTCGAGCTGAATATGTTTTGTGTACATACAAATCATTATACCAAATTTCTTTTCGGATCGGTCCATAATTAGTCGTAGCTCCCATATAAGGCCCACTTCCGAAAATCACTTAAACGCACATATTTAATTGTCAAATAAAGTTATCTTGATAAAATTCAACACAAATATGTTTCGTCTATATATGAATCACTCTACGAAATTTTTTTCGGATAGGACCATAATTGGTCATAGTTCCCATATAAGGTCCACTTCCGAAAATCACTTAAACGCATATGTTTCATTAATAAATAAAGCTATCGGTATAAAATTCAACTTGAATATGTTTTGTGTACATATAAATCATTCTATAAATTTTTCCTCGGATCAGTCCATTATTGGTCATAGCTCCCATATAAGGCCCTCTTCCGAAAATAATTTAAACTCACATATTTCATTGTCAAATAAAGCTATCTTGATAAAATTCGACACAAATATGTTTTGTGTACATACATATGAATCACTCTACGAAATTTGTCTGAAGAGGCCCGTAATTAGTCATAGCTCCTATATAAGGTCCACTTACGAAAATCACTTAAGCGCACATATTTTATTAATTAATAAATCTATTAAAGTAATATTCGACTTGATTTTTTTTTGCATATAAATCATTATACGAAATTTTTTCTTGATCGGTCCATAATTGGTCACATAAGGATCATTTCCGAAAATTACTTAAACGCACATCGACAATCAAAGTCATCGGGATAAAATTCGACATAAATGTGTATTTTGTATATATCAATCGTTGTACGGAATTTTACTTCTGAAAATCACTTAATACCACTTAATTTATTATTAAATGATTATATCCAGATAATATTCGACATGATTATGTTTGTGTATAGATAAATTATTATATTAAAATGTTTGCAACTGTCGTATTAATATAAACTTTTATGAACCTAATCAAAATTAGTTCCACATATGCATAAATGTTAGTACCCTCACTACGGAAACAACAATTTTGCCATATTATCTAAAAATTAGATAGATAAATGGGTTTTAATAAAAAGTAGCTTGCTGGTGGAGGGTATTTAAGATTCCGCATAGCCGAATATAGCACTCTTACTTTTTTTTCATTGCAAAAGTACAATTTAATCTTTTTTCTTAAGATGATTTTTTTTCCCTTACGACCCATTGTTTTTTATAACAAGTAAGAGTGCTATATTCGGCTATGCCCTCCACCAGCAAGCTACTTTTTATTAAAACCCATTTAGCTATCTAATTTTTAGATAACTTGGCAACATTTTTGTTTCCGTATTGAGAGAACTAACATTTATGCATATGTCGAACTAATTTTTATAAGTCCAGAAAAAATTATATTAATAGGCCAGTTCGAAAACATTTTAATAGAATGATTTATCTATACACAGAACATACTGATGTCGAATTTTATCCATATATAATCACTTAACAACGAATAAGGTGGTATTAAGTGCTTTACTGGGAGCCAATACATTTTATGGGCCGATCCGGAAAAAAATCCGTAGAATGATTTATATACACAAAATACACATCCATGTCGAATTCTATCCCGATAACTTTGTTTGTAAATGTGCATTCAATCAATTTATAATGATTTATATGCAAACAAGTTTAATTTTATTCCAATAGATTTATCAATTAATGAAATATGTGCGTTAAGTGATTTTCGGAAGTGGACTTTATATAGGAGCTATGACCAATTACGGGCCTATCCGGAAAAAATTTCGAAGAGTGATTTTTATTTACGCAAAACATATTTGCCTTATATGGGAGCTATGACCAATAATGGACCGATCCGTTTCTTTAAATTTGTAAAATTTCGTAAATATATCTGCATTATTTCGGAAGTTATTAACAATAAATTAATTTTGGGGAATATGTAAATTTGTATGGGAGGTATATGTAATTGTGAACCGATTTTTCCGATTTTTAACAATGTTGATCCTTGCACCAAGAGTTATATTTCTGACAAAATTCATTAATTTATCTGCAGTAGTTTTTGTAAAAATACAAATAAATATGTGAAAAAGCACAATTTTTTTGAGGTTGTCTGAAATTTTTACTCATAACTCTGAACCTCTTTCACCGATCTTGCTGATTTTCAATACCAAACTGCTTAGGATATCAATGAATATTTTGGGTGAATTTCATTAAGTTCCGCTGCTTCGTTTTAACGTGAGCGTGTTTTATACAGACAGACAGCGGGACAGACGGACATATCTAATTCGACTCAGAATTTCATAAGGACCAAGAATATATATACTTTGTTGGGTCTCAAATGAATATTTCTCTATATATATATATATATATATATATATATATATATATATATATATATATATAAGCCAAATACTGTCGGTGATATTGTACAAAGGTATAACAATGAGGGCCGCATTCATTAAAAAAAAAACGGAGTAACCGAAAAAGTTGATAGATATAGAAGAGCGTCTAACGCTACTAACAGGAAAGTCAAGACAATTCCGAGATAAGTGCTTCTAAAATTGTTTCTGAAGTGAAAGAGTGATTAATAAAGACTGTTTCAGAAACAATAATTCATCGAACGATTAAAAGTCAAGGATATAATGGCCGAATGTCTAGTAGGAAGCCGATAGTAAATAATAAGGATGGAACGTACCGACTAAAATTTGTAAATGAACGTCTCAAAGAAGATTTAATTTGGTGGGACGAACGTATTCAATATATTTGATAAAAACGTATTTAATATATTTGAAGTGTCGGAAGAACAATGGTGTGGTGGAAACCAAATGGAAAAAAAGTTACTCCCATAGTAGAACGCGGAGGAGGACATGTGATGATTTGGGGCTCTATATTACCAAATGGAGTCGGAAACCTAGCTTTTATTGACATTAACATGAACAAAGATTTATATTTAACTATTTTGAGGAATAATTTAAAGCAATCAGCAGAAAAAATGGAAATTGAATAAACATTTAAATTATACCAAGTTAACGACCCTAAATATCAAAGGCATGTTGGCCTTGAATGGTTGCATTATAATTGCCTAAAATTGATTGAAACACTAGCCCAGCCCAATCTTCAAACGCGAATTCCATAGTATATTTATGGAAGCATTTAGATTGGCAAAATCTAAAAGGCCAATTTCTTCTAAAAATGAGCCCAAATAAAGACTGCAAGAAGAATGGGATAAAAACAGGGTAGATTATTTGAAAATATTATCTCTAATATGCCAAATCGTCTATCTGAAGTTGTAAAAAATAATGGCTAGCCTACCAGATAATAGTTTTATTTCTAAAACCATATTTTAAGAAAATATGTAACAGGGTAGAAAAAAAAAACGAATATTAATGAAGCTTTAATTTTCGGTAAATTAAAATTTTTTGCTGTTTTATTTGTTTTTAACATTAATTTTTATCTCACGAATAATGTATTTTGAACTTTTTTCTAAAAATTCCTGCTTAAATTTCAATATCAATATATCGCAATAAAAAATAATATCACTTTGGTGGCGTGATTTACAAAATTAGTGCTTAGAATTATAATATTATAACATGTAAATGAAATATGAATTCAGATTGAACTAAATGTTTATAAATGAATTTGCAGACGAATGTCAAATAAAAATAATATCTATATATATAAAAATGAAAGTGTGTTTGTATGTATGTATGTATGTATGTATGTATGTATGTATGTATGTATGTATGTATGTATGTATGTATGTATGTATGTATGTATGTATGTATGTATGTATGTATGTATGTATGTATGTATGTATGTATGTATGTATGTATGTATGTATGTATGTATGTATGTATGTATGTATGTATGTATGTATGTATGTATGTATGTATGTATGTATGTATGTATGTATGTATGTATGTATGTATGTATGTATGTATGTATGTATGTATGTATGTATGTATGTATGTATGTATGTATGTATGTATGTATGTATGTATGTTTGTTTGTTTGTGCTTTATAGACTGCTAAACGGCTGGACCGATTTTCCTGAAATTTTCACAGTTTCTTCATGTATGTCTGGAAGGAACTATAGGCTACTTTTTATGTTGAAATTTCATGTGGGCGACGTGCCACGCCCATATTAAGAAAATATTAAATTAGTATATCTGAGATAATATAACAGAGTCTTCAAATTTTGTCGGAGCAACTTATAATATAATTATATAATTATTTAAGACAAAAAGTGGGCGGATTAGCATTAGGGGGCGTGGCACCTCCCATATAAATTAAATACAGAAATTCGTTTATCTTGGAAACTATTATAGTTAGAATATTAAAAATTTGCACGAGTAACTTTAACATCCATGTAAACATTTTGGGATATAAATTGGCGGACTACCCATGAGGGGAGCAGTACCTCCCATATTAATAAAATACAAAAATTGGTTTATCTGGGAAACTAATAGAACTAAATTCTTCAAATTTTGCACTAAGAACTTAAATATTCATCTGAACATTTTGGAGAAAAATGAGCGGACTTTCGTCATGGGGGGCTTGGAGCCCCCATATAAATTAAATAGGAAAATTATTATATCTGTACCGCAATTCTGTAATTTTTTAATTTTAACTACCGATATCGTAAAGTAACGATGAATATCGGTTGCATTAACGAATTTTCAATTCTGTAACTTTTTAACGACCTTAGAATATTTTAACGACAAAGATCGGAAAAATATGAGAATGTCAAAAGTTTTGTATTGCAATATTTTTAAAATATAAAATTATTAATGTGAACTTTTTATTTGTCGTTACATTGCCGATACTTTTCGTTATGTTTAACGAAAAAAATCGGTGAAATATAATTCAGAATACCACATAACGATAATTATTGTTAACTTACGAATTTTTACTATTTAACGACAAAATTTAGTAGTTAAAAAAAAATTACTGAATTGCGGTACTGAGAAACTATTAGAGCTAGAATCTTCAAATTTTAATTGAAGAACTTTGACATTCATGTGAACATTCAGAGAATAACGGGCGGACTTTCAATGGGGGGCTTGGCACCTCACATATGAATTAAATACAAAATTTCGCTTATCTGGGAAACCAATAGAACAAGATTCTTCAAATATTGCAAGAAGAACTTTATTATACATATGAACATTTTGGAGAAAAAAAAGGGCGGACTTTCATCTGGGGGCTGTGAGTTCCCATATGAATTAAATAGAAAAATTCGTATATTTGAGAAACTATTAGAGCTAGAATCTTCAAATTCTACATGAAGATCTTTGACATTAATCTGAACATTTAGAGAATAACGGGCGGATTTTCAATGGGGTCTTGGCACCCCCTATATGAATTAAATACAAAATTTCATATATCTAAGGAAAATATTAGATATTTTTTTTAATTTGTCATCGATTACATTAAAATCTTAAACATTAAAACATTACAGTTAGAATCTTCAAAATTATTAAGATTTTTTATTTATATTGATTTTAGGGTAGCAAAGCACACTGGGTATAGCTAGTATTAAATAAAAGTAGAATTGAAAATTTTTCAAAGATTAGGAAATTTGTTTACTAAATGTCCCAATACTTATTATTTAAGCTTTGCAAAAACAATATTTTGTTCACCCTTTCTGCCTGCCCTTCTGCCTAAAGGATTTTTATTAAATAGACTTACCGGACTTCGCAAATAAACTCAGAGTTCATCAGAAAAGTTCCATCCCGAAACTTTTCGTCTGCTATATCTCTTATTATCATTTTTTGGATTTACCCGACAAGTGAATCTTAAAAATGTATTTTTTTTAACCGTGGATCCAACAATGTGGCAATAGCCAGAAGTGAGAAATGTTCGATAGCATACATTCGCTTGTTGATTTCAATAAGAGCAATTTTATGTACATATTTCTTTTAGGAAGGATTCTTCAATTTCAAGAGCTTTTAGTTTCGATACCATGCAGTGAACTTGCGGAATATCTTTGCTTCCATTGCAATATGTATCACCGGATATTTTTTTGTAGCTGACTCAAAAGCCGTAATATGTTAAGTAGTTTAGAGGATGTGGATAATTCCATACCAGTCAACATTGGCGGGACAGTTTTGTGTCGAAGTAATATTTCACTTACGGCATTTCGAAGTTCTAGAAACCTTTCGATCATATAGAATGTACTATTCCAACGAGTAAGACAAGTTTTGCATCAGCTTTTGTCATTTTTCTTAATTCGACACTTGCTACGCAACTTTGTTTAAAGAAAGTGACAATATTTTTTATTTTAGTTACTACTGCCTGCAACTCTGAGACATTTAGTACTTTTTGTGCAACTAAATTTAGTGTGTGTGTAAAGCAAAAGGCCAATTCTACAGCTTTTGTCATATTGGCTGCATTGTCTGTTACTACCGCGGTAACTTTAACTTTTGGAAAGCCCCATTCATTGAATACCTTGGTATTAACAGTTGATATATATTCAGAAGTGTGTCTTTCATCGAGGTGGTATACTCCCAACGTTATGCACTGAAATTCAGTTGCAATACTAAAATGGGTTGTGACACCCAAAAAACTTCGCATTTGAAAGTCGGACCAAATGTCAGTTTTCAAAGTAATATTGTCCACTGTTGGTTATTTAGTTTTCAATACTTCGTATTTTTTAGAATAAATTTAGAATAAAATTAAAAATCAAAATTATTTTTCGGTCGCAATACTTGGAATTGAAATTAAAATTGAATTGAATTAAATTGAATTAAAATTAATCAATTAATAAGCAATATTGTAAAATGTTGAATTAAGCAATACTGTAAAATGTTGAATTAGCATAATTATATACTAGCATAAGTCTCATTATAACAATATAGAAATTAAATAAAACAGTTGGTAATTATCTAAGGCCAAGAACAGTTGGTTCTCCTCCAAGTCTTGTATTTTATTTTTTAAAAATTCGGTTAAAGTAAAGTATTATAAAATTGGCGCAGTCGGTAGGATCCCAATGTCAGTGAAGGGGATCTAGTGAAACGTACCTAAATAAAAAAATAAATAACTAAAGTAAATCCTGCGAAATGGCAGGATGCAAGGGTAATATTTATACCCAAACCAGGGAAACCTAGCTATGCGACACCTAAGTCCTATCGACCGATAAGTCTTACGTCCTTCCTACTTAAAACCTTGGAACGGATAGTCGATAGCATGGTTAAAAGCAGCATACCATACAAAGACCTTAAATATAAGCAGCATGCTTATGTAAAGGGACGATCGGTGGAAACCGCTTTAAATGAAGTTGTCCACTACATAGGTGAATCTTTCGATAGCAAACTGTATACATTGGCGGTATGCATTGACATCGAAGGCGCTTTCAATAACGTGCACACTGATACCCTTATCCAATCCCTAGATCAGTTTTATGTTGACCGGGTGCTCCGTAACTGGATCAATTACATACTAAGGAACAGATGGATAAGCTGCGAGATGTACGATATAACTATCAGGAAAAAGGTATTTCGCGGTATACCACAGGGTGGCATTTTGTCACCTTTACTCTGGGTTACCACGATTAATAGCCTCCTAAGGACCCTAACCGAGAAAGGACTTAGACCTGTCTGCTATGCAGACGATGTCGTAATACTTTTAAAGGGAAAGGATCCAAATTACTTGTGTAGAAGAGCTGAGGAAGCTCTGAATACGGCCTTGAGCTGGGCTCAACCGAGAGGCCTCAATGTTAACCCGGCGAAGACGGAAATCTGTCTTTTCACAAGAAAGACAAAAATTTCTACATATACTGAACCTTGCTTCCTGGGCAAGAAGATATCGGTGACAGACAAAGTTAAGTACTTAGGTGTAATACTTGACCGGAAATTAAAATGGAGACACCACATAGAGGATAGGATCAACAAGGCACATCGGTGCTGGGCGATATGTAGAAGAACCATAGGCATGAAATGGGGTCTTAATCCTACTATGACAAATTGGCTTTATAAAAGTGTAATTAGACCAATTCTAGCTTATGCTTCAATAATCTGGTGGACTGCTTTGGACAAAAAGTGTAATATCAAACTACTACAGGGAGTTCAGCGTACATGCTGTTTGAGTATAAGTGGTGCCATGTGTACTACTTCAACCAAGGCTCTGGAAACGTTGCTAGATATTCCACCCATTGAAACATATATAAGATATGAGGCTGCGCTTACAGCCGAACGGCTCTTTACTTTAGGCGAACTGGCCAAAAACGGTTATAGGACACGTCATCAATGTATACTGGACACATTGGAAGGTTATACACATTCATCGGACGTGCCTGATCGCATACCAGACACTGAATATGTCGGAAACTTTGAAACGCTAATCCCAGATAGAATGTCTTGGTCAAGCGGGACATTAGAGCAAATACCAGTAGGAATCCGTTGCTACACGGATGGCTCTAAATTAGGGGACAAAGTGGGCCTGGGGTTCTATATTGAAGACCCAGAAACAGAAATATACCACCGTTTACCTAATCATAACACAAGCTTCCAGGCAGAAGTACGAGCAATAACGGAATGTGTAAATTGGATTAGAATAAATATGGCGCCCACAGGGCTTAATATATTTACCGACAGCCAGAAGGCAATTTGTGCGATATCAGGTGATAGAATTAAATCTAAGACCGTATTGGATTGTAAGAAAGCTTTAACTGAATACTCTCCCAGAGGTAAGGTTCACATCATATGGGTACCAGGCCACTCGGGAGGAGTCGGCAACGAAAGGGCGAATGTAATAGCCAAAGTATATTAATAAAGTAGCGACATCTCTTGTTGTACAACAACATCTACAACAACCACATGTATTTTGTTTTTGGAAAATTTAAGATTGTGTCAAAATAAAATTTCCTTGAAAAACAATGTGAACAAAACATAAATAAAAAATATTACATTTAAGTTAAAGATATTAACGATTTAATTATATTATTATATATTATACAATTTATTACACTTTTAAACTACTTTAAAACCACTTTTAATTCACTTTTTCAACTTTTCACAAATTTTAACAAATAGCAAAACACAATTTAAAAATGGCGACGTAAACAATGTTAACAATTTTCAAAACAAACTTTGACAATTTGCTTCATTTATCTAGTTTAAAAAAATAGTCAGCTGTTCAAGTGATGCTACTTTATTAATTTACTTTGGTAATAGCTTTAAAGGGAAGGGAGCTCGATGTAGTTAACCTGACAAACGCAAAACCATTCGACGCAACAAAAGCTGAATTAAAAATGTGGATGAGAGAATCCCATAAGGCCTCTTGGAATAATGAAACGGTGGGTAGAACCACAAAGATTCTATGGGGTGACCCTGATGAGAGCACGACGAGAAATCTTCTCAAAATGAGCAAGTCTGAGGTTAGTGTGATGGTACGTACTCTGTGGACACACAGGATTACGAGCACATCTATACAAAATTGGACGTGCGAATTCAGACGAATGTAGAGCATGTGGAGAGGACAGTGAAACTCTGGAGCACTTTCTTTGCCATTGTCAGGAATTCGTCGAAGTTAGATCCAAGTATCTTGGAAGTGATGTTATTCCGGAAATAACATTCTTAACCAACACCGATTGGAAGATTCTTAGGAATTACGTCCAGGAAACTGAGTTTCTGAACATGGAAAAATAATACATTCAGTGAACAATTTTTTTTTTTTCTTCTTTCTTGAATTGGAGCGCACAACAGGCCCGATAGTGGCCTAGGTGTATTTCTTCGGATTTGATGTAGTATACATCCTCCTATCAACCTAACCTAACCTAAATCCTGCGAATCCCACGGGACCCTCCAGGATTATAAATTATTAATAATAAAAAGTGCAGTGAATAATTAAAATAAAAAATTAGACACCACTAAAATGAAAAGTGCAGTGAATAATAAAAAAAAATTATTAAAAACCACTAAAATAAACAGTGCAGTGAACATTTAAGGCAAGTCGACGCCACTAGATGAAACAAATAGTACAGTGAACACTTAAGCCAATTGGACACTACTAATAAGAGCAAGAAACTTTAACCAGCAACATTTTAAATACTTACAAGATAAAAAGGAACGCCGTGTTCGACCAAAGAAGGATGGAACCAACTCAAGCAATAGACACGTCAGTGCTAGAACAATTAGCAAGACGGGAGCAGCAACTAGAACAGCTGCGTAGTGCATACCTAGAACTACAACAACAACAACAGCCACAACAACTGTCACAACAACATCAGCAATATAACCAGTTGGACCGAATTTTAAAAAACGTATCGTATTTACCAGTATTTACGGGTGTTGGAGATATCACCATAAATTCATTCTTGAGCTGTGTGGAGTACTTGCTATCAGCGATAGGAGAGGAAAGCCTAAAAAAGGAAGCTATAAAGGCTATCTACTACCGCAATATCCAAGGAGAAGCAAAGAACGTCATGATCAATGTACAGCAACCTGATAACTGGACTATTATAAAGAAAACACTGAAGTTAAGGTATAGACCAGACGTGGAGCCACACCAAATCTACAGAAGGATAAATGAACTAAGAGTAAATAACGTAAGTGAGCTAGCTGTGGAATTACAGAATCTTTAGTATAAAAGTGATGAATTAAGTATTTATTATCGGGACGATCATTGCATAGACTTGACTAATGTGGACAGTTTATTAACGAACATAGCAAAGGAAATGACGCAGGGAATATTATTAGATAAGATATACGATGAACTGGATTTAGGGACCATAATAGATATAATGATGAAAAGAAGGTACGAGGACAGTTGCATTAGGCCAGAATTCAGAAGGTTTCGAGGAACTTTCAATCGTTCACAAGCGAACAAGTATAAGAATACTAATGTTAATTTTAATAAAAACCAAAATTATCAGAACAGAGAGCAGTTCAACGCCAACTATAAACACAATAATAATATAAATAATAACAATAATAGATATACTAATAATAATATAAATAATAATAATAATAATAGAAATAATAACGTTTCTTATAATTCGGCACGATACAGAATCCAAAATGAATTAGGAAATAATAATACCGTAAGACAATTCCAACAAGCAGGATATCCCAAGCCTTATTCTAACCAAGTTCGTTGGAATCCGCATAGACAAAACCGAATAGAACCTATGGAAATAGATAATATAGAAGTGAATTTTTGTAATCCTCAAGTAGCAGGACACCCTAATCGTAGGTTTGGACAAGATCGCTTAAACATCGATAGGCAAAGCCGGGAAGGATTAGAAGTTAAATATTGTAATCCTCAAGTAGCAGGACACCCAAATCGTAGGTTTGGCCAAGATCGCTTAAACTCGATAGGCAAAGCAGGGAAGGATTAGAGATTAATTATGGTAACTCTCAAGTGGCAGGACACCCTAATCACACAGTTGGCCAAGATCGCTTAATTGTTGATAGGCAAAGCCCTGAGGGACCAATAGGAAATTATGAAGAAGAAAGCAATAACATGTTTTTTATGAGGCAGCCTCAGAATGTTTGCCCAAGATAGAATTGAATATTGAAAATAAAAGATACATAGCATTAATAGATACAGGAGCTAGTTTAAGTTTAATTAACAGTGAAATAGATGACTTTATGAAAATTAAATTAAACAGACCAATAACATTTAGCACAATAACAAACAAAGATACAATAAAGTATGAAGTACATACAAAAGGGCCAGACGAATTTAACTTACCAGACAATGCAAGAGTACGTTGGAAAGTCATACCATTAAGAGGAAGACTTTATGATTTTATTATAGGTTTTGATACATTAAATTCGCTGAATGCTCAAATAAATATAGAAAAAGGAGAAATAACACTTAACAGAAAAACATGCAAATTTTTGAACAAGCCTTACGATTCTAGTCACATATGCACACTTGAAATTAGTGATTCAAACTTTGAAAGACTTGCATTAGGTCATTTAAACGAGGAAGAGCATAGGGAAATTATAAAGTTGTTAAAACAATATAAGACATTATTTTTTAAAGAGGGTGATTTATTAACAAATACAACTGAAATTCAGCACGAAATAAAGACGACAACACAACAACAAATTAAATCAAAAATGTATAAATATCCACCACAACATGAAATGGAGGTTAGAAAACAAATTAAAGAAATGGAAGAACAAGGTATTATTCAGAAAAGCCACTCCAGGTATTCAAGTCCACTTATAGTTGTACCTAAGAAAATGGACAATTCTGGTGAAAAAAAGTACCGCATAGTAATAGATTATAGGAAGTTAAATGAGGTTACTATAGACGATAAGTTTCCATTACCAAATATTGAGTCAATATTAGATAAGTTAGGCAGAGCTCAATATTTTACCACGTTAGATTTAGCAAAAGTTTATTATCAGATCTTAGTGAAAAAAGAAGACAGAGAAAAAACTGCGTTTGTAACACCACATGGGTTATATGAATTTATAAGGATGCCATTTGGCTAGCCACATTCCAACGGCTAATGAACGAAATTTTAAGAGATTATTTTAACAAAACTTGTGTCGTGTATTTAGATGATATTCTAATATTTAGCACCTCGCTACAAGAACACTTAAATGCAATACGTGAGATCTTTGATGTGCTGGAAAAGAAAAATTTAAAAATTCAAATAGATAAATGTAATTTCTTAAAAAGAGAGACGGAATTTTTGAGACATGTTTTAACGAAACATGGAATGAAACCTAATCCAAATTTAGAATTACCTAGAACTGAAAGGCAGATCAAAAGTTTTTTAGGAATTACAGGATATTACCGAAAGTTTATAAAAGATTATGCCAAAGTAGCACAACCAATTACTAAGTATTTAAAAAAAGAATGAAAATAAATACTAAAGATCCTACTTATATTGAAGCCTTTGAAAAATTAAAAAACCTAATTAGTATACATCCAATATTACGTTTCCCTAACTTTGAAAAACAGTTTACATTAACAACAGACGCATCCAATTATGCGATCGGTGCTGTGTTGTCACAAGAAGGACATCCAGTATGTTACGCCTCAAGAACTCTGAATAACCATGAAAGAAACTATTCTGCGACAGATAAAGAGTTTCTGGCCATAATGTGGAGTGTCAATTATTTCAGACCTTATCTTTACGGTAGAAAATTTAAAGTTCTTACTGATCACCAACCAATTAAATATTTACATTCCAAGTACAGGGGGAAAGATATGTCTCTCAGACACCAGAGATGGTTGTTAAAATTAGGTGAATATCAATTTGAGATCGAATACTTAAAAGGAAAGGAAAATAAAGTAGCAGACTTTCTAAGCAGAATTGAGAAAAGTGAGGACACTATTTTAGAAAACGAGGGGGGTGAAAACAGTAATAGCGAAATTTCTTTCCCTATTAATTACATAGAAAACGATGTAACCATGGCAACTGTACATTCAGCCGATGAAGAATTAGGAGATTATTTTTTCATTAAAGACGAAATAGTTAATAAATATAAAACTCAAAAAATTTTAACAAATAATAAGGTAGAAGAGTTCAAAGAGATAGATGGTAAACAAATTATTTTTATTTCTGAAAACGATTTTGAGAAACTGGGAGAAATCTTTAGGCGATATATATCAAAAGGCCAAATTGGAATTTATTCAGAACTACAAGAAAGAAACTATAAAGAAAGAAATAAAGTTTATTAAATGTACTAAAAGAGCACAGGATATAGATACAGAAGTGGAAGCAGTTAAGCAAATATCATTGTACCATGTTAAGGAAAGCATGCATTCAGGTATAATCGAAACTTATAACCAACTTAGAAACAAAATTTACTATCCAAAACTCATGGAATTAATTCAATTGGTAATTAACCAATGTGAGATCTGTCAAGAGGTAAAATATGACAGAAACCCAATCAAACCTAAATTTTTATTCACAGAAACACCATCGGAACAAAATGAGATTGTTCACCTAGACACATATGTAATAAAAAGAAATATTTTTTTAACAGTAATAGACAGTTTTTCTAAATTCGGAGCGGCTTACCCATTAAATGATAGAAACCATTTAACTATTATCGAGCAATTAGAAGCCCACTTTTCAAAAATAGGAAAATCAAAAAAAAAAAAAAAATAATAGCGGACAATGAATTCAAAGCAGTCCGAATAATAGAATTTTTACAAAAGGAAAATATTGAATTGCATTTAACTAAACCCAACAGTCACACGGGTAATGCAGACATAGAACGTTTTCACAATACAATAGCAGAAAAATTCATGATATTATATAAAAGAGAAAAAAATGTTCAAATAAAACATTTGCAGGATAATGTTATTTCCGCAAAATATGGTATGATACATCCTAGTATTTTAACTTTTAACGAAATAGAGAAATACAAAATAGAAATTATGATAAATTAAAATATATACAAATTGGAACAACGTTTTTAAGCGATTCTCATTTAGTTTTTGGCATAAAAATACCTAAAACCTTTGAAATAGTAAAATTAAGATCAATTGTACCCATACCAAGTAATGAAAGTAATGAAATAGATAATAGTATTGAAAAGATTTTTGAATTTAATAACAAAATTTATAAATTTGAAGAACACAAATATCTAAAAGACTTAAAAATAAGCACACATTGTATAATCAAAAATAATTGTCAACTAATAAAACATAACGAATTTGAAATATTTGAATTAGATATAGACAATTATAGTTAAAAGTGCAACTAATATAAGTATAAATCAAACTTGTAATTCCGAAAAAATTATCTTAAATGGAAACTATTTAATTAATTATAATAATTGCTCAGTAAAAATAAAGGATTATCTCTTTTGAAACATTGTAGAAACTATAGAAGAAAAACAAATATTTAATAATTGTTATAATTTTATTCGTTACTACCATTATGGCAATGCTGTAACTGTTAAAAACTAAGATACTGGTTATCTATTGTTTTCAACATCGCTATTATGGTATACACATTTTTTATGATCTTCATTTGTATTACTTACTTGCATCTTTTCTTTTGCCGAAGAATGTTCAAGCATCGTATAATTAGATTAATAAAGCCTAATTGTTAAGTAAACTATAAACGCGTGTACTTTAATTTTTCGATAGTTACAATAAATTGGCGACGACTAGGTAAAACAAACAATGGATGCCGCACAGTTTAAAGCTTTTATGGAAGTTCAACAGAAAATTCTGGAGACGATGAGGAACAACGCATCTTCTGAGAGTAGTGGTTCAAGGGCTTTAAATCTTGGAACTAATACAGCATTAGTACCAAATTTTGAAGTTCTTGATTCAACAAAAGAATCATTTCGAAACTATAAACTAAGATTCGAAAATTATACGCAAATGAAGGGTATACATGCCAACCAACAATACTGTGCAAGTCTATTATTAAATTCGATTGGGCAAAAGAATTTTGGCATTGTAACAGCTCTTGCAGCACCTTGCATCTAACATATGATGCACTAACTCAACTTCTACAACAGCATTTATCTCCACAACAGAACGTGCTATTAGCTCAACATCAATTCCTATCAAAATATCAGGAAAACATGTCAATAGCAGAATACGTTGCAAAATTACGAGAGGATACTGGTGATTGTGAATTTTATTGCGAATGTAAAAAATCAGTGGCAAATATTTTTTTACGAGCCCAGTTTATCCGTGGCATAAACGATAATGCCATACGTGAGCAGTTATTGCAAAATAAATTGTGTGACTTTTCTGAAATCGTAACGAAAGCACTTGCAATGGAAGCAGCAAAGCACGACTCAAAAGAGCTTGCCCATAAAACAAATCCATCGACATCTGCTGAAATCAACAAAATTTTGGAAGGAAAAAAAATGTTTCAACAAAATCGCAAATCAAATAAAGACAAAATTTTTACTACAATAAATATAGAAGGAAACCCGATAAAATTTGAAGTTGACACGGGATCCAAATATACATTTTTGCCAAGAGATCAATACGCAAATCTTAACCTCAAAGTACCTCTACGGCCAACCAGAATTACCTTTAAGTCGTATACGTCAACTAATCATGTATGTGATACTGATATATTTCGTTCAATTAGTAATGAATTCAAAGATATTTTCCAACAAAAGGTTGGCTGTGTTAAACAATACACAGTGTCGCTCAAACTACGTAAAGACGTTAAGCCAAAGAACGTGAGATACCATATGCATTAGTCGAAAAAGTTAATCATGAACTTGATGAATTAGAAAAAACTGGAATAATATCAAAAACTGAGACCAGTGATTGCTGCTCCCCTTTGGTCGTCATACCCAAAGCTGATGGTGGGATACGTTTATGCGTTGATTATAAAGTTGGAGTAAACGAACGTCTAGTGGACGCACATAGCCCAATACGAAAAATTCAAGACATTTTTAACAGTTTACGCAATTCGAGGTAATTTTGTGGATTAGATCTCTACAGAGCATATCTACATATACCAGTTGATGAGGATTCGAGCAAAATACAAACAATAGCAACACACCGAGGGACGTATAAGGTAAATAGGTTATCATTTGGAATAAAAACAGCGCCATCTGAATTCAATCGAATTTTAAACCAAATTTTAAGAAAAATTCCAAAAACAGAGGCTTACTTTGACGATATCATCGTACATGGTGGAACAAAATCCGAATGTCAAGAAAATCTATCAAAATGTTTAAAGCAATTATTATATTACGATTTACATCTAAATAAGGAGAAATGTAGTTTTTTTCAAGAGAAAATAAAATGTTTGGGCCATACAATAACACATAACAAAATTTTGAAATTGGAAAGTAAAATAGCAGCCATAAGAGATCTCCCCAGACCGAAATCAGCTGATGAGGTAAGGCGATTTTTAGGAATGATCACTTATTATTCGCGATTTATTCCTAATTGTACAGCAATCACAGCACCTTTACGAAATTTAACGAAAGCAAATGTAAAATTCAACTGGGATATTCATTGTGATAAGGCCTTTAAAAATATCAAAGAAGAAGTTGTTAGTGACCGTGTTCTAGTGCCTTTTGATCCGAAGTACCCATTACAATTAGCATGCGACGCCAGTCCAACTGGGATTGCTGGAGTATTATCTCACGTTATAGATGGACTCACAAATGCCGAAAAAAACTACTCACAAATCGACCGTGAAGCTCTCGCAATTGTTTATTAAGTAAATTATTTTTATCAATACCTTTTTGGGAAACAGTTTACGCTCATTACAGATAATCAACTCTTAGTCCGAATTTTTCATCAAAACGCAAAGTTACCAAAAATGACATTTTCAAGACTACAAAGATATGCAAAACGTAATTGCCGATTGCTTATCAAGGGCTCCGATAAAATCACCAATTTTAACAGACACCGCCATCAACGAAGAAGTAAACAAACTTTGCGAATTGTCAATACACCAAATTTCAACAAAATTTCAAAACTCTTCAAATGGAAACAAAAAAGGATCAACAACTGTCAACACTAATACTGAACCTCCAAAATAACCGTGTCGAAGATACAATGTTCACAATCAACAATGGCATCGTTTTTAGAGGACAGCGTGTAGTAATACCATCTAGCTTGCAACAAGGGGTTTTAGCTGAACTTCACCAAACACATATTGGCATATCAAAAATGAAGCAACTAGCCCGCAGGTATGTTTATTGGCAATCTATTGACAAGGACATTGAGCGTATGGTAAAACAGTGTCTGTCATGTATGTGTGTTAAATCAAGCCCACCCAAAGCTAAATTACATTCCTGGGAGGAACCAGAACATAACTGGCAGAGGCTCCATATTGATTATGCAGGTATGTTCCAAGGTCACTATTTTTTAGTTGTGATAGATGCTAAATCCAAATGGGCCGAAATTGGAATTACATCTTCAGCCCCCTCTTCTAGTTCAGCAATACAAATGTTGCTAGACTTATTTGCGCGTCATGGTTATCCGGACGTTATTGTATCCGACAACGCATCTACTTTTACCAGTTGTGAATTTCAATCATTTTGTGCGCATCGCGGAATTCTCCAAAAGTTCATCGCACCAGGCCATCCAGCCACTAATGGCCTAGCCGAACGTAATGTTCAAACGTTAAAAAGTCGTCTCAAAGCAATGAATAATGATTATTATTATGTACGTGCCACATCACTCTTAAATGGGAAAACGCCGTCAGAACAATACCTAAACCGTCAGATCCATATCCAACTAGATGCACTGAAGCCTCCTCCAACTCAAAACAAAACCCCAATCGATTCTTACAAAGCTCGTCAATTAAGAGTAGGAGAGAGAGTACAAGCCCGGTACTATTCTAACAATAAAAATTTATGGAAACTGGGAATAATCGTAAACAAGTTTGGTCATCTCCATTATTTAGTCAAACTGGATGAAGGTCATACTTTAAAACGTCATATTAATCAACTACGATCAACAATGATACCTCAACAGGGAACTTTACAAGGCGAAGAACAAGTAGAGCAAAACCCCAAACCAACAATTCCTGAATTTGATTTTCAAGATATAGTTCAAGTTCCATCAAACAACGGTAATAGTACTAGAAATTCTGAAGTAGAGGAACAGAATACAACTGTTGCAGAACATTCATCAGAGCCCCCAGTTAATCGTAGAACCCGAAGACTTCGTCGTCCTCCAGCTTATTTGGATGATTATGTATCTGATGTCTAAGGAGTCCAATAAGCGCGGGAGAACTGTTATAATTTTATTCGTTACTACCATTATGGCAATGATGTAACTGTTAAAAACTAAGATACTGGTTATCTATTCTTTTCAACATCTCTATTATGGTATACACATTTTTTATGATCTTTTGTATTACTTACTTGCATCTTTTCTTTTGCCGAACAATGTTCAAGATTAATAAAGCCTAATTGTTAAGTAAACTATAAACGCGTGTACTTTAATTTTCCATAGCACAGTGGGGCAGAATGGAAATTTTTTGGAAATAAATCTGGCATTTCTAAACGGCTGATCCGATCGGGATAAAATTTGGCGTGAGCGTAGCCAAGGAGTATTCGAGTTTAAGTTTTGAAGATGAACCCTGCAGATGCCCCAGGGACGGCGCTGTGGCGGCTCAAAGTAGGGTACCTACGACATGTAAAATTTTTAAACTCGTGCCATTTTTTTGTTTTTCACCCAAATACAAAGATTTTTATATTTTGTGAAAGCGCTCGACGAGATCTTGCTTGGACATACTACTTATCTCTTATAATATCCGAGTTATAGGCATTTAAAAATTTAGTGATACAAAATTTACCATACCTTGGTCCGCCTTTTTTTGAATACCGGGCGTAATTTTGGACCAAATGGACTCAATTTTTTCTTGTTAGTTAGACAACAAAATTTCCAATAATATACAAAAAATTCAGATCAATATCGTTTACAGATCCAAAAATATACGTTTTTAATTTAAAAATTCAAAAAATTTTAGATTTTTGGCGTTTTTTTGCCAAAAATGTGTCTTAACTCTTTTATTAATAAAATAAAATTTTTATTAAGAACATATAACAATTTTATAGTTTTCTAAAATATATCTTTACGCAGAACGCTTTGGCGTAAAAAACTTGTCCTATTTTTTTAAAATGTTGCCACTGCGTCCTTCCGAATATGACCTATTTTTTATCAAAACTTCAACTTTGGGCGACATGTTCTAAAATCCCAAAGCTGGGATCAGAAAACTGAAAGCAGTTTTGGAAACCTCAATATGTTTTCTATTTACTCCAAAAGTATTTTCCCAGCCCTGAAAGAAATGTGGACCCTATGGGCAAAAAAGTAAAAAATCCCATTTTTGGGATTTTCATTCCTATTTTTGGAAATTGCGGGATGCCCTTTGACCTTTTCAATTTTCTTATTTGAAATGACAAATTTAACAAGCGTTGAAAATTTCATTGAGTTTTGTTCATAAATAAAGATTTTGTCATATATTACATATTTGTTTAATTTCTAAAACTATGATTTATATCAAAATTTTAATAGGATCGCAGATAGCTACAACAATTTAGTCCATATTTATCCCTTAATATCTTTTTTTAGTTAGATATGGAAATTCTCGATTCTTTACAAAAATTTTCAAGCCAATATCTCAATTAAATTCAAAAATATGTTCATTTAAACCTGTTCCTTTAATTTCATATTTTTCATATTTTAGTATTAAGTATGACAGAACATACATTTGGTGTTGAATAAAATATTTGGACAATTTTTAAAAATTATTTAGTTAATTATTTTATTAAAGACTATTTTAAGTACCATATTTAATAAATCTAAAATGAAGATTACATTAAAGTTAATGATGTGGAAGCTTGTATTGATATATCATCTTTGCTCGAAAACACAGCATCAAGAATTGTGTCAGACTTTTCAGAAGACCAACTAAGGAAAATTCATAACTGTGATATTGTCTTAATGTGTAAGTGGGGATGTGACGGTTTATCAGCACTTCCAGAATACAAACAAGCTTGTGGAAGTCGGACATTAGCAGACTACAAAAGTGTATTTATGTCATCATTAGTGCCATTACGAATTCGTTCATATTCCCTTAATCCATCATCGTCAAGCATCGGAAATTCATTTGAAGATATATGGATCAATACAACTCCGAGTTCAAAAAATTTTTGTAGACCCATTGGATTTGAATATAGTCAAAGAAAACAACAAAAGATTTAGTGAAATATTTAAAAGATGAAATAAATGCATTGCATAAAAATAAAGGAATTCTCTATTAACGTATCATATCAGCTAAGCTTAACAATGATTGATGGAAAGGTCAGCAATGCCATAACAGAAACTTCTTCCTTCTGGAGATGCTCAATATGTAATGAGAAAAAGTCGCAATTCTCAAATATAAACAAAAGCAGAAGTATTAATGAAGAAGTCCTGTCTTTCGGAATTTCACCACTTCATGCCAGAATACGATTTTTGGATTACTTTTTACACATATCATACGACCTCAAATATAGAAGTGTGCCAGAGAATCTTACTAAATCAACAAAAAATAATGAAGAATTGAAAGAACTGAGAGCTGCGGAAAAAAGCAGAATCCAAGAAGAATTTAAAGTTCAGATGGGATTAAACATCGACAAACCACTTCCAAGTTGCGGTAGTACAAATGACGGTAATACGGCGAGAAGGTTTTTTCGTGATTTTGAAATTACTTCAAAAATAACTGGAATCGACAAGGAGTTGCTTCGAAGAGTTAACACTATTTTAATGGCACTGAATAGTAAACATAAAATTTATGGAAATCGATTTGGGGAATATACATCTGAAATTTCTAAATTACTTGTATCTCTGTATCCATGGAGGGAACTAACACCAACAGTACACAAAGTATTGTGTCATGGTCAAATAATAATTGAATCGAATATTCTTCCACTTGGAGAGTTAACAGAAGAAGCCCAGGAAGCGAGGAATCGAGATTTTAAGCATGTTCAACTATTCAGCTCAAGAAAATGCTCCAGGCAATCACAGAATGAAGATATTTTTAATAGTTTACTTCTATCTTCTGATCCTGTTCTTTCAACTATGCGAAAAAGATGGATTTGTTATGAAACTCTATCATCTCAAAACACGGAAGATTTAAAGGACTTATATTACCTTCTGGATATGTATACCGATATGACAGATTATTTTATAGAAAATAAGTAGTGTTAGGAATTAACTATATAAGTAGGTTGTAAGAATTAATTGTATTATGTTTAAGATAAACAGTTCAAATAAAAAAAGCTATTATACTAACTGATGATATTGTATTAAATTGTGTTTTATATTTCGGTGGGCGGGAAAGGTAATTTGTGTGGGGTGATTTAGGTGTTGTTGTGCGTGGCTCATAATAAAATTATATTTTTTTTTATTTTATATACAATATTATAATAAAATAATTAACTAAATAATTTTTAAAAATTGTCCAAATATTTTATTCAACACCAAATGTATGTTCTGTCATACTTAATACTAAAATATGAAAAAGATGAAATTAAAGGACACAGGTTTAAATGAACATATTTTTGAATGTAATTGAGATATTGGCTTGAAATTTTTTGTATAGGGTCGAGAATTTCCATATCTAACTAGAAAATGATATTAAGGGATAAATATGGACTAAATTGTTGTAGCTATCTGCGATCCTATTAAAATTTTGATATAAATCATAGTTTTAGAAATTAAACAAATATGTAATATATGACAAAATCTTTATTTATGAACAAAACTCAATGAAATTTTCAACGCTTGTTAAATTTGTCATTTCAAATAAGAATATGCAAAAAAAAAATTGAAAAGGTCAAAGGGCATCCCGCAATTCCCAAAAATAGGAATGAAAATCCCAAAAATGGGATTTTTTACTTTTTTGCCCATAGGGTCCACATTTCTTTCAGGGCTGGGAAAATACTTTTGGAGTAAATAGAAAACATATTGAGGTTTCCAAAACTGCTTTCAGTTTTCTGATCCCAGCTTTGGGATTTTAGAACATGTCGCCCAAAGTTGAAGTTTTGATAAAAAATAGGTCATATTCGGAAGGACGCAGTGGCAACATTTTAAAAAAATAGGACAAGTTTTTTACGCCAAAGCGTTCTGCGTAAAGATATATTTTAGAAAACTATAAAATTGTTATATGTTCTTAATAAAAATTTTATTTTATTAATAAAAGAGTTAAGACACATTTTTGGCAAAAAAACGCCAAAAATCTAAAATTTTTTGAATTTTTAAATTAAAAACGTATATTTTTGGATCTGTAAACGATATTGATCTGAAATTTTTTGTATATTATTGGAAATTTTGTTGTCTAACTAACAAGAAAAAATTGAGTCCATTTGGTCCAAAATTACGCCCGGTATTCAAAAAAAGGCGGACCAAGGTATGGTAAATTTTGTATCACTAAATTTTTAAATGCCTATAAATCGGATATTATAAGAGATAAGTAGTATGTCCAAGCATGTTTTTTCAAGATCTCGTCGAGCGCTTTCACAAAATATAAAAATCTTTGTATTTGGGTGAAAAACAAAAAAATGGCACGAGTTTAAAAATTTTACATGTCGTAGGTACCCTACTTTGAGCCGCCACAGCGCCGTCCCTGGGGCATCTGCAGGGTTCATCTTCAAAACTTAAACTCGAATACTCCTTGGCTACGCTCACGCCAAATTTTATCCCGATCGGATCAGCCGTTTAGAAATGCCAGATTTATTTCCAAAAAATTTCCATTCTGCCCCACTGTGCATAGTTACAATAATAATATTGTTAGTTTATGGAATTTTGCTAATAAGATAACATTTGAACAAATTAAAGAAGAACATCAAGTAAATGTAAGAAATATCAAAGAATTAAATTTCCACAAAAGAATCACATAAAGCTGTAACATTTTAATCATAATTGTAATACTTACCTTATTTATAATAATCATAACCAAACATAAACATATTAAAATAAAATTAATAGAATTCAGGAATATTCTAATCTAAAGGGGGAGAAGTTACATATAAAAATACAGACGTAATTGACGACTTTATAAATAGTATTATAAATAAATAAAACTGTAACATAAATTCATTTCCGGTTTATTAGAATAAAATTAAAAATCAAAATTATTTTTCGGTCGCAATTCTTGGAATTGAAATTAAAATTATTAATATTGTAAAATGTTGAATTAAGCAATACTGTAAAATGTTGAATTAGCATAATTATATACTAGCATAAGTCTCATTATAACAATATAGAAATTAAATAAAACAGTTGGTAATTATCCAAGGCCAAGAACAGTTTGATTTTTTAAAAATTCGGTTTAGGTAAAGTATTATAAAATTCGTGTCACAGTTGCTCTACTTGGAACTTTAAAATGCGGTGATAGAACTTTTATTAGGTGTTTCAAACCTTCAAATATATGTATAATAGCGTTTTTAATTTTTTTACCTAGTCACCACTGGAATAAGAAGTATCGTCAAAACTTTATAGACCTCTGACGCTTTAAAGGTACTAATTCAGTAGTAGTGTCATCATTTACCTCAATATATGATGACAGAATGTACATTAAGTGAACTACTTGTAGATGGCACACATGAATCTGCAACAACTGGTGTATTTCCGCCTAACACTCTCACAATATTTGTATTTATTAATTTTTGCATTCCAGATTTTTTATATTAGCAATTACCAAAAATGCAGCCTTGTGAATGTGTTTAATATGACCCATCAAGTTAGAAGTATTTCCAGCGGTCCTTATATATTTTTCGCACAGCTTACACTTTGCAGATTTATCGCCATTTTTTTTCAAAGTGTTTCCAAACCAAGCTCGACGTTGACGGTGCCATTATTTCAACCTGTAACAGTAAATTTAAGATAAATACATTATTGCTGTTAACATCAAACACACAAATGAACGTTATTGATTAATACCATAATAAAGAAAATATACAAATATACTTTTCACTTTTTCTGCATACACTGTTGCTTCGATGATGGTTTATGAATCTAACGTATATTTATAGCTTACACCACTTTAGTGGGAGGGTATATTGGGTTTGTGCTGATGTTTGTAACGCACAATAATATTGGTCCTATACCCACCTTAAAGTATACCAATCGGCTTAGAATCAGTTTCTGAGTCGATTTAGCTATGTCCGTCCGTCCATGGCACATGATCTTCTATGGTAACGAAGACGGAGCCTATTGAAAATTAATTTAAATATTATAATTTTTTAAAGATTTCCAAACATTTCGGTTAACCGGTTTAACCGGTTTTTTTATACTCGGTTAACCGACAAACCGGTTTTCTAGAAATGGTCAATTTTCGGTTAACTGAAAAATCGGTTTTTCCAAAAGTCGGTTTTTTATAAACACTATATACGACATTGTCAACTATCATAACAAATGATAGGTTTCACTATTAAACAATTTTTTTTTTTTTTTTCGGGTTTTAATTAGGATGGCGGTACATTAAGCACTCATATTGCCAGGTTATCACACGTTTGTCCAGAGAAAACCCCACCAACCGACCTATACCTTCATATAGGAAGTTGGAGCATCCGGACTTAATTTCATCAAAAGTATTAATGGTCTCCACCAGAAAAAAGTTTTAGAGTTTTAATGGTCTCCACCAGTAAATATTTGAGTTTAAATGGTCTCCACCAGGTTATATCGTGAGTATTTTATGGTCTCCACCAGTTAAATACATAACCTCACTCTGAGGTAAAACGAAAGCACGCGTTTAATGAAGACAACGCATAACTTAGAACAGTTATACGAAGTAGTGCATTAAATTAGTGCGGGGTGAGAAGTAATTCTGTCGAAAGCCCAGCAACAAACACAAGCCTGACCGTCCTTAAGAAATAAAAACGATGACGCGAGAGTTGTTCCCCAACTCAGACCTGAATTACAACTTATTAAACAATTTGTTTATTTACTACAAATAAATCGCGTTGATAGAAACACACTTTTCAATAGTTTTTTGCTTCTCCTGTAAAATTTAAAAAATGTTAGATAGGGCCGTATGCGTTTTAGGTGACGATATACTTTATAGTTTGTGGTAATTTTATTAGTATACTTTTATTTTTTATTTTGAGTTGAATTTTGTTCTCTTCTGCAATCTTTTAGTCGACTACGAAAAAAGTCTGGTGATTGGTACTGTAAATTATTATTATTATTATTATTACTATTATTATTATTATTATTATTATTATTATTATTATTATTATTATTATTATTATTATTATTATTATTATTATTATTATTATTATTATTATTATTATTATTATTATTATTATTATTATTATTATTATTATTATTATTATTATTATTATTATTATTGTTATTATTATTATTATTATTATTATTATTATTTTTTTTTTTTTCTTTTTTCATTTATTCATTTATTTATTAAAGGATTTTAAATAAGTTGAATTGGAATAAGTTGGAGAATTTTAAATAAGTTGGATATTGTTACTATAATTTGTATTCTATTGGTGATTTTTCCGTAAAATTTTTAAGATTTGGTTTTGTGTTTTTTGAAGGGTACTGCTATATTTCACATTTCCCCATGCGGTTATTCCGTGACGGATATAGGATTCCGCTAGCGAGAAATAAACTTGGAGTAATACATTGTAGGTGGTACAGTTGCTTAAATGAAAGAGCATATACGCTGATCTTCGTAATTTCTTTTGTAAATTTTCTATGTGGATTTTCCTTTAAAACTGCTATCGATATATACTCCAAGGTATTTGTATATTTCGACATTTTCTATTAGCGTTGTACAAGTATCATTTGTGTTGTTTGTAGATTTATTATGAAGGCATTGTATCTTATGGTATTTTAATATAATATTTGAATTTTGAAGATGTGGGGGTTTCATATGCATAATTTTTGTTTTTCTCGCGTTAATTATAAGTCCATTGTCATGGCACCATTTTGTAGCTATATTTAGTTGTTCCTGCATGTCTTTTGTTGCGTTAGACAAGTTTTTATTGGCTACCACAATTGCAGTATCGTCTACATAGGCATATGTTGAGCCTTTTTTCAAACAATTCATCAATTCATTTGCGTATATGATGTAGAGTATTGGTCCGAGTTTCGATCCTTGGGGCACGCCGCAATCAGAATCAATTTTTATGCTTAATTTGTTGTTTATTTTTATACCCTCCACCACCATCAGTGGTGATAGAGGGTATATATAAGTTTGTCATTCCGTCTGTAACAACAAGAAATATTCATCTGAGACCCAACAAAGTATATATATTCTTGGTCCTTATGAAATTCTGAGTCGAAGCAACGGAACTTTATGAAATTCACTCAAAATATTATTGTTAATAACTTCCGTTATAATGACGATATCTTTACAAAATTAAGTTTTATGCCAATAGAATTCATATAAAGAAACAATTTTCTGAATCGGTCCATAATTGGTCGTAGCTCCCATATAAGGTTCCCTTCCGAAAATCACTTAAACGCACATAACTCATTACCAAATAAAGATATCCATACAAATTTTAGCACAAGCATTGCTTTTATATACAGAAATGATACTGTAAAATTTGTTTACGATCGGTCCGTAATTTGTCGTAGCTTCCATACAAGGCCCCTTTTCGAAAATCACTTAAACGCATATTATTCATTAAAGATACAAAATTTGGCACAAATATTCCTTTTATCTACAGAAATCTAACTATAATTTTTTTCACGATAGGTCCGTAATTTCTCGTAGCTCCCATACAAGGTCCCCTTTCGAGAATCACTTAAACGCATATTACTAATTACCAAATAATGATATCCATAAAAAATTTGGCACAAATATTTATTGTTGAATTTTGTCAGACATATACTTAGTTTGGGGATCCACTGTATTGAACATTGAAATCGCTCCACAATTTCTTGTACCACCCATAGGAAGTAAAAAAAATTGATTATTTTTCACAAAAAATTAAATAAAAACTGTCCAAAACGAACAGGACGTAGAACTAGCAAACTTAGAATCTCCCAGTTGCTAGTTCTACGTCATATTCACTGCACTATTAACTAGCTTCGTAACTGTTTGCAACTAATGATGTTCACATAGAAATTTTTTTCCTGTTTAATAAAATATACACATTGAGAAAGTATAACTGTTTAATTTTTATGCTATTCAGCAACATCAGTGTTAATAAAAGTTATTCAGCAGCAATGTTTTGTACAAACAGAAAATAACATGGCATTTGTATATGAAAAATATTAGTTAACGAAAGACAAAATAATGCAGTGGTGTAGTGGATGGAACGGAGAATTAACTGAACGTTGCCGGTTCGATTCCTGGTCGATTTAATCTTTTTTTGTCATAATTAAAATTTAAAAAAAAAATCAAATTAAATATCGAAATTCTGTTCAACAATAAAAATTTAAAAGCAAATTTTTTAAATTTTCTTTCATAGGATCAACAATATTGAAAATCTATTGTACCTCCCGTACAAAATTACATAAGTTTTATAACTGATCATATTGCCATACATTTTTCTCACAAATAGAAATTATTTTAAATACATAACATACGTTAATATTTGTTAAATTTAATACGCTCTGTAACATTCTGTAGTTTTGTTTTGAATTGCATATTCTAAGGCGTAATGAAAGTAAGAGTAAAATGTTAAGGTAAATTCGAATAAAACCATAAAATTTGATACTTTATAAAACCAGTTCAAGGTGGAGGGCATTTAAGATTCGGCAAAGCCGAATATAGCACTCTAACTTGTTTATATATTAAATTTTAAATTAACACAATTTATTACAAAATCAAAATTTCACAATGTATGATACCCTACACCAGTTATGAATATTAAATGTGATTTATTTTTCATAATAAAGCATTTATTTGTCTTCAATATTACCTTGTTCCGATACATTTAAGCAATTTATGGATGAAAAACTAATATTCTGAAAGAGGCTTTAGATGGGGGGCTAGAGGTAAATATGGACCAAACCCGATATAGTTTTGTGAATGTATTTATATTTATATAATATTTATTTAATACTTATTTGTGCTGAATTTCGCGATATTTGTGTTTATAAGTTAATTTTGGGCATTGAAGTAATTTTCTGAAAGGGGCTTTGTATTGGAGCTAGGGTCAAATGAGGCCCGATCTTTATGAAATTTGGCGAGGTATTATTTGTTTATGAATATCACAATTTTATTAATGGTTTTTAAGGCTAAAGTGTCCTTTAACTATTTTGTCTTTAAACATCTCTTCCTCAGAAGGTAAAAAATTCAATTAGTGCTACTTGGAAGTACTTCGTTTTATTTTTGCTAGGATATTAACTACCCTACAGTTCGGCGGGACAGTCCCGAACTAACCACTTATGGTGGCCCCTAGCCACCCGACTATCCAGGTGACCAACCATTTTAACATGGGCTTGTCCTACGAGGAAGTCAATCGTCACTCTACAGTCTAATATGATATTGTCAAGAGGTAGTCAAAAGTAGTCAAAGGATGGTAATCTCCAAATGGGTTCTTGGGAGTCAGTCCCATTACTAGCTCTTTTACTAATTACTTTACTAGCTATTGACGTGTCCTAGAGGAAAGTCAAGTGTCCCCAAGTAGCTTGTCCAATGGACAAGTATTGCAGTAGGGTTAAATAACCGGCTCGTCGAAGTATAACTCTAAAAAATTATGAAAAATAAAAAAAATCTTTTTTAAAAAATACTTTTATTTCTAGATTAAATAAATATTGCTGCTCATTTGTATCTTCAGTGAAATCGGACTTTTATACTTTGGAATTTATTAATACACCTAAATGACTCTGAAAGAATATAATAATATGTTATATTAAGGAAAGATTATTTTTTCCGTAATCTCTGCTAAAGTTTTTTTGTTTTAACCAAGGACCATATTTTAATACTTTTAAAACAATATTTTCGTATTTTTTGTTATTAAAAAACAAACATTTCTGTTTAAAAAAATATATTTATCCATCAAGATATTTTTGTATTGAAAATACATATTTTATTTTACATTTAAAACAACAAAAAACAAATTCATCGTTTGTGATATTTATCAGTAAAGTTTGAAATTATTTTCAACTTTTTTCATCAGATGAAAAAAATATTAAACAACAAATATTTGAATTTTCTTGCAAAAATTAATGAAGTACATGATTCGTTAAGTAGTTTAATCTAATGCGGGAATGGATCATGCTTATTTTTTTGAAAACAACAGGGTCCGTTGCTTACAGTATATAGGAACATGTTGTGAATCATGTATTCCTATAGGGATTATTTTGGGATTATTCTGACGTAATGTATATGTAGATGGATTAAGTGGTCCTTAATCCAAAATCATAATATTAAATCGATTATGTTTTTTCCATATATTTGTAATAGTTTTGGGACAGTCCTTGTCTTTTGAGGAGTAATCTCAATTTTTGCAAAACTTTTAGTTTAATTACATACATACACAACATATAAAATCTGTGAAAATTTTCTAAGCGAAAACAAATACAGATTCATGTTCATATAAAACTATTGAAAATTTTTCATTTAAAACAAATTATTGAAAAAGAAAATGATTGAAAATAAAAATTGTTTTTGATATATATTTTAATAGAAATTTTTCGTTTTTCATCATGAGGGATATTTATATTTGAAAATAAAAATTATTTTGATCTTTTTTTCAACAAATAAAATTTTATTTTCAACAAAAAAGATATTTATATGATAAAAATATTTAAAATAAAAAGTTTTCGGGTCCTTGGTTTTAACTCATCTTTTGACTATGTTTTAATTAAATTAAAAAGCATTTTCTTATTTTAAAATTCACACAACAAAATTCTTCGCGAGAACTGTCTTAAACAACTTATTAAAGTCAACTAACATAAAAATAAAATAACTTAAAAAGTGATGAAATAGTATAACTGTTCATTGTCTTTGCACTCATATAAAACTGATCATGTTTATTCTTCTTCTCTTCACCTTCAATTCTTAAGTTTTTTTAAGTGTCCCCTCTCTCATTTACTGTTAAGTGACGACTACCACTCTCTTGCTTACTTGGTATACAGTAAAGTGGCGACTGTCTTCGCTCTCGATTACGAAGAGTACATTCGTGATAAATGACCAAAAACATGCAAATAGGGTACAACCAGTTGGTTAGACTTTAGTGGAAAATAACAATTGTGTCTCCAATTGATGTGTAAAATATCTACATTCTGAAGTATAATGAAAAAAAAACTATTTTAAGTGTCCCCTCACTTGTTTACCTAGGGTACAGTAAAGTGACGACTGTCTTCACTCTCGTTTACGAAGAGTGCGTTGGTGACGAATAACCCAATATATAGAAATTAGGGTCAACCATGTGGTTACACATTAGTGTAAATGACTGCATTGACTCTTTGTGGAACTGCTGGGAATTGTTTGGCTGTCATTTTATGTGTTAGTGTTGCATACTATTATGATAAAATATTCGTTGATTCGGTTTTCTTAATATCATATTTTTGTTAATAATAGATTTTTGACAATAAAAACGAACTTTTAAGAAAAATTAAATCTATATGTATATGACTTTAATAAATGTTTATTTAGTTCAGTACCGCAATTCTGTAATTTTTTAATTTTAACTACCGATATCGTAAAGTAACGATGAATATCGGTTGCATTAACGAATTTTCAATTCTGTAACTTTTTAACGACCTTAGAATATTTTAACGACAAAGATCGGAAAAATATGAGAATGTCAAAAGTTTTGTATTGAAATATTTTTAAAATATAAAATTATTAATGTGAACTTTTTATTTGTCGTTACATTGTCGTTACATTGCCGATACTTTTCGTTATGTTTAACGAAAAAAATCGGTGAAATATAATTCAGAATACCACATAACGATAATTATTGTTAACTTACGAATTTTTACTATTTAACGACAAAATTTTGTAGTTAAAAAGTTACTGAATTGCGGTACAGATGTATAAATATAACATATATTTTCTAATTATTATTAAAAGTATCCGAATAACGGATATTTTGCGACAAAATAAGCATCACTTTGCACATTTTCTTATTTGTACCTATTTTCATTGTCAGAAGTAGCATTACATGATAGTTAGCTTGCAGTTAATCTTTAAAAGTAGGTTATTTGCTAAATACCAAAATTTGGGACAGCTCTTCATTAAAATGTAGTTAACTTACAGTCAGTCTGTAAAAGTAAACTAGAAGTGAATTTTTCTAGTAGTCGACTACAAAAATGCTGGCATTGTTGATTGTCATTTTGATTTCATAGGCAAATATGCATACGTACCTATTTTTTATTGGAACTGGCTTGAGTGAAAAATTGAAACAGCAAAATATTAAATTAAAGTGCAAATACGTACGTACATTAGTGATGAGCGATCCAGTTATTTCTAAAGAACATCGTTTTAAGTGAACGTGATTTGTAAATCACTACTGTTCTTTAAAACAGTGACTGTTATCACGGGTTTCACTTATAAATCAAAACTACATTAATTTTTTTGAGATTATTTTGTTTAAAACCAAACTTTTTACAATAACAATATAGGGAGGTTTTTTATATAGAAAACTAAATGAATTTTAGAATGTAAAATTTCAAAAGGACGGCATTGCAAGTAACTTGTATTTGATTATTTCAGTATTTACCAGTGAATTATGAATCACCGTGATTAAATCGCATACATACAGCGCACACACATACATAAAAAATCAATTATTATGAAAAATTGTTTTAATATTGATATTTTTCCTCTTTATTTGACAAGAAAAACTGGAATTATATTAATTATTAAATTTCAATCATTTGAATTTTTACTTTTTGAGTGCTTATTATTATTGTATGTAAAAATGTTTAAAAGGTCACAACGTACATATATGTCTTGCATAATTTGTTCGGCGTTTGAACAAAATTTCGCAAAACATTGGATGAACGTCACATTCTAGTAGCATGAAGCGGGAATTAAAAATGCGGAATAATTCATTCCCAGTTTTAAATACAAATCTAAAATTTGATTTTCTGGCAACACTAACGTTGATTATGCAAAATAACAAATTTTTAGTTCGTATGCGGGCTTTTGTTCAGTACATTTTATACAATGGTCGCTAGTGAACTGTTTGTGTCAATTTTCTTTATATATTTATCAAATTCGCTTGGTAATCAAAATAAATTCATATGTACATGAATTAATAATAGATTATATTAATGTATAATTTTCAGCTTATGCATTATCGGAAATGAACAAATATTACTGTGTCGAATACTCTTAATAAATAAATTAATTCATATGTATTTATATTATACCGACAAGTGAGTATGTTTAAAATTTGGATTATTTTTTAATATAAAGCATTTAAGTGTTTTTTATCTTAATTCCGAAATATTTTAACAATTTGTTGACAAAAAATTATTGACTTTCATTTATTTTCTGTATGGGATCTAGACAAATGAGTCCCGATCTTTACGAAAATCGGGCTTTATACTTATTATAAAACTAAAGTTCTGTCGATTTTTGTGGAGACACTACAACAT
The DNA here is from genome assembly GCF_015586225.1 of Lucilia sericata. NCBI lineage: Eukaryota > Metazoa > Arthropoda > Insecta > Diptera > Calliphoridae > Lucilia > Lucilia sericata. The sequence goes on along the minus strand of NW_023994108.1, from coordinate 253,238 downwards.
TTAACTTATTTATGAACTACAAAGCCCTATTCGGGGGTAGGGTTGAATGGGGGCTAGGTGACTAATGACAGATTTCAAGGGGTCAAGGGATCCCGAAATCAGGATTGCGCTATACATATATTTGGCATCCCAAGATTTGACCCTTTCCCCAATATAAAGCCTCCTTCTGAAAACCACTTTTTTATCAATAAAGTGTTGAAATATTTAGAAATTAACTTTATATACAGCATTTATTATAAAAAATAATACACATTTTAAGCATACTCATCACTGGTGTTGGTTATCAAGTTGTCGACTGTAGTGTGTCACTACATACTTCTATTTCTTTTAAAAACTTGTATTATTTACTTTATGTTATTATGTTTTTAAATTAAGTTTTATATTTTTTTATTTTCAAACTTGTCTTTGTTTCAACAAATAAATTTTGTACAAAGAAGTTATTATTATAAATAAACCTTTTTATAAAATAAAATAACTTCATCGACCATGCCCGACTATATTTTCTTACTTGTTGTTACACGAATAAATTTTATTATGGATCCTGCCCTTGAACATGAAACAATTTCTAACCTTTTTTATACCCTCCACCACCATCAGTGGTTATAGAGGGTATATATAAGTTTGTCATTCCGTTTGTAACAACAAGAAATATTCATTTGAGAGTATATATATTCTTGGTCCTTAAGAAATTCTGAGTCGATCTAGATATGTCCGTCTGTCTGTTTGTATAAAACACGCTCACGTTAAAACGGAGCAACGGAACTTTATTAAATTCACTCAAAATATTCACTGTTATCCTAAGCAGTTTGGTATTGAAAATCAGCAAGATCGGTGAAACAGGTTCAGAGTTATGAGTAAAAGTTTGAGACAACCTCGAAAAAATTGTGCTTTTCACATATTTATTTGTATATTTTACAAAAACTACTGCAGATAACTTGATGAATTTTGTCACAGATATAACTCTTGGTGCCAGGATCAACATTATTTAAAAAAAGTCGGTTCACAATTCCACATACTTCCCATACAAACGTACATATTCCGAGAAATGAATTTATTGTTAATAACTTCCGTTATAATGCCGATATCTTTACAAAATTTTACAAAATTAAGCTTTATGCCAATAGAATTCATATAAAGAAACAATTTTCTGAATCGGTCCATAATTGGTCGTAGCTCCCATATAAGGTTCCCTTCCGAAAATCACTTAAACGTACATAACTCATTACCAAATAAAGATATCCATACAAATTTTAGCACAAACATTGCTTTTATATACAGAAATGATACTGTAAAATTTGTTTACGATCGGTCCGTAATTTGTCGTAGCTCCCATACAAGGCCCCTTTTCGAGAATCACTTAAACGCATATTATTCATTAAAGATATCCATACAAAATTTGGCACAAATATTCCTTTTATCTACAGAAATCTAACTATAATTTTTTTCACGATAGGTCCGTAATTTCTCGTAGCTCCCATACAAGGTCCCCTTTCGAGAATCACTTAAACGCATATTACTAATTACCAAATAATGATTTCCATAAAAATTTGGCACAAATATTTATTGTTGAATTTTGTCAGACATATACTTAGTTTGGGGATCCACTATGTTGAAAATAAAAAAAATTTATTATTTTTGGCAAAAAATTAAATAAAAACTGTCCAAAACGAACAGGATTCGAACTTAGAATCTCCCAGTTGCTAGTTCTACGTCATATTCACTGCACTATTAACTAGCTTCGTAACTGTTTGCAACTAATGATGTTCACATAGAAATTTCTATCCTGTTTGTGTAAAAAATTGTTGCTAACCCAAGATCAAATAAAATATGCACAATGAGAAAGTATAACTGTTTAATTTTTATGCTATTCAGCAACATCAGTGTTAATAAAAGTTATTCAGCGGCAATGTTTTGTACTAACAGAAAATAACATGGCATTTGTATATGAAAAATATTAGTTAACGAAAGACAAAATAACGCAGTGGTGTAGTGGATGGAACGGAGAATTAACTGAACGTTGCCGGTTCGATTCCTGGTCGATTTAATCTTTTTTTGTCATAATTAAAATTTAAAAAAAAAATCAAATTAAATATCGAAATTCTGTTCAACAATAAAAATTTAAAAGCTAATTTTTTAAATTTTCTTTCATAGGATCAACAATATTGAAAATCTATTGTACCTCCCGTACAAAATTACATAAGTTTTATAACTGATCATATTGCCATACATTTTTCTCACAAATAGAAATTATTTTAAATACTAACATACGTTGATATTTGTTAAATTTAATACGCTCTGTAACATTCTGTAGTTTTGTTTTGAATTGCATATTCTAAGGCGTAATGAAAGTAAGAGTAAAATATTAAGGTAAATTCGAAAATTTGATAATTTGATAATTTATGGAACCAGTTCAAGGTGGAGGATATTTAAGATTCGGCAAAGCCGAATATAGCACTCTAACTTGTTTCAAATCGTAATGTTGTTTTCGAATAAAAAAAAGTTATCTATCTACATATATAAAAATGAATGTGTGTTTGTTTGTATGTTTGAACGTTATAGACTACTAAAGGGCTGAACCAATTTTATTCAAATTTTCACAGCATATTCCTGTATGACTGGAATAGGTAATAGGCTACTTTTTATTTTGAAATTCCAAGTGGGCGAGGAGCCACGCCCATATTAAGAAAATATTAAATCCGTATATTTTTGATAATATAACAGTTAGAGTCCTCAAATTTTGTCGGAGCAACTTTAGTGTCAATATTATTATTTAGGACAAAAAGAAGGCGGACTAGCATTAGGGGGCGTGTCACCTCCCATATAAATTAAATACAAAAATACGTTTATCTTGGAAACTATTACAGATAGAATCTTCAAATTTTGCACGAATAACTTTAACATCCATCTAAACATTTTGGGTAATAAATTGGCGGACTACCCTTGAGGGGAGCGGCACCTCCCATATTAATTAAAGACAACAATTCGTTTATCTGGAAAACTAATGGAACTAAATTCTTCAAATTTTGCACGAAGAAGTTAAATATTAATCTGAACATTTTGGAGAAAAAAAAGCGGACTTTTATTAGGTGGGGCTTGAAGCCCCCATATGAATTCAATAAAAAATTCGTTTATCTGAGAAATTAGAGCTAGAATCTTCAAATTTAACTTGAAGAATCTTGACATTCATCTGAACATTTAGTATAACGGGCGAACTTTCAATGGGGAACTTGGCACCTCCCATATGAATTAAATATAAAATTTCGTTTATCTGGGAAACTAATAGAACTTGATTCTTAAAATTTCCCACAAATTAGTTTAGTATTCATTTGAATATTTTGGATTTTCATGTGGGGAGCTTGAACCCCCCACATGAATCAAATAGATAAATTCGTATATCTGAAAAACTATTAGAGCCAGAATCTTCAAATTTTACATGAAGAACTTTGAAATTCATGCGAACATTTAGAGCATATCGGGCGGACTTGCAATGGGTGGCTTGGCACAACATATATGAATTAAATACAAAATTTCGTGGATTCTTGGAAACTTTTAAATTATTAAAATTTTTTATAGATAGATAAAAATTGGCGATAGATAGAAACTGGCGAATTTGCTTGACATCTCTCATATGTAACATATTATAAATCTGGAAATCTATTGTAGTTAGAATCTTCAAAATCATTAAGTGGAATTTTTATTTATACATATTTCTTTTAGGGTAGCAAAGCACACTGGGTATAGTTAGCTATATATATAAGACACTGGCAGAATGATTGAATAAAATTGATTTATTTACAAGCTAAACCCAGTATGCTTCGCTACCCTAAAAACAATATAATTTTTTTGGACCCTATTTTAAAACTCTCACCATTTTAGTTTCCATTTCCGCTATTTATAATTCACCAATTTTCTCATCCAAATGTTCATATGGATGTTAAACTTTCGCATGATCCACTTATTCTTCAACCACATGTTCATATTGATACTAAAAGTACATGCACAAATGTTAAGGGGTCCTACCTGTTGTAGTTTCTAGATTTACGATTTTTTGTATTTAATTTATATGGGTGGTCCATGCCCCCTATTGCTAGTCCGCCAATATATTACCCAAATGTTTACATGGCTGTCACAGTTGTTCGAACAACATTTGAATATTATACCTCCATTACTTTCCAAGATGTAAACATTTTTAAACATTATTCGCATTCGTAATTGCATTGAAAGTTTAACCAATACAAAGCAAAAAAATTTTTCCCTTTGTCTTGTCTGTCAAAACTATTTGAAAAAGCATTCCAAAAAAAAAAATTAATTGAACAGTCAGCACATTATGCCAGACCACCAATTTGGTTTCCGTGAGAACCATGGTACAATCGAGTAAGTAAATCGATTAACTGGTGAGGTTAGAAAAGCCTTTCAATAAAAAATGTATAGTTCGGATATCTTCCTGGATATTTCCCAAGCTTTTGACAGGGTCTGGCATAAATACCATCTAGTACACATGCTTTACTAGAGTCTTACCTTTCTGATCGACAGTTCAGGGTAATGTACGGCGATTATGTAACAAAGGACTATGCAATCAATGCTGGTGTTCCACAAGGAAATGTACTAGTACCAACACTTTACCTAATTTACGCCTCTGATTTGCCTACGAGTAACGACCTAACTATTTCTACATTTGCAGACGACATGTAGCTTCAAGAAACATTGATAATTATCTCAGACACGTGGTTACAAAACTGGAGAATACAGGTAAACGAACTTAAAAGTAAGCATATCACGTTCACACTCAGAAGAGGGAACTGCCCACCAGTGACACTAAACAATGTAAACATCCACAGTCTGATCATGTCACATACCATGGCATCCACTTGGATAAACGTCTTACTTGGCGCCGCCATATTGAAGCTAAGAGGCACTAAATCCAAGTCGATCCATTCTGATTTACCACCCATTTAAATTGGAGGCTCATTTGTTCATTGTGGCTCTCAGTTCATTTGATAGACGATAATTTTTGGTATTTTTTTGGTATTTAGTATTATGATTTAATTAATTAATACCCCATTTACACATTCAGGAAATCTAGTAGATTTCATTTAAAATCCTCTTGCAAATCTAGACCGTTTACACCATATACCGGCGTATAGAGAGGCAGATAAAAAAATCACCACTACACACCATGGTAAAAATATCAAGGTAGTGTCATTCTCTCTCTTTGTCGCCATATTAACCATCTGACGTTTGCTGGTATTTTAATAAATCGAGCTACCACATTTACTTTGAAAATCCCATTTTTTGTTTGTTTATTTTATAATCAAAAACAAAAATAAAATTCAATTTAAACTAAACTAAAAATCAAAATGTACAAATGTAATAAAAAAAATTCAATAAAAATTTAAATAAATGTACAAAAAATTCAATCAAAACTATAAACAATTCCTGCTACTTCAGGAAATTGACGTACTACTCGTCTCTGAAACACACTTTACCCTAAAGAATTGTTTCAGAATTAATGGATACTACACTTACGATACAAAACATCCAAGTGGCAGAGCCTGTGGTGGAACAGCCATTTTAGTGAGAAAAAATATTAGACATTTCCCAATGCCAGAATACAAAAAGGACCATATCCAGGCCACCTCTATAAATATACATGATAGTCGAGTTACAATATCTTCAATATATTGTCCTCCTAGGTATAATGTTAATCGAGAGCAGTTTCTCGAATACTTTAAAACTCTTGGCCCAAGATTCATAGCAGCTGGTGATTATAACGCAAAACATACATTTTGGGGCTCTCGCCTCATTACTCCCAAAGGCAGACAATTGCTAGAAGCAATATCGTACAACAGACTAGATGCCATATCTAGTGGCCAACCTACCTATTGGCCTACAGACCTCAATAAGATTCCCGATCTAATTGACTTTGCTGTAATCAAAAATATAAAACGAGAATTTATTTCAGTGATCCCTTCATTGGACCTCACGTCAGACCACTCGCCTACAATTTTAACGTTATTAGAAACCCCAAATAAATTGGAAAACTATTGTTCTTGTTTCCCTAACAAGAAAACGAACTGGTTAAAGTATAAAATGTATGTTAGCTCACACCTGCCACAAAACATTTCATTGAAGAATGACCATGAAATACAATTCGCTGTCGATATATTTACGGATATCTTACAAGATGCTGTCAAAGTGTCTACACCCCCAGTCACCTTGGGAGACTTCAAAAAATCGAAATGTCCTAGGAACATTGAGTCTCTTATTAAAGAAAAGAGAACACTCAGACGTCAATGGCAACAATCACGATCTCCAAACATAAAGGTTAAACTTAATCAGTGCCAAAGAAGACTTCACATCGCTTTAAAGGATAATAAGGAATCTAATCTGAGAAATTATCTCAAAAACTTAGACCCTACTAAGAAAACAGAATATAGTCTCTGGAAAGCTGTTAAAAATATGCAGTGCCCTATTGCATATGAGTCACCTATACGCCTTCAGAATGGTCAATGGGCAAGAAATACGTCAGAAAAAATTGAAGCATTCGCCAATCACTTGGAGAATGTGTTTACTCAAAATGATACAGATTCTTCTATTAGTGCTAACATTATAAATAATGTGGTTCCACACCCAATAAAATTCCGGTTCTCTACCGTGAAGATGACAATCAAAGGTCTAAAGGCAGGAAAATCACCTGGTATAGATAAAATTACTACCACGATGATAAGTAACCTGCCCAATTCAGCACTGAGAATTATTTTGTTCATCTTTAACTCGATGCTACGTACTGGATACTTCCCTAACTCATGGAAAGTATCCGAGATTGTTATGATACCAAAACCGGGGAAAGATGTCACTCAAGTGACATCATACCGTCCCATTAGCCTGTTGTCTTTATTCTCAAAACTTTTTGAAAAGTTATTGCTTGAAAGCCTTTTAGTACACTTTAACGATAATTGCATTATTCCTGGCCATCAGTTTGGTTTCAGAAGAAAGCACAGCACTATCGAACAGGTACATCGAATAACAACTCTTATTCGGAAGGCCTTCGAGAGCAAGCAATATTGCTCTGCATTATTCATAGATATTTCTCAAGCTTTTGATAAAGTCTGGCACGATGGACTAATACACAAAATCATCACATTACTACCTGCGAATGTTCACAAACTGCTTAAAAATTACATATATGAAAGATCTTTTCAAATCAGATCTAAAGATGTGATCTCTTCACGTCGAAAAATATCTGCTGGAGTACCCCAGGGGAGTATTCTAGGTCCGCTCCTATATATTTTATATACTGCAGATATGCCAACGAGCGCACTGACTCACACATCTACATTTGCGGATGATACCGCTTTTGTAAGCATGCATGCAAACCCTTCAATAGCTTCTGAACAACTCCAGTTTCACATCGGCGAATTGGAAAAATGGCTGGACAAATGGAAAATAAAAGTCAATGCTACAAAATGTACTCACGTTACATTTACTTTAAGAAGGGAAAATTGTCCTCCCGTGCAGATAAACAATATAAAAATTCCTGAACAAAGCCATGTGAGATATCTTGGTATCCACCTTGATCGCCGCTTAACATGGACTCACCACATTGAAGCCAAGGTTACACAAATAAAATTAAAGTCAGCTCAATTGTACTGGCTAATTGGACCACGGTCTGCTCTAGACTTGGAGTACAAAGTGCTTTTGTACAAAACAGTTATAAAACCGATATGGCTATACGGCATTCAACTGTGGGGAACAGCCTCCTCATCTAATGTTGAAAAATTACAAAGAAAGCAGTCAGCACTGTTAAGGTCAATAACAGGTGCCCCGTGGTACATTCGCAATAGTAATATTCATAGGGATCTCAATGTCCCCATAATACGCGAGGAGATCAAACTCTCTTGTTTAACCTACCTGTCGAAACTAATGGATCACCCAAATCCCCTTGCCAGGGAGTTGCTGTCATTTGAGGGTCATAGACGACTGAGAAGAACGGAAACATTGGATTTTGCCAGATAATCAAATTATCGAGAACTTTTGTTGAAATTGCAGTGGCAATAACGACGTTAGTTATAGTTTAGGTTAAGATTTCAATACTTATTGTAAATTTCTATGTAAGAAAGATTCAATAAATAATAACTAAAATGAAAAAAAAAAAAAAAAAACTATAAACTTCCTGTTAAGTTCTATATCAAATTGAATGTCTGTTGCTGTCCGTATCAAGCAATTGCAATTAGTGCTCCATCCGGTCTAAGAATACACGGTTTTCTTCAAGTGAACAAATTTAACATTCACGAAATCTTTAAGTACTTTGCTTCCAGTTTATTGTCTAATATGGACACCATTATTACATGTTAATATTCGAGGGAATGAGTGACATCATTAAGCAGTCCTGGAATAGTAGATTGGATTGCAAAATATAAAAAACCTTAGGGACAGAACTTGATGTGAAGGCTACCAAGATACTGGACTGGGTAAACGCATTCCAAGGATTCTGATAGGCATGCTAACGGGTAGGAATTAGAGTCATCGAGCATATAATTTGCCACTATCCTAGGACACATAATATTAGGTTGAAATGGCTGGGGAATAGGTTCCATAACAAACATGAAGAAATTGCGGGATTTAACCCCCGCAGTCTACTGCTTTTATCATTCGATTGGAGATTATCTCACGTTTCTTCAATTAGGGAATTGACTCGGTAAATCTTCTGGGTTAAAACGCAATGAGAATGGACCAGTTTCAATTCATCATTCCTTTTTATATATTTTATATCATTATTGTTTTCTTTTAGTGTTCTTGTTTCTCTGTCTTTGGATCTTCAGTCTCTTTGTAGGGAATTACAATGAACCTTATGGTCTCCGAGTGGATGTTGTCCTTTCTATGGCACATAAACCTTCTTAACCTAAACCTAAGGACACAATTATATTTTGCTTCAAACCCCTTTCAAATGATAATCTACATTGTATACAATTTAAATAACAAACTAAAACAATACCTTTTTTTAATCGGGACAGCTCGACAACAGTTACCACTGACCTAAATTATTTTGAAAATTATTAGCATAAATTCCACAATCACAACACAAATTTCTTAGAAACTATTTTTCCCTTTTTCATATGTGGCAACGATGTTCTATTTATTTACAAAATACGAATTTCAAAAAATACCAGCAAACTTCAAAAAATTAGTTTGAGAGAGAGGAATGACACTACCTTCATATTTTTATCATGCTACACACACACTATTGGCATTTTTTCAATGAAATTGCACTGAAAAAAATATTTGGTTATTTTTAATTTTGAAGATTAAATTTATTAACAAAATGTAATCAATGTAAATAAGAATGATAATTTCTTCACATAGAAACAACATTTCAAATTAAAATGTCCAAAAAAATATGAAACAAGTTGAACTTATTTACTTTCATTGTTATGCATTCTAGAAAATTATTTAGGGTGTACGTTGTTTTTGTAAATTATGCTCTTGTTTTAGCAAGTTGTTTTTGTTTTTTCAAGTTGTGTTTGCAATTTCTTCAACAAAGCGATATAAACCCGCTTTGCTGAATGCTGTCACAGGGTATACAGAGGCGTCACGAGCATAAAACTATTTCCCTCTCTTTCGCACAAAACGAATTCAATAATTTTTTTTTAGCTGTATTTTATATACCTCTTCTCACCAAACAATTTCAAAATCAAACAAAAGGTGATTTTAGACTTTTTTAAATGTCAAAAGTGACACCTCTGTATACTTTGTGATGCTGTCAAGCAACTAAATAAAATATTTGTATTTTTGATGCTCTTGTTTAGAAGTTCGTCTGCGATCGTGTTGTGTACATGCAGTGTTGCCACAACAAAATGTTTTTTCTAACCAAAATTCGAATGAAAAATAACCAAATTAAGAAAAAAGTAAACAAAATTATTTTTATTTGTTTCATGTTTACATTTGGACATTAAAATAACGAATTCATTTTATGAAGTGGAACTTGTAACTATGTTAAATTTCGTCGCTAAACTGGTATTATGAAGACAGTTATGAGCGTTAATGTAATTTTCTGTACGGGATCTTGTATGAGACGTATGGTCAATTATGGACCAATTCTCATAAAATCTGACAGAGATATTTTAGTTCCTTTAAAACTTGATTATGTTGAATTTTGTTGCTATATTGCAGTACATTATGAGCTATAAAGTCATTTTCTGAGGAGACTTTTTATGAGGGATAGAGTCAATTATGTACCGATCCTCATAAACTTTGACAAATACATTTCCAATAAAACTTTTTTATATTGAATTTCATCGCTATAGATGCTTTTTTAAGCAATATAGTAATTTTCTGAATAGGGCATAATATGGGGGCTAAGTGAAATCGTTGACCGATATTTCGCATTTTCAATACCAATCAAACTGGGTCAATTAAAAATATTTTGGCAAAATATTTCAGTTTTCTATCTTGTTTCTTTTCGACTCTATCGTGTTTTCAACAATAAATATATGTCTCTTCGCGGATTCGTTAACAAATGTAATTAATATTTATTTTAAAAAACAACTGAGTTTTTGACGCGTTTTAGCGCAATTTCGTTCGAAATTTGGGTTTAAATTATAATACCATGTAGCGGATGTTAGCATTACATTCATAACTTCAGCAATATTTGTAAACGTAATCTATCCAAATTCTCCAACAAATTGACCAAAATTTAGAATTTAAGACGGTAAAATAAAAACTAGTATACAACATCATCTAGAAAATGTAAATAAAGAACTAAAAGTCATGGTGAGATAGTAGAAGTCAAAGGTCATGAGTATCAAATCATTTCATATATCGCGATTATTGTTCGTCGTACGAGTTTAGATGTTATTACAACTTTTGTATACAATACAATTTCATTTTCCTTAGCTGTGTTACTTAAAAATATCAGTTGATTAATACTTTAAAGATATTGTGATACTATTCTTGCATCAATTAGCAGAAAATACTTTATTAATTCTTATTAAATCATTTATCTTAGAATTTCGGCAAATTAGCACAGTATCTGTTTATGCAAAATTTCAAATAGGTATAGAAGTTGCAATTATACTTTAAATTTAATTTGGAAGACATAATCTACTAAGTACGTAGACTATTCCCACCAAATTCCATAAAAATCGAAATGCGAAATACAGCCTACTTCGTTTTTTCATACAAGTATCGCGAGTTTTTTACATAAAAAGTTCCAATAGAAATATTAAAGGAAGGACGGACGAGTTTGAATCGACCCAAGAAGTGATTTTAAGTTCATGGATGTACCAAAAGAAGAGAGAGGATTCATTATTCACGGTGTTAGATTGACTAGTGTAAATAAAATAATATTACGGTGTTGTTATGATTTAAATCAACTCATTTAATATGTGGAAAACTCATAGGTACTTTTGCTAAATCCTAACCAATTAAGATACCGAAAAATACCTTTGTGCACATAAGTATAACCAGTAGATGTACAAATTGCATTAAAAAAAATTCGAATAGTAAAAAAAATCCACATGTTACCAAAATTCAAAACAGGACGATATGTATATTTACATAGTTGACTTAAAACTAGAGATAAAAGAAGTTTTTTTTTAATTTTATTTTTAGAATAAAAGCAAACAGCATTTAGTTCAATTGTTTGCAAAAAATAACCAAAACGAAAAAATAATTCACATGTACACATGCAAAATAAAAATACCCAATTTTGGTTAATAATAACCAAAGTGGCAACACTGTGTACATGTAATTTGCCGAAAATCTTCGTTGTCAGAACTTAGGCGCAATTTACATGAAGACTTTTCAGACGTCTGTTTTTTCCAATTCTCTTTTGAGAATCTTCCAAAATATCTTGAACATTTATACGGTGACTTTTTACATGCCACTTTTCATGTCTTTTTTGATGTTTAGTGTGAATAAAATTAATTTTTTAACATAAAAACAATTTTGTTTTATTAAAAATAATAAATAGTATTTTTTTTAATGCAAATTTTAATGCTTTCATTAAAAAAAGCACGTAATTATTTTTTTACATGAGTATAATATTAACAGTACGAATGAGTGTAAAGAGGAATTTCAAAAACAATCATGAAAATCCTAAATCATGTTTCACCCAATTTACATGATGATTTTTTTCATGTTTGCCCAGACGTCTGTTTTCATGTTTGTCGATGATTGGTGGTGAGCGGGGTAGAGAAGAATGGGGGGTAAGAAAACAAACATGATTTGGGATTTTCATGATTGTTTTTGACATTCCTCTTTAAACTCATTCGTACTGTTGATATTATGCTCATGTAAAAAAATAATTATGTCTTTTTTTTACATGAAAACATTAAAATTTGCATTAAAAAAATACTATAGCGTGTTATTAAATTTTTTTAAATCAAATTAAATGGTTTTTATGTTAAAAATTTAATTTTGTTTTTATTACGAATAAGTAATTAAAAAGGATTATACAATTAAACATCAAAAAAAGACATGCATAGTTGCATGTAAAAAATCACCGTATAAATGTTCATGATTTTTTGGAAGATTCTCAAAAGAGAATTGGAAAAAACAGACGTCTGAAAAGTCTTCATATAAATTGCGCCTTTGTTTTCTTACCCCCCATTCTTCTCTAACCCGCTCACCTCCAATCATCGACAAACATGAAAACAGACGTCTGGGCAAACATGAAAAAAAATCATCGTGTAAATTGGGTGTTACTCTTCTTGGCATTTAGGAAGATTTTATTTTTTCTAATATTTCTCGAAAAAGTGTGTGATATGAAAAATAAGAAGGAAAAATGGGATGTTTATTCAAATTTTATTTATAATAAAAAAGAGATATTTAAATTTAAGATTAACTTTTCATTCATGTTTCTCAATTTATAAAAATTTTGTCGACATTTTATTTTTTTCTTTGTTTGTTTTTCTCTGTTTTCTTGTATAGTGTCGTATTTTTTAGTATTATTTAGGGAAAAACAGAGTTGCATCACTAAAAACAATTAGATTTTGAGTAGATTTTAACGAAATCGAGTTACGAAGTATATTTTGTTTTGTATGGGGAATCTAGTTAAAATCAACTAGATTTGGCTCGAAATCTCATAAAGGTGGTAATAGACGACATGTATTTTACATATGTACTGTCACTTTTTTATCCATATGTAATTCTGAATGTATGTCAAAATTGTTATTTTACATACGATTTACTTTTTCATGTTCTTTATTCATTTTCTTTCATCTATTTATTTTTTTTTTTCAAAAAATGTTATTTCAAAGCGAAACAGCTGTTTTGTTTATGTTTGTCATACGAAAATAGAGCACGATCTAATCGAAAAAATTACATATGTATTTCCACATGTATTTTACATATGCAATGTTTCATATGTATCAGACGATATGTACAACTTTTACAGATGGAAATTTTGACAGTACATATGTAAAATACATGTTGTCTAATACCACTTTAAGTACTAGATTTCGTGTATGTGTAAATGGGGTATAAGGCTGATTTACCACCCATTTAACTGAGAGCCATAATGAACAAATGAGCCTCCAATTTAAATGGTTGGTAAATCAGCCTTGATTAATTAAATCTTAATACTAAATACTAAAAAGTATTTTTATTATATGCATCTTCCATATAAATTAAACGCAGGTTCCCACTTTTCAATTCTGCAACAAATTCCACTAGAATCGGTTCCTACTTTATAAATTCTATAACACTATGCAACAAATTTCGGGTCATCGAATCCTTCCCGAATGAGACCAACGGGAAAAAAAAGGAGACAATCAATAGATCAAATTCCCAAAAGGGTTGTAAAAAGCTATTTCCAGGAAAATTTTTCCAGAGTAGTCTAAAACAAAATTTGAATATGATCCTATCTGATTTTGATGAAAATCGGTACACACAATCTTTCCATACATACAAAACTTAAAGTTCTCCAAAATTTCTAAATTCGTAAAAACGCGAGCAAACTTTTTTAAACCCTTTGGTGTTTTTAGTCTACTGATGGTATACTTTCATTTCCTGTTGGTCTCATTCGGGAAAGATTTTCTTGTTGCACAGTGTTATTTTAAAGTTCTTTACTTAATAATACCATAATAAAACAGTTTTTATGGGAACGAAGTACAATGCACCCAAAAACCCACTCACCCACACACTCATAACTGGCTTTAAAATGTCGGTGTAATGATGAAATTCCACAAAAAAGTGGTTTTAGGAACCGAGACGTATATTTACGAATCCTGATTTTATGAGGATCGGTCCGCAAATATACTCTCTCTCACAGAAAATCACTTTCTAGCTAATAAATCATTCCAAAAGTTTAGAATAATAATGGAATTATGGTAGAATTAAAAATAATTACTTCTTTAAATTCTGGAGATCTTGGTCCATAATTGACCCAATCCCACATTGAAGGCCCTATACCGAAAATCACTCTTGCTTTCAATTACATAATCTAATGATCAAAGTCCATATATAGGACCGCTTCGAAATTGACTTTTTTAGGACATATGATTACTGTTAATTATTTCAGTCACATACAAATTAGCGCTAAAATATTTTTTTAGTACACTACCGTTACCGCTAAAATACCTTTACCGAAATATACCAAAATACCGATAATGCTAAGATACCGTTACCGAATTAAGACGCAGTCTCGAATCGGACCGTTTTTAACGGTCGATTTTTTATCTAATATGTCTAAAAATACAAACTTTATATGTTCAAAAAGGGTTAATTAATAAGTTTTAAGACTTAATACATATAGTAGCATATAGGCGAAAGGGATTTATCAAAGAGCTAACACCCAATTTACACGATGATTTTTTTTCATGTTTGCCCAGACGTCTGTTTTCATGTTTGTCGATGATTGGTGGTGAGCGGGGTAGAGAAGAATGGGGGGTAAGAAAACAAACATGATTTGGGATTTTCATGATTGTTTTTGACATTCCTCTTTAAACTCATTCGTACTGTTGATATTATGCTCATGTAAAAAATAATTATGTCTTTTTTTTACATGAAAACATTAAAATTTGCATTAAAAAAATACTATAGCGTGTAATTAAATTTTTTTAAATCAAATTAAATGGTTTTTATGTTAAAAATTTCATTTTATTTTTATTACGAATAAGTAATTAAAAAGGATTATACAATTAAACATCAAAAAAAGACATGCATAGTTGCATGTAAAAAATCACCGTATAAATGTTCATGATTTTTTGGAAGATTCTCAAAAGAGAATTGGAAAAAACAGACGTCTGAAAAGTCTTCATGTAAATTGCGCCTAAGTCCCCTGTCAAACACCCAATTTACATGATGATTTTTTTTCATGTTTGCCCAGACGTCTGTTTTCATGTTTGTCGATGATTGGCGGTGAACGGGGTAGAGAAGAATGGGGGGTAAGAAAACAAACATGATTTGGGATTTTCATGATTGTTTTTGACATTCCTCTTTAAACTCATTCGTACTGTTGATATTATGCTCATGTAAAAAAATAATTATGTCTTTTTTTACATGAAAACATTAAAATTTGCATTAAAAAAATACTATAGCGTGTTATTAAATTTTTTTAAATCAAATTAAATGGTTTTTATGTTAAAAATTTAATTTTGTTTTTATTACGAATAAGTAATTAAAAAGGATTATACAATTAAACATCAAAAAAAGACATGCATAGTTGCATGTAAAAAATCACCGTATAAATGTTCATGATTTTTTGGAAGATTCTCAAAAGAGAATTGGAAAAAACAGACGTCTGAAAAGTCTTCATGTAAATTGCGCCAAAGACCCAACTGGTGAGAATGTATTACACCCAATTTACACGATGATTTTTTTCATGTTTGCCCAGACGTCTCTTTTCATGTTTGTCGATGATTGGTGGTGAGCGGGGTAGAGAAGAATGGGGGGTAAGAAAACAAACATGATTTGGGATTTTCATGATTGTTTTTGACATTCCTCTTTAAACTCATTCGTACTGTTGATATTATGCTCATGTAAAAAAATAATTATGTCTTTTTTTACATGAAAACATTAAAATTTGCATTAAAAAAATACTATAGCGTGTAATTAAGTTTTTTTAAATAAAAATTAAATGGTTTTTATGTTAAAAATTTCATTTTATTTTTATTACGAATAAGTAATTAAAAAGGATTATACAATTAAACATCAAAAAAAGACATGCATAGTTGCATGTAAAAAATCACCGTATAAATGTTCATGATTTTTTGGAAGATTCTCAAAAGAGAATTGGAAAAAACAGACGTCTGAAAAGTCTTCATGTAAATTGCGCCTTAGTAGAAGCAAAAAAATAAACACAGTTGTTCAAAAGGTACTAAATAATAAATTTATTTTTGATACGTTATTTTTTGTGTGTTATTACTGGGATTTCATCTACTTGTAAATAAAAATATTAGTTAATTAATTTTTTTCAAAAGACATTTTATCTTAAAACATATTATAAACACGTCTTTTTATTATTTTTTTTCTGCACTAATGGAGAAAGAAAAAAAGTATGTTAAATACTTTTTTCATTTTCAATACAAAAATTTACAACTTTTCTTTCTTCAGTTTTAATTAAAATGAAATATCAAAGAATAAAAAATATTTTTTTTTGTTTGTAAAATTTAAATTATTTTCGGGGTTTTAAATACATTAAAAGTGTGACAAAAAATAATAAATATTAAGTTTAAGTGATAAGAAAAACTATTAAGTGCTAATATCCTCGCAATTTCGCAAAGAAAATTTTAAGTTTTGTGAGTGCGTTTAGTACTCTCAAGTGCATGGTAAAAATATCAAGGTAGTGTCATTCTCTCTCTTTGTCGCCATATTAACCATCTGACGTTTGCTGGTATTTTAATAAATCGAGCTACCACATTTACTTTGAAAATTCCATTTTTTGTTTGTTTATTTTTTAATCAAAAACAAAAATAAAATTCAATTTAAACTAAACTAAAAATCAAAATGTACAAATGTAATAAAAAAATTCAATAAAAATTTAAATAAATGTACAAAAAATTCAATCAAAACTATAAACTTCCTGTTAAGTTCTATATCAAATTGAATGTCTGTTGCTGTCCGTATCAAGCAATTGCAAATAGTGCTCCATCCGGTCTAAGAATACACGGTTTTCTTCAAGTGAAAAAATTTAACATTCACGAAATCTTTAAGTACTTTGCTTCCAGTTTATTGTCTAATATGGACACCATTATTAGATGTTAATATTCGAGGTAATGAGTGACATCATTAAGCAGTCCTGGAATAGTAGATTGGATTGCAAAATATAAAAAACCTTAGGGACAGAACTTGATGTGAAGGCTACCAAGATACTTATAGGACTGGGTAAACGCATTCCAAGGATTCTGATAGGCATGCTAACGGGTAGGAATTAGAGTCATCGAGCATATAATTTGCCACTATCCTAGGACACAGAATATTAGGTTGAAATAGCTGGGGAATAGGTTCCATAACAAACATGAAGAAATTGCGGGATTTAACCCCCGCAGTCTACTGCTTTTATCATTCGATTGGAGATTATCTCACGTTTCTTCAATTAGGGAATTGACTCGGTAAATCTTCTGGGTTAAAACGCAATGAGAATGGACCAGTTTCAATTCATCATTCCTTTTTATATATTTTATATCATTATTATTTTCTTTTAGTGTTCTTGTTTCTCTGTCTTTGGATCTTCAGTCTCTTTGAAGGGAATTACAATGAACCTTATGGTCTCCGAGTGGATGTTGTCCTTTCTATGGCACATAAACCTTCTTAACCTAAACCTAAGGACACAATTATACATTGCTTCAAAACCCTTTCAAATGATAATCTACATTGTATACAATTTAAATAACAAACTAAAACAATACCTTTTTTTAATCGGGACAGCTCGACAACAGTTACCACTGGACCTAAATTATTTTTAAAATTATTAGCATAAATTCCACAATCACAACACAAATTTCTTAGAAACTATTTTTCCCTTTTTCATATGTGGCAACGATGTTCTATTTATTTACAAAATACGAATTTCAAAAAATACCAGCAAACTTCAAAAAATTGGTTTGAGAGAGAGGTATGACACTACCTTCATATTTTTATCATGCTCAAGTGTGTTTTATTCTCTCAGAACTCGTCTGTGTGAAGCAGTGTTGCCAGAACTCACTCAGAATAAAGTGCAAAATGACGGTCAAAAAAGTGCGAATTCGTTGAAAAAAATGGTAAATTCGAAACAAGTTTTTGAAAGTCGATTAAGCCATGTCTACCCGTCTGTGCGGCTGGCTGTACAGGTATAATGTACAGGTCGCAATTTTTCACATAATTCAATGAGACGTATTATGTGAAAAATGCAAAAGACTATTTAAAATATCCCTTTACAAAATCGATAAGAGGTAATTTCAAAAAATTTCGAAGAAAAAAGTATGATTTTGAACATGACCCTCTCCGATTTCGATGAAATTCGGTACACAAATTTTTCATGTAAATACGGAATTTCAAGTTCTTCAAAATTTTCAAATTCGTTTCGGTCCAGATTTTATCGAGGTTTAAAGTTCATATTTTTTGGATTTTTTTCAAAAAGCATTAAATTTGACATCGTATATTTTCTAAACTGTTTATCCGATTTTAATCGTTATAGTTCCCAATTAAAGCTTATGTCTTGTAATTTGATAATATTCAAGATATTTAAAAATTTATAGTTTTATTTGCTGATGACCACAAAAATAAATTTAAAAATTTGAAACAAATATTAAATTGTTCATGAACAAAAAATTAAAATTTGGAAATGATGTGGATTACTGTCCCATTCTGAAATTTTTATATTTTATTAAAAACACTATAAGCAATCTTATGTGAAGGAATAAAGAAAATGTAAAGTACCTTTTTGAGATATTCTTGACTAAAGGACGTTGTTTGATGTCATCATCCTTACGTTAAAACTGAAGTATTTTAAATAAAATATTTTCAAACCACAAGACATAAGTTTTAATTAGGAACTAAAGCGAATGAAATCGGGTAAATATTTTAGAAAATATAAGATGTCAAATTTAATGCTTGTTGAAAAAAATATTAAAAAATGTTAACCTTGATAAAATCGAAACAAAATGAAAATGAATTTGGAATTTTTGGAGAACTTTAAACTTCGTATTGATACAAAGAATGTGTGTACCAAGTTTTATCAAAATCGAAAAGGGTAAGGTACAAAACCTGTTCGAAAATTTTTTAATGCCCCTAAGAATAAGTATATATGAACATATAAGTATGTTTATGCTAAAATAGTGTTGGTTTGTTTAGAATTTGGTGTCACTACAATGTAGTGACTACATGCTAAAAAGGCTGATATCTTCCAAAGCCTGATATCTTTAAAAAAAAAAACTCATTAAAATTTAAAATATACAATAAAATAAAAATGTATGAACATGTAAAAACAGGTAAAGTTCGGGAATGCCGAACCTTACATACGCACCGATACAACACGTTTTTCCAAGAGTTGGTCATTTATTACATTTATGCTAAATTTTATTATAGTGTATCGGTTTTATTTTCGGAATACGATCTTAATGGTTTGGATCACGGACCGAGTTCTAAGAAGGATGTTTTAAAACAAATAATATTTTCGAATGTATCATAATACTAAAATGTTTGTTCAATAATTTATTGAGAATAAATTTATTTTCTGAAGATAGGGTCAACTATGAACGAACCACATAAAATTCTGAAAGGGTTTTTAGATTCTATATATGATTTTAAGCAAGTTATTTATAGACGCTTGGATATAATATAGACCGATTCTTATGGAATATGATAGAGACATTTAAGATCCTATAAAATTCATTAAGGTTATATTTAATTTTGCATCATACTTCAGGAGTTCTGATAAATTTGGAGAAAATGAGTACCGATTTTGGGGTGTTTGCGCTACTTTTTGGAACCCAACAATCAACTCAGAAAAAAGTTTCAATACTAGTTCTTTTTATTCTTACCAAATTTTTGAAAAACTTTTCTGTTAAATTTTTTTTAATTTCGACAATTTATTCCAGAATTACAAACTTGCGTATTTGAATATAACCCTCATAATTAATTTGTTACATTAACATTTACATACATATGTACATATATGGTTTCCTAAAAACTCTTGGAAGTATGAGTAATAAACCTGACATCTATTCACCGAGATTTAAGATTATTTTAACTGAATTTTCAATATTTTTGCGATAAGAATACCTTTGCTAAAGTGTTGTGAATAAGACCCATAAAATAGTTTATATAAAAAATAACTAAAATATATATAAATATTAAATTTTTTCTTCCGAATTTAACCTTTTTTAGCATTTTTTTCTTAATGAATAATTAAAAAATTTGACGTCCTCGATTTTTTAAATCGTCCTAAACAAAGAAAACCCAAAGTGGAGCTGCTGGCACTGTGTTTTGTTTATGTTTTGTCTGTTGTTTATTGGTTGGTTTATTTGTGTGTTTCAGTTTGTTTGTTGATGTTTTCTGTGGTTTGTGGTTGTTGTTTGGGCTGTGTTTTTTGTTAATCTGAAAATTGGAGAATGATTTATTTATGTAAAAATATTAAATGTATGCACTTACCTTTTTATATTTATTTGGACACGTTTATATGTATATATTTTATTGTTTTTTTTTGGTATTGTTTGTTTGCATGTGATTTGTTGTGAATTTCTTCTTCTTGTTGTATATTTCTTATGAGTTTGGTTGTGTGTCAGATGTTAGATGTAGAAACGCCTGTACTACAGTGTAGCAACGCGGCAAAGAATTGCAGATTACAGGGTTGTATTTTCATATTTTCAGGATGAAAATATAACGAAAAAAATATAACATTTTAAAGTTAAAATTTTCAAATGAATTTTGGTTACCTGTCTATTCATAATGGGACACCAATTGATGATTGTTAACCTGTACCAAGGCCGCATAGACTAAAATGGCCAGGTAACCAATAATATAAGTACGCTTACATACATATACATACATATGAAGTTTGCCTGAAACCACAATAGCCAATCGATGAAAGAATTTAAATAGTGAGGTTTGGCAAAAAGATTTGATAGTGGCCTAATAAAAGTTTTTCAAAATAATAATATATATCGGTCTTAGCATAAAACAATGTGGCTGAGGCGAAGTCAATTTATAATTATGCAAGAATTGAAAGTCCAACAAGATAATCAAGGCAAATATATCGGCAACACATAAGAAAGAAACTCAGTGTGAAGAAAATAATAGATGGAAAAGATTTTAAATAGTTATTCCCTGCAAACAATTGCTATCTAAATAGTATACATAACGTAACAACGTGTAGGTAAAAATATCTAAAAAACATCTAATATTGCACAATTTGAAAGGAAGAAAACTAACCGCCTTGGTAAGAAACTGTTCCTCCTGTTTAATACTTACTTATTGAATCGATTTCGTTTCAGTTTTAAGTCACTTTTTTATAGCATAAAAGTGCGTAAAATTAGTAAAATTTCCAGTTTTGCCATAGCAATGGGGAAACTGGAAATTTATCTAATTTTACACTATTTTAGTAAAAGCGACTTTATAATACATTTTCTTTATTTCTATTACTTTATGAATAATTTAAAATAGTTTATACTCACTAATCTCTCACTTATGTTTATTATATATTAAATTTATTTTTTATATATTAAATTTTAAATAAAATCATTACAAAATTTCACAATGTGTTACTATTCACACAACTGATCACTATAAACTTAATATATTTACTGAAATATACAAACAGTTTTTCTTTTAAATTTTGAGAGCAAAAATAATTCTGCCTTAAATTATCTTGTTAGTGCATTAAAAAGTGTTCTTTTTATACATTTTTATTCTATCTAATTATTATCATCTACGTTTCTTTTTGGTATATTAGATCGAACTTAAATTTTACAAAAATGGGATAAAAATTATGTATTTTGTTTTTGTAAATATTTTTATTTAGCACTGAGAAACATGGAGTTGAGCCTAAATAGTGTAAATTTAGTTCATTTATCCAAAATTAAACTCAAATTTGCTGGCAGGGTTAAGCTAGTCTTAAGTGTAGTTGTGTTTTGTGATAAACAAAGTGTAAGAATCTTGTTAAGTGTTATAGTTAAGGTGTATGTACTGTATATTTTAGGTTATTTACACATATCCTTCGATGTTCATGTCAAGAGTGAAAGATAGTGATTCGTCTAGAGCCCAAGAATACGAGATTTTGTTTTGTTTTTGTATAGTGTCACATAAAAGTATAGGTGTATCCTCAGAGAGCTCTTTTAGGAATGAATATACAAATAACAAATACGTTAAAGCTAGATTTTGAGCAAAAACAAAACTTGTGCCCTAGAAGTATAATGAATAATAATGCTACAGTTAAGAATTTATCAACAATGCGAGGGAAATATGTATCAACGATTGTTTTTGATGTCTTTTGTGTTAGGTTTAAGTTATTGACCTAGTAACTTAAGTATATATTTGTTTTATTAATAATTCTAACAATGGTTTGAATTTAATCTTTATGACATGTCTTCTTAATTAGTTTTGTACAGGTAATGATGGAGAGGTAAGTGGAGAAAAGGTCAAGTGGACTTGGGTCTGGGCTTGCCAGACGTTCTGTTTTCAGCAGTACGCGTACTTTTTTTAGTAATTGTACTTTTTTAGTACTTCTTTTAGTATTTGTACTTCTTTTTGTACTTTTTTTGTATTTTACCATAATTTTATGGTATAAATATGACCATAGACAATTATTCTACTTATAGAATCGCTATTTAAGGACTTAATAGATAATTCTCATCCATTTGATATGAGGTTTGGATGCCTTTGTCATGTATTAAATAATACATTAATTAAAAATGCTTTAAAGTTATTAACATTTGATTTAGACATCAATGTAATAAAAGTTTTTAATGAATTTTCGAAATAAAACAAGTAAGAGTACTATATTCGGCTGTGCCGAATCTTATATACCCTTCACCATAGTGTATTTAATAAATATCAATTTCATAAAATTTAAATTTATTTCATTTTCCCGACTATATTATTGTTATAGTAATAGCAAAACAAAATGAACAACAACGCTAAACGAAATAAAGACACAAAATACATAAGGCAGTAAAACCAACAGCATCCAAATATACGAAACTATATACAGAAAAAAAAAACAAAATACACAATGCAATGAAACCAACAGACATTCAAACATACGAAACTGAATACACCAAGAAACAAAAACAATATACACAAGGCAATGAAACACACAGGCATAGACCTGGTCCACACTAGGAAACTTTTGTTTATGTTTGGATGTCTGTTAGTTTCATTGCCTTGTTAAATTGTTTTTGTTTTTTTTTAGTATTTCGTTTCGTATGTTTGGATGCCTGTGTTCATTGCTTTCTGTATATAATTTTTGTTGCTTAGTGCATTCAGTTTCGTATGTTTCACAAACATACATACCAAACGAAATACTAAAAAAAAAACAAAAACAAAATACACATCGCAATCTGCCGGTCCACACTAGGAAACTTTTTTTGGGAAACTTTTGATTTTGCATGAGAGAGAAAGAGAATGAATGTCATTCATCTCTCTCGCGGTACGGAGTTTCCCGTACTCGGAAACTTGTTTTGTTTTGTTATTCTTCTCATTCGTACAACAACAAATCAATGCAATTAATACGTAGTTTCTGAAACAAAAGTTTTCATGTGTGGACATTAAGGAAACTTCAAAAGAGAATTAAGAAAAAGTTTCTCAACAAAAGTTTTCTAGTGTGGACCAGGTCAATGAAACCAACAGACATCCAAACATACGAAACTGAATGCACTAAGCAACAAAAATTATATACAGAAAGCAATGAACACAGGCATCCAAACATACGAAACGAAATACTAAAAAAAAACAAAAACAATTTAACAAGGCAATGAAACTAATACCCCATTTACACATACACGAAATCTAGTACTTGTGAGATTTCGAGCCAAATCTACTTGATTTTAACTAGATTTCCCATACAAAACAAAATCTACTTCGTAACTAGATTTCGTTAAAATCTACTCAAAATCTAATAGTTTTTAGTGATGCAACTCTGTTTTTTCCTAAATAATACTAAAAAATACGCACTACACAAGAAAAAAGTGGAAAACAAAACAAACAAACAAAATTAAAATGTCGACAAAATTTTTATAAATTGAAAAACATGAATGAAAAGTTAATCTAAAATAAAAGGTAATGTTATAATTAAATATCTATTTTTTTATTTTAAATGGAATTTTGATAAATATCCCATTTTTCCTTCTTATTTTTCAAATCATACACTTTTTCAAGAAATATTAGAAAAAATGAAATCTTCTTAAATGTCAAGAATAGTAAGTGTAAACGGACTAGATTTGAAAAAAGATTTTAAATGAAATCTACTAGATTTCGTGTATGTGTAAATGGGGTATAACAGACATCCAAACATACGAAACTGAATACACCAAAAAACAAAAACAATATACATAAGGCAATGAAACACACAGTCATCCAAACATATGAAACGAAATACTCAATTAATAAGCAGTGTTGTTGTTGCTAATATATCAAAGTATAAAAAAATTGTCTTTTTTATGAAATTTTCAGATGTTGTCTCGGATTTTTGCTCATGTATTTATGAACCTATTTTGCTGATTTTAAATAGCGATCTTAATCAACTCCGATACCTATAAGGATCCAGAATATATATACTTTATGGGGTCGGAAAATTATATTATAAAAATTACAAACGGAATGACAAACTTATATGTATATACCCTTCTCACGAAGGTGAAGGGTAAAAAAATTTTAAATCTGAAGGACATGTTTGAATGTTAAAATGGTCTGTAATGCTCCGTCATGTACCATTCGATGACTTTATCCATCCCGCTGTGAAACGATTTAAAGAAAAACGATCCTGCCATTCTAATTTTTCGTAAATGAAGTATCTGAGGAAGTTGGAAGAAAGTTATTGACTTGTAATAATAAATATGTTTTAAATGAAAAAGAGCTAAATGACAAATTTAAATATCAGAATAAAATTGTATGGATTTTTAGAACGTTTTTCTATCAACAATATATCAGTTCGAGTTCTCGGTAATTTGTAACAATTTGTTATTATATTCCGTTCGCGTACAGTTCGTTGATAGAGAATTTTTTACTGGATATTTTTTCTCCAGCAAAAGATATCAAACATATGAATGTTCACACCACATTATTTAAAGAAAAAATATAAATCAATAACACACGAATATTAAAAAATGATTTGTAATTGGATTAATTATAAATTTATTTGTCATAAATTAGTTTTCAATTGAGTTTGTTGTGAAAAATCATAACAACCAATATCAATATAGCGTTTTTAGAACAATTTAATTGACATTTTTTAAAAATAAGCAATTGTACTTTTTTCTACTCAATTGTACTGCTTTTTTAACTACGATGTACGTTTTTTGTTGATTTCAAATCTGGCAAGCCTACTTGGGTCGTGGGAATTTCTTTCTCTAGAGAAATTAAACTTTAAACTTCTTTAATTATAAAAAGTGCGAAATAGAAGAAAAAATGCACTATTAATGCTAAAAAATTCTAGCAAAAGACGAAAAAGTGCTAAAAAGCATCTAGCACTTTTTTCTAAAAAATAAGTGCTGCCGACGAAAAAAAGTGCTAGAATTGCACTTTAAATGCTGTTATGGCAACACTGCACACTGTCCACACATAGAAACTTTTGTTTGAGAAACTACGTATTAATTGCATTGATTTGTTGTTGTACGAATGAGAAGAATAACAAAACAAAACAAGTTTCCGAGTACGAGAAACTCCGTACCGCGAGAGAGATGAATGATATTCTTTCTCTCTTACGCAAAATCAAAAGTTTCCCAAAAAAAGTTTCCTAGTGTGGACCGGCAGTATGTAATACCATAATTTTAGCAAAGTATTAATCTTGAGATTAATCTGATGTAATGCATGTTTGGATTACGTGGTTCTCCATTTTACATGACAACGTTTAATGTAGAATGAATTTTTAAAAATTTTTATATTTATTTTTGTAAAACATGTTTTGAAAAAAATTCTTTGTAATGCGAGATTTAAATATGTATAATAGGGTGGGTCGAAAATAAGCTTTTCTCTCGGATCAACTTCTAATAGTGAAATTATGTTGTATTTTAACGTCAAATGGAAGACTGTAAAATATTATTCAATTATTTTGAGGGTAAGAGCCCGCGCATCGCCGCCAAGTTAGTAAATGCGTTTATAAGGTTGAAAATGGCACTTTTTGTTTTTTTCACAAAATGTATTCATAATTAAATACACAATATTTTTCTATTTTTAATGAAGATTATTAAATATAAAAAATTTGATTTTGACCCCGGTGTTTAGAGGGTTAATGATTTTTAATTTCGAAAATTTTATCAGAAATAACTTTCCATGGACTCGGAAATAATAATCGCAATTTACTTGATCAAAATTAAGCAACAATTGGTAATAATATAATTTCTACTTAATTATTGGCAAAAATTGGCTTTTTCCCGAAATCCTTCAACTTCACATCGCAGGTACGGTAAAACCATGGCGAAGCTAATAAGGTGAAGTCATTTCAACAGCTGATTGTTTTTTGTCCATGGAAATTTAGCCCGAAGCTGTCAAACTCCATATAAAAAAAATTCTCTCTCAAACCCGACGCTGTCAAACTGCATATATAAAAAATTTCATGAATTCGCCGCAAAATGAAATGACTTCACCTTATAGTCTATTCGTCTTGGGTAAAACTATGAGAGGTATTGAGCAGAGGTCCAAGTCGTTGCAAAATTCTCGACGGCGGCGGCTGAGCAAAAATAATCGGCGACGGCTAAAAGCCTGCCGATGTTGTTATAATTCAAATTTTCACGGAGAAACATTTCAAAAACATCGAAATTTGGGGAAATACATTGCTGAATTATATCTCGAAACAATATTTAAGCTTAATAGCAAATATAACTCATTTTTTCCACAGTCATTTATTGAAAGTCTCTGATAGTTGAAGTCAGTTTTTTTCTTATGAATACATGATCCTGCAACGATTCAGATGCAGCAGTTCTTCAAAAATTATTGGAGTATATTATGGATCATGTACTCAAATAACTTTTGCCAGCATGTATTGTGCTGCAAGCCCTTAATTATAAATTTTAAATTTGCTTTTCTTTTGGAAACTGAATCTTCTCTTAAAGTTGGCATATTTAATATACTCCTATGTGTAATAAAATTCAAATGATTTGAAATCGACCGAAAGGGTATGATGAATTTCGATCAAGAAATGGTTTTTATATACATGCAAAATGCTGCACAGACAACTATTAAAAAGAATTAGTTGAAAGAATAAATTAAAGTTATGAAAAACTTTATACAGTTTTTCAATATCAAATAAAAAAATTGTTTTTGTCGATACCCCACAGAAAATTTTCAGAGCACTCGGAATTGTAACCAATGTTGTGTGCTTTACTTTGTGTTACTTATAATTTAAATTACTTGTATATAAAATCTGGATATGAAGTTTAAATTTTTAATAATTTTTTTTTTGCATTACATCTTAATATACTTGTGATTAACATTGTATATGAGAACAGAAAATTAAAATATAAAAAAATCAAGTACCTTTTTTCCTCCCCATTAACGAAATACAAATTCTGTTCCAAAAAGTTGCAACATCGTATTGGGAGCCCGTTATTATGTATTCATATGTATAAGTTAATAAACCAAAAACAATGTTTTATGAAAAAAGTACCAAAAATAGGTACAATTTTCGCCCTTTAAACGTCCAAATATCCAAAAAGTACTATATTCATATTTTTATTTTTTCGTCAAGTTATGAAGGAGTCAAAAATATTTTTTGAATGTTCTCTGGTTTAAAAGATACATGGTGTGCAAAAAAAGTACCAAAATACAGTTTTTACCCGTTTATTCTCTAAAGGGGCCGGGTTTGAAAAAAGTACCAGACACCTGTCCGCTTATTTTTTAAATGAACGACGATAAGCTTTAAACTGTTTTTATATCTTTTATAGTTTGGGAGATATGAGGTTACAGAATTTACCCGTTTTTACCCCCTAATCATTCGAATTTCCAAAAATCTGTCTTAGTGGATCTATTTTGTGGGAGACCAACCTCCTGTCAAAATTTCAGCTCTTTACCTTCAACCGTTTAGGCTGTGCGATGATGAATCAGTCAGTAACGTTAGAATTTTATATATATAGATAACATCCAGTATAGAAAACTTTAATTTTTTAAAATCCATTTAACAAAATTTTTTAAAGTTTGAAAATGGAGTTTTGGAGATGCTGTTAAAATAATAGCCCTTTTTTGACCACAGACTAAATAAAGTAAGCGTTATCCAATTGGAACAAAAATTCGTACTAGCACATTTACGAATCTTATAAAGATAAACATAATATTAGTTTGTAACATTTTTCAAAACTAAAAAAAATTTTCTTATATTTACTTTTATGTGTCTTCAGAATCACAAAATTCTCGGAGAAAATTTTAATAACTCAGAACTCTTTAAACCAATTTTGAGTTTTTCTATCTTTTTGGAAAGACCCTTTCCATGTATATATATACATATATATATTTTGTAGCAAATTTTTTAATTCGAAAGTGCTTTCAAACTTACACACATCCTTCCTTACTTTACACAGGATATGGCCGCTTCAGAATGACACACTAACTGATATACTTGGTTTTTATACCTTACACCACTATAATTGGCAAAACTAAACTTTATATAAGCATAAATGACCATTCCAATTTTTATAATGATGAAAAAATGAAGGAAAATGGGATATTTATTAAAATTGTATTTATAATAAAAAATAGATATTTAAATATAACATTACCTTTTATTTTAGATTAACTTTTCATTCATGTTTTTCAATTTATGAAAATGTTGTCGACATTAAATTTTTTTTTGTTACTTTTCTTTTTCTCTTTTTTCTTGTGTAGCGTCGTATTTTTGTTGTATTATTTAGGGGAAAATAGAGTTGCATCACTAACAAGCAAGAAATTATAGTCGGGCGAGGCCGACCATATAATACCCTACACCTGTTACAAATATAAAATGTGATTTAGTTTTCATAATAAAGCATTTAAGTTGAATTGCACCTTGCCTTGAATTATACTTAAGCCATTTATTGTTGAATAAAATTGTGGACATTTAAGTCAAATTTTGAAGGGGGATTTGTATAGGGGCTATGGTCAAATGAGACCCTATAATTATAAAATTCATGAGAGTCATCAAGGCTAGTATAGAAATTGGTTTTGCAGCTTTTTGTCGAGATTAATATAATCAAACATAATTATAAACTTAAAATCCCTATTCGTCGGGTTCAGTTGTATGGGGTCTAGGTGAAATAATGGACCGATGTTAACCATTTTCAATAAGCTTCGTCTCCTGTACCATAGAAGATCTTCTGCCAAATTTCATTGAATTATCTTCAAAATTGCGACCTGTAGTTTGAATTAAAGGTTTACAAGCCCTATTCGGGGGTTCAGTTGTATGGGGGCTAGATGAGAAAATGGACCGATGTTAACCATTTTCAATAGGCTTCGTCGCTGGGATAATAGAAGAACATGTGCCAAATTTCATTCAATTATCTTCAAAATTGCGACCTGTAGTTTGATTACAAGGTTTACAAGCCCTATTCGGGGTCTCAGTTGTATGGGGGCTAGGTGAAATAATGGACCGATATTAACCATTTTCAATAGGCTTCGTCCCTGGGACAATAGAAGATCACGTGCCAAATTTCATTCAATTATCTTCAAAATTGCGACCTGTAGTTTGATTACAAGGTTTACATGGACGGACAGACGGACGGACATAGCTAGATCGACTCAGAAAATGATTCTAAGCCGATTGGTATACTTTAAGGTGGGTATAGGACCAATATTATTGTGCGTTACAAACATCAGCACAAATCCAATATACCCTCCCCACTAAAGTGGTGTAGGGTATAAAAACTATTAGATTTTGAGTAGATTTTAATGAAATCTATGGACGTAAAAGCCACTTTCTGAAGGAAATTTTGTATGGGGCTAGGGTGAGAGAGATGTGTATGCCAAATTTGTCAAGTTATCGGTTTATATGGACACACAGATGTATAGTCTCAGATTCTCAGTGATTCTGAGCTGATACTTTTAGGTGGGTATATCGTCAGCAAAAACGCATAATACCCTCCCTATTATAGTGGTGTAGGTTTAAAAAAATAACTAAAACTCTGTAAAATTTAATATCATAGCTTCAGAGATGGTACCTGGTATTTTTTGTTAGAGGTTTTTGAAATAAATACCAAAAAATGTTAAATGTGTACATATTTAAAAATCAAATTTATTGTAAAAATATTTAAAACAAGGAAAACTAAACACAATTTGTGTTACAAAAATTCAAAAATATGCAATTTATGCATTTATAACAAAACTGGCTGAGTGTACCCGGCGTTGCCCGGGTTTCTTCGAAAAGTAAAAATAATATTTTTCTTTCTGTAATGACTATACCTTTTTTAAATAGATGTCAAAATTTAGCTTATAACTTTAATTAGTTATTATATATTTCTGCATTTTGTTTAATACTTAAAGTCAGTTTCTGGATCAAAAAGTCCCTTAAAAATTTACAAATCAGCTTAAATTAGGAAATTTTGACTAATTTGTAAAAAAAATTATGAAACTTTTTTTGAGAAACTATACTGAAATCAGCATTTCAGTAGATTTAAAGAACTGTTCAGTTTAAATTTGGTCACACTGTACTTTCAATTGTAGTGCGCCTGGTGTATTCAATATTCTTTTATTAAGACTTGATAGTCAGATTACAATGGATCTAAATAACGATAACATTTTATTTGTATAAACTTAAAACTATATGTATTATTTTAATAAATAAAATAAACATTGAGGACATTATACAAGATGATAACGCAACATGCTCACATATAACAATAAAATATCATCAGAATTTCACATCAGACAATAAATTATATTGCTCAATAAATATAATAAAAGTTTACGTAGACTGCTAATACGTCAACATTGAGATCAAAAGAAACTTAAAACTAATCTTAAAACTAAACAACATATATACAAAAATTATAAAATTTATAAAAAATTATAAATATTGACCTGAGTTTGACAGCGTAGAAATATCCTCTCCGATAATACCAATAGGTGAGTTATATATACTGTTTGACCAGTCAAATACAACCTGTGTTTCATAAACATTTCTCATCAAAATGTTATCGTGGGTTTCCAGTCGATTTACAAACTTATCAAGTAGGATAAGAGCATATGAAGACAGTGGCAGTATATCTGCCTTTCCGTAAATTTTTCTATTTGAAAATCTTTTGACATAGTTTTCATAATTCGCATTAACGCAGTGTCTTAAGCAGCTTCTCTCTAAAACCTCCAACTCTTTCATCACGGTTGGAGATATTGAAAACCAAACTGGAAAACCATAAATTACCGCTGAGCGGATGCACACTTTATACAGTAACAATTTGGCCCTTTCAGTAGTGGAGCTAAAATAGCTCCCTGTGGAACACCACTAAAAATATCACCAAAATCAGATTTGGTATCATTTGAACAAAAAATTGTCTGTCTTTAAATAGCTTACAAACATTTTTATCAAAAAGGAGTCACATCTCATTTGTATAAGTTTATAAATGAGGCCACACTGATAGAAGGCTTTTTCAATATCCAAAGAAAAAGCAATGGTACATTTTTGGTCCCTTAAGTTGCAGATCACTTCCTTGTGTAAATGAACTAATACATCAACAGATGAATGGCCTTGTTTGAAACCAAATTGTTGATTAGGTATTCTATTCTGAATTTGAGATTTTTCCATCCTTAACAGAATTATTCTCTCAAACAATTTACCAATATTTGATAGCATAGAGATAGGGCGTGCATTATCAATTCGAAAATTAGGAAAATATCCGCTATTGAGACTATTATTGAAAATAATAACTAACATTTTAATTATTATAAAGTTGGACAGGTTATCAGCTCCTGAAGATTTCTTACAATTTAAAGACCTAACAATTTCACTATCTTCGGAAATATCAGTGAAATGTGTGTCAATCATAGGATTTAGAGAGTTATTCGAATGTGTAAATGAACGAATTGTTTCAGGACAATCAGTAAGATAGGAGTCAACTGTATAGGGTATCTCGGTAATATCCATTCTGTCAGGATTAACAAATCTGTAAATTTTCGAGAAATGCTGTTCGAACTGACGTGCATTATCCGCGTCCTTGTCAAATAATACATCATCAACAATCAGCTTCGAGAATCCCTTAGAGTTCCTATTACCAACAATGTTGAATACTTCCATAAAGGCTCTTGGACCAGGCTTTATCTTTTTTATCCTATGATTGAACTTTTTTGCCTGATTAATTTCGACCTGTTCCTTAATAATGGATTTATATCACAAATTCTAGTATGATTGTCCCCTGGACAGTTTAACCAGTCAAACAAATGTTGACCATTTATATTATTAAGCGAATCACCCCAGTTCATATTTCTGGAATTAAAATCCCCCCAATAAACAAGCCATCGTATGACTGTGACTTGATAGTGTCGAGACTAAAACACAAGTCAGATTGAGAAAAATTTGTCGGAATATAAAGACTTCCTAATAGAAATCTACTTACGCGACCATCGAATGATAATTGTATCTATATTAAACAGTGCGGAAATTTCAAGTTGTTTATAGCAACGGGAGAGGATTCAATATTTTTGTCAATTAAAACTGCCGTGCCTTGAGGAGAATAATCTCTAAATACGTTATAATTTTCAAACTGTAGCTTCGAGTTTGTCCGAAAACGAGTTTCCTGTAGGAAACAAATATCAATCTTGTGAAACTTAAGAATTTTAATCAATTCTATACGTCGACTTAATTCGACTAAAGACCTTATGTTAAATGTAACAAAAATTAAATTATTACGGACCATAAATAATTAAAACTTCATTTAATAGACTACCGTACTCCTTTCTTGCCATTTCAATAGGCAGTGATTTATATGTATTTAAAAAATTTGAAATTTTTGATTCCAAAGTAATTCCCTTAATTATTCTCCGAGCTTGATAAATTCCTCAACGATTGGAGGCAGGCGCCTGGTGTAAAGAGTCTTCGGAGCATTTTATTAACTACAAAAATACGTACCATTAAACGTACAAAAATTCATGCGATTTTCTTGCTATTTGAAAAAGAACATGCAATTGAAGAAACTCTGAAACGATTATGAAAAATTCTGCACAAAATCATGAAAAATTTGGGTTCATTAGAAGATTTCGAACAGACAGAGAAAATAAAACAACTTTTAATTTGACAAACAATTTTTATTTGTTCTTTATTTAAAGAGTAAAACCACCGGTCTCATCATTGTTTCTCTAAAATACATCCATTTATACAAAAGTATGTTTAAAAATATTAGTTTTATTTATTAGCTTTTATGCATCCGCACTAAAGTTTTGGCTGGATTTAGACACCACTTATTAAATCCGAAGAAATAAAGGTTTAAAGGTCAAATATCGTTAGATATACAAAAAAGATACCCAACAAATTTTACTTATTAAAATATCCACATCTTCCTCTAATTAAAAAAATTTCGGAATTTGTTAATGGTAAATGGAATTATTCAAAATCATTATTTAATTTGGAAAGCTTGGAATAAATACGGCCCTACATACAGAAAAAGTTGTGCAGAATTTTTGGTGGATAATTCTCGAAAAGTATAAAAACATATCGAATTTATCCAAATTTTATATGAACAATGTTTTATATGTATCGTTTGAGAGGTCTACCTATATATGATTTGCAAAAGTGCTGTCTTTCGGGACACTCTAATGAGTAGTCAAATACATACACTCCCGCTCACTTAAATAGGTTCACTGTTTTGTTTACAATCAAATTAATTTTTTGCAAAAAATAATGAACTTTTTTAATTCTTTCTTTCTTTTAATTCTTTTCTCCTACATACTACGTTTTTTAGCTATATTTTTTTGGCTCACTTGATTAGGTTCATTCAGAATAAAATCAGTTTACTGCTGGCATTGTGTAAAATACATTCAAATTCTAGTGTCTGAATATAGACAATATATATTTTTTTAAATAGGTTGCGTTAAGCCATTAACTAAAGAATAAAATTACAAAATTCAAGCGTTTTTGGAAACTGTTCAAAATCACAGGAATTTGGCAAAAAAAAAAAAAATCGGCAAGTTCAGAATGTTATTCGCAATTTTATAAGAAAACAGTTTGAATATTAAGAAAACATAAATGGAACTACTTATAGAGTCAAAACAAAAGCGGACAGAAGAGATTTCATAAAATTTGCCTCCAAGTAAAGTGATTCTGTATCAAAAATTAGAGAAAAAGTGGGTGTTACAGCAAGCCTAGCTACAGTAAAAGGAATTGTAAGAAAGGCCAAGGCTTTAGAAATATTAAAAAATTAATAAAAGCTACTCCAATCGCCATTCGTAAAGAGAAATCCTCTTTAGTTTGCACTTGAACATATGGTTATAAAAAGTTATATCAACATCTTGTTTTTTCGGATGAAAAAATTTTTAATTTAGAAGGTCCAGATCGATATAACCATTATTTTTATTATTTTTAAAAGGACGAGCTCTACCTGAGTCGTTTGCATGTGGGAGGATGTGGGATGTAGTGGAGGGCAATTTCGTATTATGAAACATGTGAGCTTAAATTTCTTTCATCTAGTTTTATCGTAATGTGTATAGGTCGGGCAGACAGTATGACACAAAAGAAGCCTAAATTAAAGGAACTTAAAAGGCTTGGACCGAAATTGCCTTGCCATTACTTAAGAGTCTTTATAACTTTTTATCATCTCGAATTTTCGGAGTTATATCAAGTAATGGCGGATATGTTCCTTACTTAATCTTTTCTAAAACCTTGTAAAAATGTTTATAAAAATAAAAAAGTTTCATGAAAAATGCTTTTTGTTGTAGTTTTTGTCAATTAAAGATGATGAACCTATTCAAATGAGCCAAAAAAATGTTGTTCAAAAACGTAGTATTTTAGAAAAAAAAAATATTAAAAATCGGTTTTTAAGTATTGCACTAATGTTTGTCTATCTAGAGATATATAAGACATCATGGTATTAATTAAAATTTTAATATAACCAATTAGTCTATTATTTTTTGCAAAAAATTAATTTGAATGTAAACAAAACAGTGAACCTATTTAAGTGAGTGGGAGTGTATCTTCATGGTTTTTTAGATTTGAGATACATTTAAAAAATGGCAACCGAATTTATATCAAGATAATTTATTCATGGTATATTTAACTGTCGATATATATTACACAGCCGATTTAAAATTCGAATTTTTGTGAAAATGTAATATGAATATATTATTTACCCTATTTTAGAATCGTATTAAACTACATCCGATTCTGATTTAAAATAGTTATTTTCTGAGGATATACAGCAGATTACAGGTTTTGAAATAAAAATAGTTTTCCAGTGGAAAATATAAGTGATGGGAGTATTATATACGGATCTACAAGAATATAATTTTGATAAAAAACTTTCATATGCTATTTTTTCGATAGTAGTAAACTACATCCAATTCTGTTTTAAAATAGTTCTTTTTTGAGGATATACAGCCAATTACAGGTTTTGAAATAAGAATAGTTTTCCGGTGGAAGAGATGGGAGATTTTACGCTTTAGATGAAAATCGATTTTTGATAATAAATTAAATTGATTACAGATTTTTATTTTACCTAATCGTAAAGTTAGGTAAATACCCAAAAACATTTTAGAATTTTCAAATAAAAATAAATTTTTGATTAAAAATTTAAGTAAATAATAATTCTCATATACTATAAGATGTATATATTATTATCTTTAGCATTATAAATATAACAAAAAGTGGAAGGAAAAAGGTAATTGAATTTCATTAAGATCACATCAGGCCTGAAATTAGTGGTATAGGTGTATTTATTCGGATTTGATGAATTAAACATTCTCTTCCTCAAACTAACCTAACCTTCCACGACAGAACTATTGTCAAGTTTAGTAGTTATGTAGAGAAAGTGTAAAAAAAAGAGTCTCATATATATTTATTACAATGCATTATACGTTTTGAAGATGTAATGTGTCGTACGGTTCATTCACAATATTCCTTATAACAGATTTCATGAAAATCGGATAAGTAGTTTTTTTAAATTTGGCATAATAATTGTTTTACGAAAAGTTGACGTGAAAAGGGGCGTGGCGTCCGATCCAGATCCTGAGGTCAGACCTATCGGTATACCAAATTTCATGTAAATCGGTTCAGAAGTTTTCTGTAAGTCTCGAATGAAAATTTTGTATAACAATTATAAAGTGTATAACAAAATTAAAAGTGAGCATAAGGAGAATCGTGACGTCCAATCATGATTTTTTATAGCATATTGTTCCACTTTAGAATAGAGCTATTAGTATTCTAAATTTCATGTAGTTTTTCAGTAGTTTTGTCGTAAAAGCGTAACAAACAAACAATCAACCAGAATTAGTGTTGGCTTTTTGTTTTTAACACGGCCAAATAAATCTTTAGCAGTGGTGTATATCTATCGCTGTTGCTGAAGTAACTTAAATCATCAAACAAACAAACAAACAAAAACATCGAAATTTGGGGAAATACATTGCTGAATTATATCTCGAAACAATATTTAAGCTTAATAGCAAATATAACTCATTTTTTCCACAGTCATTTATTGAAAGTCTCTGATAGTTGAAGTCAGTTTTTTTCTTATGAATACATGATCCTGAAACTATTCAGATGCAGCAGTCCTTCAAAAATTATTGGAGTATATTATGGATCATGTACTCAAATAACTTTTGCCAGCACGTATTGTGCTGCAAGCCCTTAATTATAAATTTTAAATTTCCTTTTCTTTTGGAAACTGAATCTTCTCTTAAAGTTGGCATATTTAATATACTCCTATGTGTAATAAAATTCGAATGATTTGAAATCGACCGAAAGGGTATGATGAATTTCGATCAAGAAATGGTTTTTATATACATGCAAAATGCTGCACAGACAACTATTAAAAAGAATTAGTTGAAAGAATAAATTAAAGTTATGAAAAACTTTCTACAGTTTTTCAATATCAAATAAAAAAATTGTTTTTGTCGATACCCCACAGAAAATTTTCAGAGCACTCGGAATTGTAACCAATGTTGTATGCATTACTTTGTGTTACTTATAATTTAATTTACTTGTATATAAAATCTGGATATGAAGTTTAAATTTTTAATATTTTTTTTTTGCATTACATCTTAATATACTTGTGATTAACATTGTATATGAGAACAATCCAAATATCCAAAAAGTACTATATTCATATTTTTATTTTTTCGTCAAGTTATGAAGGAGTCAAAAATATTTTTTGAATGTTCTCTGGTTTAAAAGATACATGGTGTGCAAAAAAAGTACCAAAATACAGTTTTTACCCGTTTATTCTCTAAAGGGGCCGAGTTTGAAAAAAGTACCAGACACCTGTCCGCTTATTTTTTAAATGAACGACTATAAGCTTTAAACTGTTTTTATATCTTTTATAGTTTGGGAGATATAAGGTTACAGAATTTACCCGTTTTTACCCCCTAATCATTCGAATTTCCAAAAATCCGTCTTAGTGGATCTATTTTGTGGGAGACCAACCTCCTGTCAAAATTTCAGCTCTTTACCTTCAACCGTTTAGGCTGTGCCATGATGAATCAGTCAGTAACGTTAGAACTTTAATTTTTTAAAATCCATTTAACAAAATTTTTTAAAGTTTGAAAATGGAGTTTTGGAGATGCTGTTAAAATAATAGCCCTTTTTTGACCACAGACTAAATAAAGTAAGCGTTATCCAATTGGAACAAAAATTCGTACTAGCACATTTATGAATCTTATAAAGATAAACATAATATTTGTTTGTAACATTTTTCAAAACTAAAAAAAATTTTCTTATATTTACTTTTATGTGTCTTCAGAATCACAAAATTCTCGAAGAAAATTTTAATAACTCAGAA
Organism: Lucilia sericata; assembly: GCF_015586225.1. Taxonomy (NCBI): domain Eukaryota; kingdom Metazoa; phylum Arthropoda; class Insecta; order Diptera; family Calliphoridae; genus Lucilia; species Lucilia sericata. The sequence continues at coordinate 215,226 of NW_023994108.1, read as the reverse complement.
CTCTTTAAATCAATTTTGAGTTTTTCTATCTTTTTGGAAAGACAATTTTGTAGACATTACGATTTTGCTATAAAATGGTACAGCCTCATTTCGTGAAAAAACTATGCGCGGGCTCTTACCCTCAAAATAATTGAATAATATTTTACAGTATTCCATTTCACGTTAAAATACAACATAATTTCACTATTAGAAGTTAATCCGAGAGAATAGCCTATTTTCGACCCACCCTAATGTACAATGTATCAGGGCACACTTAGAAAGGTGACTGCATTATTACAACAATACAAAAACAACATGTATTTTGTTTTTGTACTAGAATCAGACTAATGTCAAAAATGACATAAGAAATGTAAATAAATAACATTCTTAACATGTAAACAATAACAACTTTTGACATTATGCATACTCTACACAAAAATAAAAAAATGCCATGGTATGTATGTTTAAAATTTTTCATTGCCAAATTCTAATTAAGACATACATACACACCTCGAAAGAATTATAAGGTACACCATTTTTGTTAAAAAAAAAACATAACATATTTTGATCTAAAATTTATTATGTATTATTTCATAAATTATGTGTATAAGTACAAGTTATTTGGATAAAAAATATTCAATGTAATTTTATATTTTTATACTACAACAAATAACTTAAAAAGTTTATAGGAAATAATTATAGGGTACAAGTTGTCTGTGATCTTAATATGCATTGAAATTTGTGTTTAATTCTTGTTAAGGAATGAAAAACATATAATTTATAAATGCATATATATATATATATATATATATATATATATATATATATATATATATATATATATATATATATAGTTTTCACCATTAAATAAAGTCGTTTCTATTATTTTTTCACCACTATATATATATATATATATATATATATATATATATATATATGCATTTATAAATTATATGTTTTTCATTCCTTAACAAGAATTAAACACAAATTTCAATGCATATTAAGATCACAGACAACTTGTACCCTATAATTATTTCCTATAAACTTTTTAAGTTATTTGTTGTAGTATAAAAATATAAAATTACATTGAATATTTTTTATCCAAATAACTTGTACTTATACACATAATTTATGAAATAATACATAATAAATTTTAGATCAAAATATGTTATGTTTTTTTTTTAACAAAAATGGTGTACCTTATAATTCTTTCGAGGTGTGTATGTATGTCTTAATTAGAATTTGGCAATGAAAAATTTTAAACATACATACCATGGCATTTTTTTATTTTTGTGTAGAGTATGCATAATGTCAAAAGTTGTTATTGTTTACATGTTAAGAATGTTATTTATTTACATTTCTTATGTCATTTTTGACATTAGTCTGATTCTAGTACAAAAACAAAATACATGTTGTTTTTGTATTGTTGTAATAATGCAGTCACCTTTCTAAGTGTGCCCTGATACATTGTACATTAGGGTGGGTCGAAAATAGGCTATTCTCTCGGATTAACTTCTAATAGTGAAATTATGTTGTATTTTAACGTGAAATGGAATACTGTAAAATATTATTCAATTATTTTGAGGGTAAGAGCCCGCGCATAGTTTTTTCACGAAATGAGGCTGTACCATTTTATAGCAAAATCGTAATGTCTACAAAATTGTCTTTCCAAAAAGATAGAAAAACTCAAAATTGATTTAAAGAGTTCTGAGTTATTAAAATTTTCTTCGAGAATTTTGTGATTCTGAAGACACATAAAAGTAAATATAAGAAAATTTTTTTTAGTTTTGAAAAATGTTACAAACAAATATTATGTTTATCTTTATAAGATTCATAAATGTGCTAGTACGAATTTTTGTTCCAATTGGATAACGCTTACTTTATTTAGTCTGTGGTCAAAAAAGGGCTATTATTTTAACAGCATCTCCAAAACTCCATTTTCAAACTTTAAAAAATTTTGTTAAATGGATTTTAAAAAATTAAAGTTCTAACGTTACTGACTGATTCATCATGGCACAGCCTAAACGGTTGAAGGTAAAGAGCTGAAATTTTGACAGGAGGTTGGTCTCCCACAAAATAGATCCACTAAGACGGATTTTTGGAAATTCGAATGATTAGGGGGTAAAAACGGGTAAATTCTGTAACCTTATATCTCCCAAACTATAAAAGATATAAAAACAGTTTAAAGCTTATAGTCGTTCATTTAAAAAATAAGCGGACAGGTGTCTGGTACTTTTTTCAAACTCGGCCCCTTTAGAGAATAAACGGGTAAAAACTGTATTTTGGTACTTTTTTTGCACACCATGTATCTTTTAAACCAGAGAACATTCAAAAAATATTTTTGACTCCTTCATAACTTGACGAAAAAATAAAAATATGAATATAGTACTTTTTGGATATTTGGACGTTTAAAGGGCGAAAATTGTACCTATTTTTGGTACTTTTTTCATAAAACATTGTTTTTGGTTTATTAACTTATACATATGAATACATAATAACGGGCTCCCAATACGATGTTGCAACTTTTTGGAACAGAATTTGTATTTCGTTAATGGGGAGGAAAAAAGTACCAAAAGGTACTTGATTTTTTTATATTTTAATTTTCTGTTCTCATATACAATGTTAATCACAAGTATATTAAGATGTAATGCAAAAAAAAAATATTAAAAATTTAAACTTCATATCCAGATTTTATATACAAGTAAATTAAATTATAAGTAACACAAAGTAATGCATACAACATTGGTTACAATTCCGAGTGCTCTGAAAATTTTCTGTGGGGTATCGACAAAAACAATTTTTTTATTTGATATTGAAAAACTGTAGAAAGTTTTTCATAACTTTAATTTATTCTTTCAACTAATTCTTTTTAATAGTTGTCTGTGCAGCATTTTGCATGTATATAAAAACCATTTCTTGATCGAAATTCATCATACCCTTTCGGTCGATTTCAAATCATTCGAATTTTATTACACATAGGAGTATATTAAATATGCCAACTTTAAGAGAAGATTCAGTTTCCAAAAGAAAAGGAAATTTAAAATTTATAATTAAGGGCTTGCAGCACAATACATGCTGGCAAAAGTTATTTGAGTACATGATCCATAATATACTCCAATAATTTTTGAAGGACTGCTGCATCTAAATAGTTTCAGGATCATGTATTCATAAGAAAAAAACTGACTTCAACTATCAGAGACTTTCAATAAATGACTGTGGAAAAAATGAGTTATATTTGCTATTAAGCTTAAATATTGTTTCGAGATATAATTCAGCAATGTATTTCCCCAAATTTCGATGTTTTTGTTTGTTTGTTTGTTTGATGATTTAAGTTACTTCAGCAACAGCGATAGATATACACCACTGCTAAAGATTTATTTGGCCGTGTTAAAAACAAAAAGCCAACACTAATTCTGGTTGAATCAACCGCAGGGTACCATGGATAATTTCAATGAAATGAGATGAGTCATATGATGTGAAATGAATATGAATTGATGATAGTAAAAATACTCAAACAGAAAATTCATTCAGAGGGATAATTTAGCCTCTTCAATAAAATCCGTTATCGTGAAAACAGCCTCTACGCCTTCCACCTCAATAAAACTGTTCAAATCCGAATGAACAAGAATGCGGGAATATCTCGATCTAATATCATTAAGACTGGGGCAGACAAAAATTATATGGGAAACGTCCTCCGTAACATTACATTTCTCACATTTGTCTGATGTACAGATGTTCATCTTCGCCATCGTGTAATTACAAAAGGCATGACCTGTCAGAAGACTGTTCGCCATCCTTAGCTTATTTGATTTCACCTTCCGTGGATCATAGGCAATCTTCTTGAACCATGGTTCACGATGAGTGGTAGGAAACATTTTACCATAGTTGACTCCTTTCGCAGATCTTTTGAGGTCATACTCATCTTGCCATTCCCTCCAGAAAATAGATTCAATATGGCATATTGCGTCAGGCAGTGGCCATGGCACTGGTGAATGTGTTGCCGATCTGCAGGCCTCACCTGCAGCTTTATCCGCTCTAATGTTACCGGCGATACATGTATGACCTGGTATATAGTGGATTTCCACTCTATCAATGTTAGATACACGTATTTTATTCCTTATAGCATTTACGATATAATTCGGATGGGACGGGTTTTCCAATGCAAGGATACCCGCTTTCGAGTCCGTCATAATCGCCACCGACCCAAAGTTGTTTTCCACTGCAAAATCTAGAGCCCTATCAATGGCCAGTAGTTCCGCAGACATTGACGAAAGTTTTTTATCGGTAGCAAAGGAGACCGTAAGATCCATTCTTGGCACATGATATGCAAATCCTGTCCTATCTTGACCTACAGAGCCATCGGTAAATATAATCTCATAACCTTCGTCCTTAAGTGGGTTTACCTTTTCAAGGTATAATCTTCCAATAACCTCACTGCCCACCTCTTTCTTCGATGATGCAACCTCTTTGAAGAAGTCCGGAAACAGCATCAGTTCAGGACAAGATTTTGCAATCCGTTCACATCTGCCCATATCCTTAAATATCCCATCATACCGATGGAATATACGTGAGACACTCGTATTGATCACACCTTCCGAGTTCAATAATGATTCAGCTAATGGGAGATCGTAAGTTATCGCCTTTGCCACTTCCTTTGCCGTACCAAGTTGGAATCTATAAGAAGGGGGTAGTTCCGCAGCCATATGATAAATCACATTAATTGGGGTTGATCTTATAAGACCCAAACATCTTCTTAGCACTCCATTCACATACGTTCCAATTTTGTTTGATGCTTTTTTCGATAGATTCGAAAAGGACGAAACTGCATATTCCAAAACCGGGCGTGCATATGCCCTGTATAGTTGTAATGCCCTTTGGGGATCAATACCCGTTCTGCAGTTATTGACAAGTTCCAGAAATTTACATGAATACCTAACTTTTCCAACAACGTGATTTACATGTTTCAAGGGGGAGTTATTAGTCGAAACAATCCTCCCCAGATACCGTATGGAATCCACTTGCGGAATGGTCTGTGAGTTGATAGAAATATCTAAATTCCCCGGCCGGTTATTAAAGAGTATGGAGTTTGATTTGCTGGAGTTAAACGAGAGCTTATGGTCACTACACAATTCATTGAATTTCACCAAATTCTCCCTGAGCAGTTCTTTCGCTTTGTCAAAAGTACTGTCAAAGCAGACTATAAAAAAATCATCCGCAAATTGGTACACTATGCAGTTTTCCGAATTGATGGCGTGTAGCTCCACTGTAAAAATGTTGAACAATGTGGGTGAGAGGGTACTACCCTGAGCCAATCCATTACTGGATTGCACCGATTGTCTGCCTATTATTAAGGATCTGTTCATCAAATATTTTCTTATCCAATTTGTAATGTGGGGGTTGATTCCTATTCGATCCAGTTTTTCGCAGAGTAGTGTAACATCTGTTTTATCGTAAGCTTTCTCAATATCCAGGCAAGCTGCCACTACTTGGAGACCAGACTGTTTAAACACTGAGATGTTGAGTATTTCTTTCTGAATGCATATGACCTAGATGGTAAAATATCATTTTCATCAATAAATTCCTCCAACGATAGTTTAATCTGATTTTCCAAAGCTTTAAGTAGAACTGGGAGTAGGCATATAGGTCTATAGTTACCAATGACCCCCGGGTCCTTACCCGGTTTCAGAATTGGGCATATTCTAATCCTCCTCCACTCTTCTGGTATCTCCAAGCTAGTCCATATACTGACCAACCAATTAAATAGCTTTCTCTTCTCGTCAATCGGAAGGTTGATCAGAATCCCATACGAGATTCCGTCCAAACCGCAAGCCGAATCTGGATTTCTAGATGATAGGAATTCATTGAAGTCACGGAAAGATAGTTGTGGTATTTGGTATGTGGGTGCCAAACTAGGGGGTACGGAAATATGCGTCGGTAAGTTACCGTCATCAACCTCATTACCAATCAATTTGAGGTATTCCAAATTCTGAAAATCACTAAATGAATTTCTGATTTTCTTTTCACATCCATATTTCCTCAACTGGGATGTTCGCCGCCACAAATCCCTGGAACTATCCGGTCCGGATAAGTTCGTCAAGAGATCATCAAATGCTTTCTTCTTCAAACTGAATATGTACTTTTTAAGTTCGGATTCCGTTGATACCAAATTTTCACCATCGATAAACCTACGCGTGTGGTGATATTTTCTCCTAGCAGCATTTCTCACTCGGAATAGTCTTTTCGCTTCTTCATCCCACCAATTTTTAGGTATATACCTATTCTTCTCGTCAATTTTAATGATATGTTTATCCTTTCCTTTTTGAATCTTTTCCAGAAAGTCCTTCATATTTTCACCAATACTCATCTGCCTTACCTCCTCCAAAAATCTATCCTTCATAAATAATTTGCTTTTCAATCGAGGACATGTTACGCCATCCATCTCAATTAATACAGGCCAGTGATTACTACCGCAAATTTTCGAGTCCAGGGACCTCCAATCAATCGAACCTTGATTATCCTTTACAAATGACACGTCCAGTGCTGATTTATGACCATCTGCTGTAGAGTAAGTGGGGTTACCATTATTCAGGCATCGGAAGTTATAGTCCTCCATTATCTTCTCCAAAAGTAAACCTTTAGCATTGTTATCGCCCCTCGACTTAGCATTGAAGTCTCCGCACACTAGAGTACAGCCGTTGAATGTGGATGCCAACGAGAAAATCCTATCCATCTCGATACCAAAATCCACGTTTGACATGTTTGGTGGACTGTAATTACAGATGAAGTTGATCTTCCTCCTTAAATTCACCGTGGAAATCATAATCGTGTCGTTCGATGTCGTGAAGTTTATTATCGTGAATTTGATGGATTTTCTGATGTAGATACCCACACCACCAAATCCATCAGATCTACTCTTCCCGATAAAATTGAAGTCCCTCAAACTTGTGCAGGAGTTATCCCCCAGCCACGTTTCGGTAATCAGTGCAACGTCGATATTATTGTTAATAAGAAAGAGTTCAAGTAACTCCTTATTACCGATCTTCTTAAGACTTTGTATATTATACAGTAATAGTCTCATCTTGTCTGCTTATAATTCAAATTTAGTATTCAACGTTGTCATATCTCATTCTGTTAACTCTGTCCGCATCAATATTGTTAATACCTCTGTTAAAATTATCACTAAGGGAATTCACAATACTTATAATCATATTCATATCCACCTCTCCTCTTGATAGGCCTAAAAGTGCTTCCGTTACCTCCTTCGAGGCTTTTTCTAAAGTATCCACTGCCACTGAATTATCATGTTCCATCTTCTGAGAGAGAAGACGAGGGTTAATGTACGACTGGGTTTCCGAAGCAATGGCCTTACCGGCCAAATCACCATGGAAGGCCGGTTTGCCATAATTCAAATTCACAGAGTGTTCTCCTAATATCTCCTTATGTTTTCTCATGGTCTCTCTTGCATTTGCCTCTTCCCTCAATCTGTTACCATTGTTCTTAGCCACCTTGGCGTAAGGCAAAATTTTATGAATCTCCCTCATCGCCTCCTGATGACCATTTACTATCGGCACCTTGCCCTTACTATTCTTGATCGGGGGAAAGTCCTCATTGTAATCATCAAGAAGAGAAAAACGATTCGTATTAACGTTCGAGAATCTGGTGCGGGCCTCCTTCAATGAAAGGTTTTCAATCACCATCATCTTCTTGATTGCAAATGCCTTCATACGGGCTGGACAGTTTTTATCCGTTGGGGTATGGTTACCCTTACAGTTCACACATACATACCAATTCGGCACATGGGTTTCCCCTGACATGGTTGTTGTAGCAATCGCGACATAGGTCAAAGTTCTGTTTGCAGTGTGTTGCAAAGTGGTTGAATCGATAACACTTATAGCATTGGGAGAATGATACAAAATGACGTACCGGTATCTTTATATATCCCATTTTAATCTCACTGGGAATCTCATTTCCCTTAAATATGACCTTCATATTCCTGGATGGTATCTTGACATCCTTACCATCCTTATCTTTAGTGTGTCTCATCATTCTAACGCAATTTATAACCTCAATGGGAGATGAAATGCTATCCTTAAATTCCTCCTCCAATATATCAGTAGGGATATCAAAAACAATACCCACCTTCGACACGAAATGTGCGAATATCTTAGGGGAAAGACCATTCTCCATAATTCTAACGTCGTCAACAAAGTTATTAGCTTCCATGTAGTTATTGAAAATCACCTTACAGCGACCATAACCAATTTTCACCACTTCAGCTAGATCCTTAACCTCCAATCGCATAAGAAGACGGCATACAGCAATACCATTTAGATATTTACGTACACCAGAAGCATCGTAAGAATCCACATAAACAAAATAAGGGCCTTTGTGGTTGCTATCATAACGGTATTTTGGGGTATTTGCAGCTGTCTCTCCCTGCTCCTTACTGCCAGTATTCCCCTTTGGTTCGTTGTCAGAAATATCTTCGTTCTCATTATTATCTGGAATAATCGCCTTACCTTTACCGTTCTCCAACTTATCCTCTACATCTGCAATTTTACGCCTTTTCTGCCTTTCCAGGGAATGCTCCCGTTTTGATGCCGTAGGGCCTCCGCCCCCGGCGTCCTCCATCTTCCTACGCCTATCACCCAAGATTAACCCTGATATGGTCTGCTAAGATGAGGGTATGATCAAACAACTAGATGATAATTAAATCAATAAAAAATGAAACAGTCCAATAGTAAGGACCAATGAAATATCCAAGGAAACTCCAGGTATCCAACACAAAAAGGTCAGCACTATGTTAATTCAAGATTAACACAAAATTCTCCGTACTACCAATTGTAATGGTTCTCGTGAAAAATATTCCGATCACAAAAAAGTACGCTTAGTAACACAGAAAAAAAAAAATACCCGCTTATGACTTGTCAATTTAATAGTTCACACACGAATGTCGATGTTTTTGAAATGTTTCTCCGTGAAAATTTGAATTATAACAACATCGGCAAGATTTTAGCCGCCGCCGAATTATTTTTGCTCAGCCGCCGCCGCCGAGAATTTTGCAACGACTTGGACCTCTGCTCAATACCTCTCATAGTTTTACCCAAGGCGAATAGACTATAAGGTGAAGTCATTTCATTTTGCGGCGAATTCATGAAATTTTTATATATGCAGTTTGACAGCGTCGGGTTTGAGAGAGAATTTTTTTTATATGGAGTTTGACAGCTTCGGGCTAAATTTCCATGGACAAAAAACAATCAGCTGTTGAAATGACTTCAGGTACAGGATTTCGGGAAAAAGCCAATTTTTGCCAATAATTAAGTAAAAATTATATTATTAAGTATATATATATATATATATATATATATATATATATGTATATATATATATATATACATATATATATATATATATATATATATATATATATATATATATATATATATATATATATATATATATATATATATATATATATATATATATATATATATATATATATATATATAACTAACTAACTAAATATAAATAATAATTATTATACTTATGTATATATTCTTAAAAGGGGAGATGATATATATATATATATATATATTAGTAATATGCCAACCCATTATTACTGTTTACATAAGTCACTATTGAATATTAATAAAGAGAGTCAGGCAGTCGTTAGCTGCGTGACAAACGAATTGCACATACAAGTAACACACACACATATATATATATATATATATATATATGTGTGTTACTTGTATGTGCAGTATATATATATATATATATATATATATATATATATATATATATATATATATATATATATATATATATATATATATATATATATATATATATATATATATATATATATATATATATATATATATATATATATATATATATATATATAATAAACATATATATATATATTCAATAAACAATTTTATCACGAAAAATGTTGGTGACTTATACAAAGACCTACGAACTTTACGAAGAAATAGCTTTATGGCGATATTTTAGCTAACGACAGTATTTTTTAACGAAAAATATTTTACATTAGGTTTTATTTAACTTATTATGATCTAAGAAGTTCTTTTTTATAAAATAAATTAATCTCCTCATTTAGTTATAAGTCTAAAATAGGTGAAAAATACGCAGACGCTACCTAGTAATTCCACAAAATTTTAAGTTTTGATATTTTTCCACATATCTACCAAATGACCTTGAAAACTACATGATTTGCTAAATTTAAATGTTTTATGCTCGTTTTGTGTAAAATATTCCAGAATTTTTCCCCTAGGCATGGTTTTAGCTAAAGCGTTTTTAGATGATTAATTCATTTAAGTATGGTTATGTTTAAGCGGTAATGTCATGTTTAATAGTAAAAACATTAATTTAAATTATACTAATTACAATTTTCGTTACATTTAGAACTAATTTCAATAATTTATTGCATTATAATTTAATATTTATTACAAATAGGGCCTTAACTGCATGACATGCAATATAATAAACCTAAAACTGACGTACATTTTCGAAAAAAATATTTTTTATAAAACGGTAGTATATGTTCAATATAATAATCGATATGAATCTCCTACTTTTATATTAATTTTCCTATATTAATACGTAAAATTATGACTTGAGACGTCAGTGTTCGTTCGAAGCATTTAAAATATTTTTGAAAAATAACATTAAAAAATAAAATTTATTTTTATAGTTTACTTGTCTTCACTAAAATCAATTTGAGTGAAAAAATTTGGAAAAAAATAACATAGAAATCAAAATTTTACATAATTTTCAAGTTGTACCTTACAATTATTTCATATGAAATCTTCGACATAAAAATTAAAACATTTCAAAAAATATATTTTTACTTGTATATTTTAGCATCCCCAAGAGCTTTTAGAAACATGTTAAAAGAATATGAAAAATAAATTAGTTGTAAAGCTATGCGCCTTGTTTTCTTGTACCTTGTAATTCTTTCGAGGTGTGTACATAAATACATACATATAATTTGGGCAACAATCTGCCAACAATAAACTCGTTATGTTAATGGGAGTTCCAACCAAAAATATTGTACAAAAATAGGCCACTATCGGGTCTGTTGTGCGCCCCTTTTCATGAAAAAAAGTTCACTGAATGAATTATTTTTCAGTGTTCAGAAACTCAGTTTCCTGAACGTAATTCCTAAGAATCTTCCAATCAGTGTTAGTCAGGAATGTTAATTCCGGAATAACATCACTTCCATGATACTTGGATTAACTTCGACGAATGCCTGGCAAAGAAAATGCTCCAGAGTTTCACTGTCCTCTCCACATGCTCAAAATCCGTTGTAAATAGTGAGATTACCACGTTTGTTAACATTTAGACAACGGATATGCATAAAGTTTAGATTGCAACAACTAATTGTTGCAATGTTGACAAAGTTGCGTGGTCTACCAGAGATACAAGCCGATGCAAAATGTTTTGAGAGAGAGTTGCATTCTTACATGTATGTTGGAGTTACACAGAACTCGTCTGTGAGAAGAGCTTAACGTAACAAAAAAAAGTAACAAAGAGTCCCAGTTTATATGTATGTTCTCCGTCACTTAATTTAATTTTTCTAGGTTCAATATTATAGAAAATTCAAAAAGTACCTTTTGAAGAACGAAAAATACCAAAAAGTCCCATTTTATTGGTTCTCACTCCGGGCTCTACATACTTAATTTAATTTTTCTAGGTTCAATATTATAGAAAAATAAAAAAGTACCCTTTGAGGAACGAAAAAGTACCAAAAAGTGCCATTTTCTAACAAAATCCAAAATCTAAGTTTAATATTATAGAAAATTCAAAACGTACTTATTGTAGAATGAGAAAGTACCAAAAAGTTTCATTTTATAGGTTCTCACTTAATCGTTTTACATGCTTAATTTCAGGTTTCTAGGTTTAATATTATAGAAAATTTTAAAAGTACCTTTTGAAGAACGAAAAAGTACCAAAAAGTCTCACTTAATCCGGGCTTTACATACTTAATTTCATGTTTCGAGCTAATAACACAGAGCTTCATTCGTAACGTTTATAAAAACAAAGTAACGAAAGAACAACATTCTTTGCTTTATTTTTATAAACAAGCAAGTACAATAATAAAATTTACCGTATGATTATGTGTGTTGTTGATTGTTTATAATGTAAGCATCATGGCGAAACTAATAAGGTCATTTCAACTGCTGATTGTTTTTTGTCCATGGAAATTTAGCCCGAAGTTGTCAAACTCAATAAAAAAAAATTCTCTCTAAAACCCGACGCTGTCAAACTACATATATAAAAAATTTCATGAATTCACCGCAAAATGAAATGACTTCACCAAGGCGAATAGACTATAAGGTGAAGTCATTTTATTTTGCGGCGAATTCATGAAATTTTTTATATATGTAGTTTGACAGCGTCGGGTTTGAGAGAGAATTTTTTTTATATGGAGTTTGACAGCTTCGGGCTAAATTTCCATGGACAAAAAACAATCAGCTGTTGAAATGACTTCACCTTATTAGTTTCGCCATGGACTTCACCTTATAGTCTATTCGCCTTGGTAAGCATCAACATGCATGAAAAATCTCAATTTTTGATGAAATTTTTAGAGGCTTTTCGGATTTTTGCTCATGTTTCTGTTATTTATGAACCAATTTTGCTGATTTTACACACGAAACTTCTCAAAAGCATGTCTGAGAGAATTGTTGAAGATTTGGATCCCGAAGATATCTGGGGTCTTCAGAAAATTGATTTCAACAAACAGACAGACGGGCATAGCTATCTATAAGAACTCGGAATATATATAATTTATAGGGTCGTAAAATTATATTATAGAAATTACAATCGAAATGACAAACTTATATATACCCAAAAAGCGAGGATATTCAACCTTTAGGCAAATTCGAAGATCAGATGGTATCTAGATTAAATCCTCTTTTACATGAGACTTTTTCCCCTGGGCATTTCTCATTTTATTTTAAATGCCCTTCGTAAAATCTTGAATGTTTACATTGAGACCATGGCGAAACTAATAAGGTGAAGTCATTTCAACAGCTGATTGTTTTTTTGTCCATGGAAATTTAGCCCGAAGTTGTCAAACTCTATATAAAAAAAAATCTCTCTCAAACCCGACGCTGTCAAACTACATATATAAAAAATTTCATGAATTCGCCGCAAAATGTATTTTATAAATGAATAAATCTATTTTTAAGCAGTGTCGAAAAAAACTTCTCAAATTACGATTCGTGTGTGTCTTGCTACTTCCCTTTCTTCTTTCCACCCCACAGTGGGGCAGAATGGAAATTTTTTGGAAATAAATCTGGCATTTCTAAACGGCTGATCCGATCGGGATAAAATTTGGCGTGAGCGTAGCCAAGGAGTATTCGAGTTTAAGTTTTGAAGATGAACCCTGCAGATGCCCCAGGGACGGCGCTGTGGCGGCTCAAAGTAGGGTACCTACGACATGTAAAATTTTTAAACTCGTGCCATTTTTTTGTTTTTCACCTAAATACAAAGATTTTTATATTTTGTGAAAGCGCTCGTCGAGATCTTGAAAAAACATGCTTGGACATACTACTTATCTCTTATAATATCCGAGTTATAGGCATTTAAAAATTTAGTGATACAAAATTTACCATACCTTGGTCCGCCTTTTTTTGAATACCGGGCGTAATTTTGGACCAAATGGACTCAATTTTTTCTTGTTAGTTAGACAACAAAATTTCCAATAATATACAAAAAATTTCAGATCAATATCATTTACTGATCCAAAAATATACGTTTTTTAATTTAAAAATTCAAAAAATTTTAGATTTTTGGCGTTTTTTTGCCAAAAATGTGTCTTAACTCTTTTATTAATAAAATAAAATTTTCTTTAAGAACATATAACAATTTTATAGTTTTCTAAAAGGTATCTTTACGCAGAACGCTTTGGCGTAAAAAACTTGTCCTATTTTTTGAAAATGTTGCCACTGCGTCCTTCCGAATGTGACCTATTTTTTATCAAAACTTCAACTTTGGGCGACATGTTCTAAAATCCCAAAGCTGGGATCAGAAAACTGAAAGCACTTTTGGAAACCTCAATATGTTTTCTATTTACTCCAAAAGTATTTTCCCAGCCGTGAAAGAAATGTGGACCCTATGGGCAAAAAAGTAAAAAATCCCATTTTTGGGATTTTCATTCCTATTTTTGGGAATTGCGGGATGCCCTTTGACCTTTTCAATTTTTTTTTTGCATTTTCAAATTTAAACAAATTTAACAAGCGTTGAAAATTTCATTGAGTTTTGTTCATAAATAAAGATTTTGTCATATATTACATATTTGTTTAATTTCTAAAACTATGATTTATATCAAAATTTTAATAGGATCGCAGATAGCTACAACAATTTAGTCCATATTTATCCCTTAATATCATTTTTTAGTTAGATATGGAAATTCTCGACCCTTTACAAAAAATTTCAAGCCAATATCTCAATTACATTCAAAAATATGTTCATTTAAACCTGTGTCCTTTAATTTCATCTTTTTCATATTTTAGTATTAAGTATGACAGAACATACATTTGGTGTTGAATAAAATATTTGGACAATTTTTAAAATTATTTCGTTAATTATTTTATTAAAGACTATAACATTGTATATACAATAAAAAGTTATAATTTTATTATGAGCCACGCACAACAACACCTAAATCACCCCACACAAACCACCTTTCCCGCCCACCGAAATATAAAACACAATTTAATACAATATCATCAGTTAGTATAATAGCTTTTTTTATTTGAAATGTTTATCTTAAACATAATACAATTAATTCTTACAACCTACTTATATAGTTAATTCCTAACACTACTTATTTTCTATAAAATAATCTGTCATATCGGTATACATATCCAGAAGGTAATATAAGTCCTTTAAATCTTCCTTGTTTTGAGATGATAGAGTTTCATAACAAATCCATCTTTTTCGCATAGTTGAAAGAACAGGATCAGAAGATAGAAGTAAACTATTAAAAATATCTTCATTCTGTGATTGCCTGGAGCATTTTCTTGAGCTGAATAGTTGAACATGCTTAAAATCTCGATTCCTCTCTTCCTGGGCTTCTTCTGTTAACTCTCCAAGTGGAAGAATATTCGATTCAATTATTATTTGACCATGACACAATACTTTGTGTACTGTTGGTGTTAGTTCCCTCCATGGATACAGAGATACAAGTAATTTAGAAATTTCAGATGTATATTCCCCAAATCGATTTCCATTAATTTTATATTTACTATTCAGTGCCATTAAAATAGTGTTAACTCTTCGAAGCAACTCCTTGTCGATTCCAGTTATTTTTGAAGTAATTTCAAAATCACGAAAAAACCTTCTCGCCGTATTACCGTCATTTGTACTACCGCAACTTGAAAGTGGTTTGTCGATGTTTAATCCCATCTGAACTTTAAATTCTTCTTGGATTCTGCTCTTTTCCGCAGCTCTCAGTTCTTTCAATTCTTCATTATTTTTTGTTGATTTAGTAAGATTCTCTGGCACACTTCTATATTTGAGGATCGTATTCTGGCATGAAGTGGTGAAATTCCGAAAGACAGGTGTTCTTCATTAATACTTCTGCTTTTGTTTATATTTGAGAATTGCGACTTTTTCTCATTACATATTCAGCATCTCCAGAAGGAAGAAGTTTCTGTTATGGCATTGCTGACCTTTCCATCAATCACTGTTAAGCTTAGCTGATATGATACGTTAATAGAGAATTCCTTTATTTTTATGCAAATGGGCTCCAGTGCATTTATTTCATCTTTTAAATATTCCACTAAATCTTTTGTTGTTTTCTTTGACTCCTTTATATGTTCAAATCCAATGGGTCTACAAAAATTTTTTGAACCCGGAGTTGTATTGATATATATATATCTTCAAATGAAATTCCGATGCTTGACGATGATGGATTAAGGGAATATGAACGAATTCGAAATGGCACTAATGATGACATAAATACACTTTTGTAGTCTGCTAATGTCCGACTTTTACAAGCTTGTTTGTATTCTGGAAGTGCTGATAAGCCGTCACATCCCCACTTACATATTAAGACAACATCACAGTTATGAATTTTCCTTAGTTGGTCTTCTGAAAAGTCTGACACAATTCTTGATCCTGTGTTTTCGAGCAAAGATGATATATCAATACACGCTTCCACATCATTAACAGCAATAGGTGATGGTAGGATAGTTTGTTTTTTTTCCAAGATCGCCTTCTATGATGGTAATATATTGTGTCCTTTTTCATGCAGAGCTTTCCTTAATATTTGGTACTTATTTCGACTGAGACCCAGTTCCAACATAAGCGCTATTGCTTCCTCTTCAGTAAAATTTGATTGTGATGTTGGAGTTGGTATACTTTCCACAATTCGCTTAAGTCGTTTTGGTGATGCATTAGGAAGAATAGTTGCAATATGTACGACATCCATAGGTTGGTTTTCCTTTTTCAGCATTTCGTTAAATGTATCAGCAATTTCCTCATTTGAGATTGAAAAAAGTTTTTGTGTGACCCTCTTTTTTTTTTTTTTTTGACCTTGAACATAAGTCTTCGTATGACTTGCAAGGCGCTCCTGTTGATGTGTTGTAAGTTGAGATTTCCGTAGTAGTTTCCATCCAACTACAAAATTTTAATAGAAATTTCTTTTGATTTCCATCCACAGACTTACTTTTTACATCAAAAAGTTTTCAATTTTTGATATGCCTGTTTTGTCTACTTTTCTACTATATGTAGTTTTTATATAATTTGAAATGTCTTCAATTCTTTCTGGCCCTTTTGAAGATACATTCCATAAAACGGAACACAACTCTTCGTTTAATGTAATCTTCATTGTAGATTTATTAAATATGGTACTTAAAATCTAAGAAGTTTACTTATATACCAATTCTTGTCATTTCCGATACAGGTATTTCAAAGTAAAAAATTACAAATTGTCTACCTATTAACATTTAGGACTATATTACTATAACCTGTAATTCAGTCATTGATATTTCTTATTAGTGAATGAATCGAAATTATCATTACCTGTATACTTTTACCTACATGATCATAAACGAAACAGAACGAAATGATCTGTCGAAAAAATTTAGGTAAAAAATAGTTATAAATTTTTGAAAATTTAAGCATAATAGGACCTTTCAATTATAAGGATAAGCAAACAAATAGAAAATAGGTAAATATAAGATTTAAATATGTTCTGTCATACTTAATACTAAAATATGAAAAAGATGAAATTAAAGGACACAGGTTTAAATGAACATATTTTTGAATGTAATTGAGATATTGGCTTGAAATTTTTTGTAAAGGGTAGAGAATTTCCATATCTAACTAAAAAATGATATTAAGGGATAAATATGGACTACATTGTTGTAGCTATCTGCGATCCTATTAAAATTTTGATATAAATCATAGTTTTAGAAATTAAACAAATATGTAATATATGACAAAATCTTTATTTATGAACAAAACTCAATGAAATTTTCAACGCTTGTTAAATTTGTCATTTAAAATAAGAAAATGCAAAAAAAAAATTGAAAAGGTCAAAGGGCATCCCGCAATTCCCAAAAATAGGAATGAAAATCCCAAAAATGGGATTTTTTACTTTTTTGCCCATAGGGTCCACATTTCTTTCAGGGCTGGGAAAATACTTTTGGAGTAAATAGAAAACATATTGAGGTTTCCAAAAGTGCTTTCAGTTTTCTGATCCCAGCTTTGGGATTTTAGAACATGTCGCCCAAAGTTGAAGTTTTGATAAAAAATAGGTCACATTCGGAAGGACGCAGTGGCAACATTTTCAAAAAATAGGACAAGTTTTTTACGCCAAAGCGTTCTGCGTAAAGATACCTTTTAGAAAACTATAAAATTGTTATATGTTCTTAAAGAAAATTTTATTTTATTAATAAAAGAGTTAAGACACATTTTTGGCAAAAAAACGCCAAAAATCTAAAATTTTTTGAATTTTTAAATTAAAAAACGTATATTTTTGGATCAGTAAATGATATTGATCTGAAATTTTTTGTATATTATTGGAAATTTTGTTGTCTAACTAACAAGAAAAAATTGAGTCCATTTGGTCCAAAATTACGCCCGGTATTCAAAAAAAGGCGGACCAAGGTATGGTAAATTTTGTATCACTAAATTTTTAAATGCCTATAACTCGGATATTATAAGAGATAAGTAGTATGTCCAAGCATGTTTTTTCAAGATCTCGACGAGCGCTTTCACAAAATATAAAAATCTTTGTATTTGGGTGAAAAACAAAAAAATGGCACGAGTTTAAAAATTTTACATGTCGTAGGTACCCTACTTTGAGCCGCCACAGCGCCGTCCCTGGGGCATGGTTCATCTTCAAAACTTAAACTCGAATACTCCTTGGCTACGCTCACGCCAAATTTTATCCAGATCGGATCAGCCGTTTAGAAATGCCAGATTTATTTCCAAAAAATTTCCATTCTGCCCCACTGTGCACCCTTTGCTCAAACTCGACACGCTTGCGTGCTCATTTTTTTTGTTCAAAGGCTTTTTCCGTCTGCTGAATAGTACTTTTTTGTTCAAAGGCTTTTTTCCGTCTGTCTGTCTCTCTGTGTGTCTGTTGAAATGAGATATCATCGGGATTCAAATCTTCAATAATTCTGTCAGAGAAGTTTCCTATTTAAAATCAGCAAAATCATTTCATAAATAATGGCTATATAAGCAAACATCCGAGACAACCTCTGAAAATTTCATCAAAAAATAAATTTTTTTGCATGCTATGATAAATATGCAACAACAACACTGCTTATTGGAAAAATATTGATGTTTGGATGTATGTTGGTTTCATTGCGTTGTGTATTTTGTTTTTGTTGTGTATTTTGTTTCCTATGTTTAGATCAGGGTAGGTAATTTTTGCGCTCGTGAATATTATCTTATTTATTTCTTTCTTTCGTTATACAGCTCATTTTCAAGAGAATAATTTTTAAACTCGCGAGAAGTATTTTTATTTCAACTCTTAATTTTGTATGTTCACTTCATGAGCGATATCTATGTATTTTGATTTTTTAATTCATCTCACGAGAGATATCAAAATGAATAGAATTCTCACATACAAAAAATGTGTGCGCCAAAAACGGTTTTACGGCGGTGTAAAAAACAAAAAAATTATGAAAAAATGTACATGTTTATGAGGTCGTAAAAAACGAAAAAAGATGAGCGTGTGCATGCTTGTGCGAAGAAATATGTCTTTGACTTTATATCAATATTATAAAACTCCCGAGAAATTAATTTGTACTCGTTTCATAAGAGAAATGTATTTTCCGCTCTATAAATTTAAATATTTCTCGTGAGATTTGTATTTAAACTCAAGAGAAAAAAATATATTCACAATAAAGTAAATAATTTATTTCGCTCGAATTAATATCTCTCTAAAGAGAAATCAATTTGAACACTCTGGTTTGGATGCTGTTGGTTTCATTGCGATGTGTATTTTGTTTTTTTTTTTTGTGTGTTTTATTTCGTTTAGCGTTGTTGTTGTTTCTTTTGTTTTGCTATTACTAATGTAATGATAGAGTCGGCAAAACGAAATAAATTTAAATTTTATAAATTTAATATTTTTAAATACACTATGGTGAAGGGTATATAAAAATCGGAAAATGCGAATATAGACTTTTTACTTGTTTCAAATAGTTTTGACAGACAAGGCGGTAAGCTAATAGGTCTTTGGAATGCTAACGTCAAGTCCTTTCCTGACTTCGGTATCAGTGCGGATATGACTATTGATATACTTTTTATACTTCAAGCAATCAGTCTTGTAATATGAATTTTCAGTATTAGACTTTGTTCTGCAGTTTTCTCGTTAAAGGGTATTATCACGGGTGAATGGTCTGAAGACAAATCGTATGACATTTCTGTAGAAATTGAATTTCTATTAATGTCTTCTGATATGGTAAAATCTATTAGGTCAGGATCCGAAGGCCGGTAGGTACAGTGAATCAATTAAGTAATTTGCCTATGTAAAATTTTATAAATTTTATGAAAAAACTTTATCTGAACAATTATTTTTAGCAAAATGAAGTAATTTGTTTGTTGTATTTTTTAAAGAATATCTTATATTTTAATTTTCTACCATAAAAAGTAAAATCGTGATATTAATTAACGAGATTTTTGATAAAATGTGAACGTATTGTTAATTTTTAAGGTCCATAAAGTATTTTGCTTTTTTAGTTTTTTTGTTCTTTTTTTTAATATTGCTGCATTATTTTATAAAATTTAATATTTTTATTACTCCTATATATTAGAATAAAATTTTTTAGATATTTTAGTAGTGGAACGACCAAGTTTGGACATTTCTTAACCGATTTATTATCTTATATACCTATAAGAATTTTTCAATATTTGACTTAACATGAAATCTATCGTTTCTTTGATTTTATTTCGAAAATAATAAGTAATTTTGAATTGGATACATGATATATTAGGAAATCAATGGATTTGGACCTAGAAAAAAATTTTAGTGGGGTATAAATCTATAGATTATAACAAAAATAATCTGAGTTTTTGGTCATTTTGTATTGATAAACAAAAACTACATTACGGAAAGTCCATCAATTTGGGGAGTACTGTGTGAATTTTATTTAGAATTGTATAATACTGATTCTTATTCAATAAAGCTAACACTAAGTACCATTCTAGCCACTCTAAGTATGGGGATATCACCGTATACCACTATAGAACTATTACATGCTAGAATCTTGATATTCTACATCATATTTTGAATGCATTATTTTATGAATAAAATACAGTAGGCGTAGTTGAATTTGGATAGTTATTCTTGATTTGGGTTCTAACGATATATAAGTGTATGTAATAGCTGAAAAATATTGCTTTTGTGGATCTTAGGTGCTGAGAACCGCCTCTATTTGTAAATATCTAAATTAAGTATTTTTCCCGTACCACACGATAGTTCTCTTTATATTGTTTCCAAGCAACCTAAGGTCTGTTTAGAGGTCTAAATTTAAACATAGTGTTCTTTAAAGTTCGTATATGGACTTTGGAGAAGATAAAAGAGGACTTCAATGGTTTTTGCTTGGATACAAGTCGCTCTCCTTTGGCAGTTAAAGATTTTGAAAGACAACTCAGTGCGATTTTTTTAATAATTCTTTGTGTTATTTCATCAATTTCTTTATTTTATATTTTTTAATGATTGATTAAACATCTCATAATTGAATTTCATTGATTTATACTTGTTCTAAAAATCTAAACTAATTTTTTATATTGGAATTGCCTCATTATTTCCCTTTAAACATGTTTAACGCAAATAACTACACAGTTTCACATAATAAGGATATGATTTTTGAAAATTACAATTGAAAAATACTTAACACGTGTCCTTTTAACAATAAAACAATAAATTCCAAAAAGCAATTAAAAAATCATTTAAAAAATGATTATTGACGTGCAATTTCTGACGAAAAATAAAAAAATGCAACAACAAATGCACCAAAATTTTTATTTTAATATTTTTTTCTTGGTTTTCCCATTCTACACAATCTCTATTTTCAATTGGAAAACATAAATTTACTTTTTATCCGTTTTTTTTTTTTAATTTTATTTATGAACAAAAAACAAAATTCTCTTTAAAAAGGTAGGCAAAAAACTTAGTTGATTCACTGTAGGTACCCCAGGTGATATTAAATCCAAATAGTTTTTACGGTCGACTAAAGTTCTGTAAAGTTGTCTATCTATGGGATTCATAAATCTAGAACCACATTATGCATGTTTACAATGTAGTCACCGCATGCCAGGAAACGATCTCCTAGTGTACTAAACAATTCTTCAAAGTGTTCTTTACTCACGGTAAATCGTGGAGGGCAATATACAGAGATAAGAGTTAATTTCCCAACTCCGTGTTCATGGTGAAGGGAAGTTGCTGTAAATAGTCTTTGAAGAATTTTTCTAGGGCATAAATGACATTTTTTATTAACTCCGCAGTTACACCTGCAAGTTTTTCTTTCAAGTTTTTCACACAAACTAATTGTCAAAATTCATTAGAAATTGCTTCTGTGACGTACTTAGGTTCCTGGCAATTATAATGTCATTGTCATTAAATTTATTAATTGTATTCACAATATTATTTAATTTAAATATAGTTTTTAATTTAACAATACAAAAAATTAAGTCAAGATAATTTTTCCAGAAGAACAACTAAAATTAATCAAAAATTAATTCCTTGATTGTAAAATTGAAAGAGTAGATGGAAAGAAAAATTTAAAAGCATGTTTGCTTCAATTTTAAAAAGTGTGTATTAGCAAAAAAATAAAACTTGAAAGTCAATATTAAATTAAATTTGGGGATTTAATTCGTTTTTTGGGGCATTATTTCACATTTAAAATGGGGAGTTATTTCATTATGAAATAATTCCTCAAAATTCAAAAATATTTTTGGGGAGTTATTTCATTATATTACTTTTGTCACACGAAATAAGAAATATATGTCTGATAGGGCGTCATGAAATAACTCCCCAAAACAAAAATGAAATAACTCCCTAAAATTGGGGACTTTTTTCATTATGAAATAATTCCCCAATTTAAAAATGAAAAAAAAAAGCCCCAACGAAATGAAATAACTTCCTAAATTAAAATGAAATAACACCCCATTTTTGGGGATTTATTTCATATGAAACAAATCCCTAATTTTAAAATGAAATAAGTTCCCATTTAAAAATAACAAATTATGGAACAAGTCAGACATTTCTAAAAGAAGTAGGTCGCTCATACTTTCGAGTGGGGCTTCAAAGTTTAATACATTTCAGTTTAATCGCTTAATAAAGATTCCCTTAATAGTCGGCTTGCGGCCGGGCGCAAGGACTTTCTACTCTATGGTATGTCCAACAACGGCTTCGCTTAATAAATATTTTCTAAATAGCCGGCCTACGGCCGGACGCAAGGATTTACCACTCTATAATATGACAACACCGGCTTCGCTTAATAAAGATTTCCTAAATAGCCAGCCTAAGGCCGAACACTTTTGATACAAGGAGAATGTATTCTTATCGAAGCCGGTGTCCAATGTAACCCAGAGGATAAAATCCTTGCGCCCGGCCGAAGGCCGTTGTTGGACATACCCTATAGTAGAAAGTCCTTGCGCCCGGCCACTGGCCGTCTTTATTAAGCGATTAAACTGAATTGTTTTATGCTTTGAAGACCCACTCGAAAGAAAGAATGAGCCACCTACTTTATTAGAAATGTCACTAAAACCGACTTGTTCCATAATTTGTTGTTTTTAAATGGGAACTTATTTCATTTTAAAATTAGGGATTTGTTTCATATGAAATAAATCCCCAAAAGTGGGGTGTTATTTCATTTTAACTTAGGAAGTTATTTCATTTCGTTTGGGGCTTTTTTTCATTTTTAAATTATGGAATTATTTTATAATGAAATAAGTCCCAGCGTTGCCAATTTAGCGCTAGATTTAGCGCCTTTTAACAACACAAAAGTCGCATTTTTTACTCTTAGCCAAAAAGGGGAATACGGGAAATATAATTTTATTCAAACTCATTGATCCAATTTTTATAAAAAAATATTTAATTTACTCACACAAAATAAACTACTGGTATATTATTTTGAAATTCGGGAACTAGGGCCTATATAGGACCAAATTCGGGTAAATTGTTTGGTACTTTTTGAAAGCAAAATTTTTCTGGAACAAATGAATGCAGATTTGAGTCGTTTGAGTTTTACACCCAATTTACACGATGATTTTTTTCATGTTTGCCCAGACGTCTGTTTTCATGTTTGTCGATGATTGGTGGTGAGAGGGGTAGAGAAGAATGGGGGGTAAGAAAACAAACATGATTTGGGATTTTCATGATTGTTTTTGACATTCCTCTTTAAACTCATTCGTACTGTTGATATTATGCTCATGTAAAAAAATAATTATGTCTTTTTTTTACATGAAAACATTAAAATTTGCATTAAAAAAATACTATCACTCAATTTACATAATGATTTTTTTCATGTTTGCCCAGACGTCTGTTTTCATGTTTGTCGATGATTGGTGGTGAGCGGGGTAGAGAAGAATGGGGGGTAAGAAAACAAACATGATTTGGGATTTTCATGATTGTTTTTGACATTCCTCTTTAAACTCATTCGTACTGTTGATATTATGCTCATGTAAAAAAATAATTATGTCTTTTTTTTACATGAAAACATTAAAATTTGCATTAAAAAAATACTATAGCGTGTTATTAAATTTTTTTAAATCAAATTAAATGGTTTTTATGTTAAAAATTTAATTTTGTTTTTATTACGAATAAGTAATTAAAAAGGATTATACAATTAAACATCAAAAAAAGACATGCATAGTTGCATGTAAAAAATCACCGTATAAATGTTCATGATTTTTTGGAAGATTCTCAAAAGAGAATTGGAAAAAACAGACGTCTGAAAAGTCTTCATGTAAATTGCGCCTATAGCGTGTAATTAAATTTTTTTAAATCAAATTAAATGGTTTTTATGTTAAAAATTTCATTTTATTTTTATTACGAATAAGTAATTAAAAAGGATTATACAATTAAACATCAAAAAAAGACATGCATAGTTGCATGTAAAAAATCACCGTATAAATGTTCATGATTTTTTGGAAGATTTTCAAAAGAGAATTGGAAAAAACAGACGTCTGAAAAGTCTTCATGTAAATTGCGCCTTATATGTGATATACATACACAGGAGCGGATCCATGGGGGAAAAAGGGTAAATTTAAACTTTTTCGTCCTTCAAATGGTACTATAATATTGAACATGCAGAATTCTGACTGAATAAGAATCCGCACAAGAATCAAACGTTTTAAAGTTTCTACAGTGGGGATCTGAAACAAATGACACACAGTTCTTATAAAATGAGAATTTATAAAAGGGAGATTTTTGGTACTTAGTACTTAACTATAAAAGTAATAAAAATTTTATACTTAATTTTCATTGGGTAGCGAGGCACCCAGGTTACACTAGTACTATATATTTAGTGACCTTATATTTACATTTAATTTTAGCGCGTTTTGAGTAAATGGACAGCGCGTTTTGGTATAAAGTAGTTGACAACGCTGATAAGTCCCCAAATTTGAGGTCTTATTTCATTTTTGTTTTGGGGTTTTTTAAGGTTTTTGTGATTTTTTTCACATGTCTGACAAATAAACTATATTGAAATTTAGTATCATATGAAAGATCTTTGGGAGACGATTTCAATTTTTAAATTTGTATACAACTCCAAAATTATTATATGTAAATGTCGTATTTATCGGAAAATTTTTAAGTTATTAAAATTTTTGCACAGAATTATTTAATGTAATTAATTGAAATTGTTACATTATAAACCTCATACAACATACCGAAATGGTTTTTTCTGTTTTTCGAAATTCGTTATGTTTTGTATTTTATTTTAATATTTTAAACTCTATTTTGTCCCAGTTTTTCTGCTAACTATATTTATCTAACGTACATAATATGTACATCAGCATACGAGTAATTTCATTAGCTTTACAATGATATATAACACTTTACGGTTTCATTCTATTATCAATCAAATTTTTCAGTTTAACTGAAATATTAACACAATTTATCCCAAACATCTACTTATTAGTTATGCTTGCTTTTTAAATAACGGTTTCTATGTTATTGTCTACATTATTTCGCAATGTTTTGGTAGCGTACCCAGGCATCGATAAATTTAAATAAAATTTGATCTACACTATCGGACAAAATAAAGTGCAAAAGTGCTCATGATATATTCTTTCAGCGAAAAATCTGTTAAATGATTACTGAATATGCTATTTTTTTAAAATTTATTTAGTTTATATACAATGCTACAAAAATGACAATAAAACAGAATCATTGCACCTAAAATTTTTCTGTATAACATCCAAAATTAAAGTAAATTCACCTTTTTGTCGGACAAAATAAAGTGTAAATTTTATATATCATTATTTAAATTTTTTGTATATCAAAATTTTGGTTCTGATTTGAATATCTGGATCTACTTAAGCCATTTTTGTAATTTTTTACGGTACAAATTAGGACTCATCTGACTATCTACGCAAATTTGTGCTAAAAAATACAAAATTAAATACTAAAACCGAAAAAAAAAAAAATTCAATGCTTTTAAATGTGTTGGTGAAAGTTTGAACGTATGGGTCAGTTGACTCTTCGTATGTGTTTAATTTTTAATGTTAGCTGTGGGGAACCTAGGGGAAATTTATTCAGAAAGCTCTAGTGAACACTATGTGAGCATATTACAGTCAAATCTTAAGATCAGTGCCTTCGAAATGGACTTGGGCAACTTTATATCTCGGCAAGATAATAAGCTTAAGCGCTTGATAAAGTTAAAAAATAGCATTACTGTAGGAAATAACACTGAAAAATTGGAATAAGTTGCTCAGAACACCGCCCTAAATCCAATAAATTAATTTTGGACCACAATTGATGAAAAAATTCCGATGAAATAGTGATCAAAAACGAATTTCTTTTGAAAATAATCATATGGGGAAAGCAAGGGGAAGGAAAGGCGATTGCGAATAACAATGGTGAAAAAAATTACCAAAATGGCTTAAGTAGATCCAGATATTCAAATCAGAACCAAAATAGATAAAAAATTTTGATATGCAAGAAATTTAAATAATGATATATAAAATTTACACTTTATTTTGTCCGACAAAAAAATTAATTTACTTTTATTTAAAAAGTTTCACAGAAAAATTTTGAGTACAATAATTTAGTTTCATTGTTATTATTGTAGCATTGAATATTAACTAAATGATTTTGAAAAAAATTTCCATATTCAATAATCATTTAACCGATTTTTCGATGAAGGAATATAGCATGAGTACTTTTGCACTTTATTTTGTCCGATAGTGTAGATTGAATTTTGGAAAACGGAAAAAAACGTTTCGGTAGATTTTATTGAGGATTATTGTTCATTAAATTCAACGAATTTTATTAAATTAATCTATGTTAAAATGTAAAAAATCTGAAAATTTTAAGAAAAATTATAAAATTTCGATTACTTTTACTATTACCATTGATGTGCCTTTGAAAGCGTCTCTCAAGGACCTTTCTTATGACACCAACATTTTATATCTTTCCTTTGGAAGAAATATGAAAAAACAATCATAAAAACCTCAAAAAAGGCCATATTTATCCTTTGATCCAGCTCGCCAAATATTGTCCCCAGGACAAAAATTTTGAGAAACGCTATCTTATAATCAATTAAACTTTAATTTTAGTCGGGAACATCGACACCTTATTTTTCCTCCATACAAAAGGGGCCACCCTAATGTCTGTTCGCGTACTCGATAATTTGTAACAATTTGCAACAATTGTTACTGCATTCTGTTCGCGTACTTTTGAAAACATACAACGAGAGAGTAAGAGAGCGATAAAAATGACAGTTCGTTGATAGAGAATTTTTTGATTTTACTGGATATTTTCTCCCCAGTAAAAATATCCAACATATGTTCACAACATATGGTTGAAATATGAATACGTAAACAAACCAAAGAAAACGAAAATTTGTAAATTTTAAATTTTTTGAAAGAAATATTTAAATAAATAACACACGAATATTAAACAAGTAAGAGTGCTATATTCGGCTGTGCCGAATCTTATATACCCTTCACCAGAGTGTTTTTAAAAAATCATTTTCCCGACTATATTATAGCAATAGCAAAACATAATGAACAACAACAACGCTAAACGATATAAACACACAAAAAACAAAATACACAAGGCAGTAAAACCAACAGACATCTAAACATACGAAACGAAATACAAAAAAACAAAAACAAAATACACAACGCAATGAAACCAACAGACATCCAAACATACGAAATTCAATACACCAAGAAAACAAAAACAATATACACAAGGCAATGAAACACACAGCCATCCAAACATACGAAACGAAATACTCAAAAAAACCAACACAAAATACAAAGGCAATGAATAAGCAGTGTTGTTGTTGTTTATTTTTTATGAAATTTTCAGAGGTTGTCTCGAATTTTTGCTTATATCTCCGTTGTTTATGAACGGATTTTGCTGATTTTAAATAGGAAACTTCTCGAAAGCATGTCTGATAGAATTATTGAAGATTTGGATCCCGAAGATATCTGGGGTCTTCAGAAAACTGATTTCAACAGACAGACAGACGGACATGGCTTAATCGACTCCGCTATCTATAAGGATTCAGAATATATATACTTTATGGGGTCGGAAAATTATATTTTGGAAATTGCAAACGGAATGACAAACTTATATATACCCTTCTCAAGGGTATAAAAATTATTTGTAATTAGATTTATTATAATTTTATTTATAATTTTGTTTTTAAAAGAGTTCGTTGTGAAAAATCATAACAAATATTTGTCAATCTAGCGTTTTTAAAACCACTTAGTTTTTCTTTCTCTTAGCGATTTTGTGTAAATTTTTAGATTACTAATATGTTTGTAACATGAAGTTTTAAAACAATATATTTGTAATGATATTACATGTTTTATTAACTTTAAATATCCATTTATTTATAAGAAAAATCATAGTTTCAATTGTTTGTTTTTTTTTTTGTATTTTTTAGCGATTAAGATTTCAGTAAAAGGGCATTACTTTACTTTATAAACAAAAATTTGAAATTTTTTTACTCGCGAACTTTTTTGAATATTTTTTTGATTGAGAGTAAATTAAAAATTACTCTCTATCATAAAGTTACTGGATATTTTTACCGGAAAGTACGCGAACAGACCTAATAATAAATGTTTTTTGTCTTTAAGTATTTGCAGTACAAATTCCGAAGCAATTAATAAATGAAACTCCCAAAGAAACGCAATTGAAGGCAGTCAGAGAATTGGTTCACCGGACCCTGCTGGAAAAAGATTTACTGTTTGAAATCGATATAAACAAAAATTTTGAATTTCGCAGCTTTCAGGTAAATAAAAGACATATTTGAACTACATATTTGTATAGATACTAGGGTGATCGATTATTCGACATTTTCCAAAACCCGATTTTCGAATAGTTGAACAATATATAACAATAAAAGACATATTTGAACTACATATTTATATAGATACTAGGGTGATCGGTTATTCGACATTTTCCAAAAACCGATTTTCGAATAGTTGACATTTGAAAAAAACCGGTTGATATTTTTCAAATTCAGAAAAAAACGGGTTTTTATTGTAATAACAAAATCTATTTTATTTTGAAAAAATTAATGTTTCTGTTTAAATTTGGTGGCCCGAACTGATTTTTAACAGTTTAAAAGATTATAAATTTACATCTAGTCGTCTGATTTACATTATTTCTTTAATGTAAAAAAGTGGGATACTTCTTTTAAACATAAGGAACTATATAATCCTAGCTTATTCTAATATCCCTGTTTAGACAATTTTCATAAGCATTCCAACACTTGCATAATATTTTAGCCGTAAATTAATTATTGTAATTGGAATATAATCTTAAGATTGATAAAATTTTATCAATCAGTTATTCCAACAAATTTTACAAATAAAATTTATTAATTAATTAGGAAAATCAAAAAAGTTTAACCAAAGGTGCGTTAGAAAAATATATTCTAGTTCCTGGACTTCAATATTGTTAAAATTTAGACGGGCTGTATTATTATTTACTTCAAAATTAGATTTAAGTAATCTTTAATTCAAGGACATATGAGTTATAAGTTTTATGATATGTTTCTCAAATAGTAACTGTTATAGTTATACCCTACACCACTATAGTGAGAAGAGTATTATGCGTTTGTGCTGATGTTTGTAACGCATTAAAATATTAGTACTATACCCACCTTAAAGTATACTGATCCACTCAGAATCACTTTCTGAGTCGATTTAACGATGTCCGTCCGTGTGTCCATGTAAACGTTGTTATCAAAGTACAGGTCGCAATTTTCAAGATAATTTGATGAAATTTGGAATACAGTTGTGCGATGAAAGTTCGCACAACTAAGTTTTATACAAGCCTTGATGACCTTGTCGAATTTCGAAATGATCGGACTTCACAAAGCCCCCTTCAGAAAGTGACTTGAATATCCGCAATTCATTTATTAGCACAGTTATTGCAATGAAATTTAGCACAGACAAATATTATATATATTATTTAAATATTATATAAATACAAATCTATCCAGCCCATTTTATCGGGATCGGTCCACATTTGCTCCTATCCCCAATATAAAGCCTCTTTTAGAAAATAAGTTTTTCTTCAATAAATTGCTTAAATAAATCGGAATCAAGGTAATATTAAAGATAAATGCATTATTATGAAAAATAAATCACATTTAATATTCATAACTGGTGTAGGGTATCATATAGTCGGCCAAGCCCGACTATACTTTCTTACTTGTTTAACTTTAATTTTATTTCTTATCCATAACTATTTGATTTCAATTAATATTTTTTTCATTGTTTGGTAACAGTTATAGACAAATATTTCTTAAAAACAACTATTATATTTAAATAAATATATTATTCGCCTTTTTATATTATTTATTGATATAAAATAAGTAAGTCAGTTATGTCATAACAGTACTTTTATGTTTTACTTTACGTTCTTACAAACTTTTTTATTGCATCGCTTAAAAATACCAGTATAATTCGACATAATGAAGTTTTATAACACCCAATTTACACGATGATTTTTTTT
This sequence comes from Lucilia sericata, assembly GCF_015586225.1. Taxonomy (NCBI): domain Eukaryota; kingdom Metazoa; phylum Arthropoda; class Insecta; order Diptera; family Calliphoridae; genus Lucilia; species Lucilia sericata. The sequence continues at coordinate 184,544 of NW_023994108.1, read as the reverse complement.
CATGTTTGCCCAGACGTCTGTTTTCATGTTTGTCGATGATTGCTGGTGAGCGGGGTAGAGAAGAATGGGGGGTAAGAAAACAAAGGCGCAATTTACATGAAGACTTTTCAGATGTCTGTTTTTTCCAATTCTCTTTTGAGAATCTTCCAAAAAATCATCAACATTTATACGGTGATTTTTTACATGCAACTATGCATGTCTTTTTTTGATGTTTAATTGTATAATCCTTTTTAATTACTTACACCCAATTTACACGATGATTTTTTTCATGTTTGCCCAGACGTCTGTTTTCATGTTTGTCGATGATTGCTGGTGAGCGGGGTAGAGAAGAATGGGGGGTAAGAAAACAAACATGATTTGGGATTTTCATGATTGTTTTTGACATTCCTCTTTAAACTCATTCGTACTGTTGATATTATGCTCATGTAAAAAAATAATTATGTCTTTTTTTTACATGAAAACATTAAAATTTGCATTAAAAAAATACTATAGCGTGTAATTAAATTTTTTTTAAATCAAATTAAATGGTTTTTATGTTAAAAATTTCATTTTATTTTTATTACGAATAAGTAATTAAAAAGGATCATACAATTAAACATCAAAAAAAGACATGCATAGTTGCATGTAAAAAATCACCGTATAAATGTTCATGATTTTTTGGAAGATTCTCAAAAGAGAATTGGAAAAAACAGACGTCTGAAAAGTCTTCATGTAAATTGCGCCTTATTCGTAATAAAAACAAAATTAAATTTTTAACATAAAAACCATTTAATTTGATTAAAAAAAATTTAATAACACGCTATAGTATTTTTTTAATGCAAATTTTAATGTTTTCATGTAAAAAAAAGACATAATTATTTTTTTACATGAGCATAATATCAACAGTACGAATGAGTTTAAAGAGGAATGTCAAAAACAATCATGAAAATCCCAAATCATGTTTGTTTTCTTACCCCCCATTCTTCTCTACCCCGCTCACCACCAATCATCGACAAACATGAAAACAGACGTCTGGGCAAACATGAAAAAAATCATCATGTAAATTGGGTGAAACATGATTTGGGATTTTCATGATTGTTTTTGACATTCCTCTTTAAACTCATTCGTACTGTTGATATTATGCTCATGTAAAAAAATAATTATGTCTTTTTTTACATGAAAACATTAAAATTTGCATTAAAAAAATACTATAGCGTGTAATTAAATTTTTTTAAATCAAATTAAATGGTTTTTATGTTAAAAATTTCATTTTATTTTTATTACGAATAAGTAATTAAAAAGGATTATACAATTAAACATCAAAAAAAGACATGCATAGTTGCATGTAAAAAATCACCGTATAAATGTTCATGATTTTTTGGAAGATTCTCAAAAGAGAATTGGAAAAAACAGACGTCTGAAAAGTCTTCATGTAAATTGCGCCTAAGTTGGAACCAAAATCTGTGTGGCTACGTCGTCAATTATCTATATATATAAAAATGAATGTGTGTTTGTTTGTATGTTTGAACGTTATAGACTACTAAACGGCTGAACCGATTTTCTTGAAATTTTCACAGCGTATTTCTGCATGTCTGGAATAGGTAATAGGCTACTTTTTGTTTCGAAATTTCAAGTGGGCGATGAGCCACGCCCACATTAAGAAAATATAAAATCCGTATATTTGAGATAATATAACAGTTAGAGTCCTCAAATTTTGTCGGAGCCACTTTAGTGTCAATATGATCATTTAGGACAAAAAGTAGGCGGACTAGCATTAGGGGGCGTGGTACCTCCCATATAAATTAAATACAAAAATTCGTTTATCTGGGAAACTAATAGAACTAAATTCTTACGGCTGTATTTATAAAAACTTATTTTAGGTTTATTAAACAATTTTAGGCAAAATTCAGGAAAATCGTATTTATAAACGTGAAATAGCTTAAAACACCTTCAATAAACCATTGACAATTAGAAGAATTTTATTATAGGCTCGACCCTTCTTTAAGCCAACAATAAGTTGATTTTTAACAATTTTTTTCTCAGATAAAGATTTTTCCGGTAATTTTAGGTTGATTTCGAAAACTAATTATGGTTTCCTTTAAAATAAAATCTAAAAATTCTAATTTTAACGTTTACAAATTTGTAAATAAAATCCCAGAAAATTTTTAAACGATTATATTTTGAGGAAAAAACTCAAATCTAGGCATTATTGGATTAATGCATGAATATTTGACAATATTCCAATTGTCCAGCACTATTTTTAGGCAATTTGGAAATGCCCGTCTGTCAACCAAATGATGGACAAAATCATTTGATTTGGCTTTTTCAAAGTTTGTTGGTTAAATATAATGCCATAAAGTAATTAACCATGTAAATTATATTGATTAGTGTTATACTAATGCAAAATATATTCGCCGGCATTAAAATTAGTCAAATATCAAAGAAATTTATCAATATTTGCAAAAATTTATCAAAAATTACAAGGAAAATAAGTTAAAATAAGAAAATGTGTCATAGTGATGTATATTTTGTCGCAAAATATCCGTTATTCGGATATTTTAATATTAATAAAAAATATATGTTATATTTATACATATATTTATTTTTCTTAAAAGTTTGTTTTTATTGTCAAAAATCTATTATAAACAAAAATATGAAATTAAGAAAACCGAATCAACGAATATTTTATCCTAATTGTACGCAACTCTAACACATAAAATGACAGCCATATTGTACAGTGCTGCCAACTTAAACATAAATCAGCACAATAGTTAATATACGTTTATTATTAGTTTATGAATATCATAATTTTATTAATGGTTTTTAAGGCTAGAGTGTGCTTTAACTATTGAGTGCATTAAAAGCAAAATAAGATTTTTTTATAAATACAAGCGTTAAAACTTTGCACGAAGAACTTTAATATTCATCTGAACATTTTTAAAGAAAAAAGAGCGGACCTTCATCTGGGGGGCTTAGAGCCCCCATATGAATAAAATAGAAAAATTCGTATATCTGAGAAACTATTAGAGCTAGAATCTTTAAATTTTACTTGAAGAACTTTGACATTCATCTGAACATTTAGAGTATAACGGGCGGACTTCCAATGGAGTACTTGGTACCTCCCATATGAATTAAATACAAAATTTCGTTTAACTGGGAAACTAATAGAACTAGATTCTTAAAATTTTGAACAAATTATTTTAATATTCATCTGAATATTTTGGAGGCAAAAGGGCGGACTTTCATCCGGGGAGCATGAAGCCCCCACATGAATTAAATTCGTATATCTGAGAAACTATTAGAGCTAGAATCTTAAAATTTTACATGAAGAACTTTGACATTCATGTGAACATTTAGAGAATAACGGGCGGACTTTCAATGGGGCGCTTGGCACCACATATATGAATTAAATACAAATTTTTCATAGATAGATAGAAATTGGCGAAATTGCAATAATTTGTTTGGCATCTCTCATATGTAACATATTGTTAATCTGGAAAAATATTGTAGTTAGAATTTTCAAAATCGTTAAGTGGGTTTTTTATTTAATCAGTTTAAACGGCTAAACTGATTTTCGTGAAATTTTCACAATATCTTCCTGTATGTCTGGAAGGAGTTATAACTGCTTTTTATGTTGAAATTTCAAATGAGCGAGGTCCCACGTATAGAGTCCCCAAATTTTGTACAAGTAACTTTTGTTTAAATACAAATATTTTGGACAAAAATAGGGAGTTCAGCAAAAGCGGGCGTGGCACCTCCCATATGAAGTAAATACTAAAATCTAATTATTAAAATATGTATATCTAGAAAACTATAACAGCTAGAGTCCCCAATTTTGGAGCCTCTCACGTGAAGTAATTACAAAATAAATTCTTCAAATTTCGCATGAAGAACTTAAATATTCATCTGAACATTTTGGAGGAAAAAAAAGCGGACTTTCATCTGGGGGGTCTTGAAGCCCCCACATGAATCAAATAGAAAAAATCGTATATCTGAGAAACTATTAGAGCTAGAATCTTCAAATTTTACATGGAGAACTTTGAAATTCATGTGAACATTTAGAGCATAACGGGCGGGTGGCTTGGCACAACATATATGAATTAAATACAAAATTTCGTGCATCTTGGAAACTCTTATATTATTCAAATTTTTTATAGATAGATAGAAATTGGCGATAGATAGAAACTGGCGAACTTGCAATAATTTGCTTGACATCTTTCATATGTAACATATAATAAATCTGGTATTTATTTATACATATTCCTTTTAGGGTAGCAAAGCACACTGGGTAAAGCTAGTAATAAATAAAATAAAGTATTTAATTTATGTACGTTGGTCTCTTTTGTGTGGCCTAAAATGAGTTGATTTAATTCTCATTTCGTTTATAATATTTCTTCGAAAAATTGCAATTTAATATAAACCGGTTTCGGTTTTTTGGAAAAATATTAACACGCCTAGAAATAATAAGAAAACATTTTTATTTACTAAAAACAGTTAATTGAAAAACATAACTAAACCGAACAGAAATGAGATCATATAATTATGATAACGAATATACACTGACAAACTAAATTAATGGCACAGAAAGTACATTAAACTTTTGTTTGTTTTATTGGTCATACTGAAGAGATTTTTAATAAAGAAATGGTTTCACTGGATAGAGGGACTAGTTTTCCATTAAATTCAGATTGTTGCATTTTAGAATTAACATCATATTACTATTTATTTAAAAAATAAGGAAAAAAGGTCCAATTAGGTTGAACAAAATTATTGGCACACTTCATTAAAACTATTTGATATTGGTTATTTGCGATTTCACAAAAAAATTTAGGACCATAAATTTTTAAGATAGTTGGTAAGTGTACCAATAATTTTGTTCAGGAAAAAGTTGGTACTTTTTTATCTCCATTGTTTAATAAAAAATATGACAAACATTTTGTAATGCAACAAAGTTAATTTTGTGGAGAACCTATTAATCTATCTAGTACAGCGTTGCGCGTTCATATTGTTCAAATTACGAAGATTTTCGGCAATTCACACGTACACTACCCGATCGAAAACAAAACTCACAGCAACAGCGTAAAAATACAAAAAATTATCTTCAGTTGCCTAACAGCATTCAACAATGTAGGTTGACGTCGCTTTGTTTCAAAAATTGCAAAAACAATTTGTAAAAACAACAACACATTTTGTAAACAAGAGAATTACTTGCAAAAACTCGTACACTCCAAAAAATTTCACTAATGCATAAGAATGAAAACACATAAAAACAGTATTTTAAATACTTTTTTTACACATTTTAAATAAAAAACTTTATCTTTGTGAAGAGATATACATTTTTCTTTTCTTTGAATATGTTTTATCTGTAAAATTTGCCATTCTACTTGTTATGAAATTTCATCATAACAAGCGTAATTAGGCAATATTTTTTCTAAGTGTTTTTTAGTATTTTCTCACCACCAGTGTGACCAGGTCTCAAAAAATGTTGCGGCTAAATCCCATCCAAAATAATGCTAGAAAAAATGCTAAATTGATTTTAAAATGCCAAAAAAAATGCTAAAATTTTTTAAATGTTTTTATGAACAATTCATATTAATTTGTAACTGAAATTCATTGTAATTTATATCAAGTAAGAAAGTATATTCTGCCGTAGTTGACCATATGAGTATAAAATTTGATTTATTTTTCGTAATAAAGCATTTATGTTGAATTGAACCTTGGTTCCGATATATTTAAACTAATTTTCTGAGAAAGGCTTTATACATTTGTATATGTATGGGGGCTAGGTAAAATAAAGGACGGACTTTAACCATTTTTAAAAGGTTTTGTCATTGGATCAAAAAGCATACGTGCTTATTGTTTTGAAAATTTCAACCTCTACCAGACGGTCAGACTTACATGGCTTAATCGATTCAGAAAATGATTCTTAACCGATTAGTATACTCAAACGTAGTATAGTGGAGTAGGGTAAAAAATTAAGTTCCGTGGTATTAAGATAAACAGAAATGCTAAAAATTATTTCAAAATTTTTGTAAATTTAGCAATATGTAATGTCTCTAACTTTAAAATTTTTCTGAATGCAAAAATTGCATTAAAACTCTATTAATTACACTAGTTGCTCATGGTATAAAACCTATATGTGTTTTCGGAAGGAAAAGTATAATATTTCTAGTTTTACTTTTTTATATAAACAATTTTATTTGTCTTCCTCAAAACACTTTAAAAATGTTTTTCATGTCACAAAAATATTGAAAATTCCGTTGAAATAATTTTAAATCTCGGTGAATAGATGTCAGGTTTATAACTCATACTTCCAAGATTTTTTCGGAAAAATATATATGAGAATGTATAAAATGAATTGAGAGATATATTCAAATCCGTAAGTTTGTAATTCTGGAATAAATTGTCAATAATATTTTCGAAATTTATGTATTTTTTTTTAATTAAAAAAAAAAAAAACGTGACAACAAAATTACTAAAAATTTGGTAAAAATAAAAAGAACAGAAAGTAGGATGAGAAAGTCTTAATTATATATTATTGATTTTTTTCAGTACTTATTTTCAATAAATTAACAAGAACTCCTGAAGGATGATAAAAATTAAAACCTCTTTATTTCGTATAGGAAAAAATAAAATTTGTTAATTAACCGTCATACATAGCCTTTTCCAAAATTATATGTTTCATTCCATGAGCAAAAAAAAGTATTAGTTTGTAAAATAGCGTACTGAACGTATTTGTAAAAATATATGAAATATCTTGAATTATTTCTATCACCTCGAATTTAAAGAAGCATTGGGTTCCAGAAAAATATTTTAGAATACAACATTTTAAAGTATTCACTTGTATTGGCGTAATTTTAAGTTATTTATCTTCATGAATCTTTTTGCATTATTTTGAATTACAGTCTAAATTATTACATTTCTCATATTTCTTGTTGCTTGTGTTTGGGTAGACATTTAATTCTGATTTTTTCCGGTTAAACCTATTTCCAATATAAATCATGTTTGCAAAAATTTGTCTTTTTTTGTTTATATACTAAAATTGCAAAAAAAGCTTAAAATGCTAAAAATATTTTATAAAAATGCTAAATTAAAATTTTACAGCTAAATCAAAATAAAAAATGCTAAATCTAGCTGCAAAAATGCCAAAATGGTCACACTGCTCACCACTACAATAACAGTTTCTTAGCATCTCTCTTTCTGCGCTTGGCTGATCTAGTATCATTCTACTGTGTAATTGGCTTTTAAAACAGCTTTTTTTAAAACAGCTTTTGCCAGATGAACAAACAAATAAGAAAATTATACATTAAAAGAAAATATTTTTTAAGTTTTTAATACACTAAAATCCATGAAAACACACATTTAGAAAAAAAACCGGCTATTTGAGGAGAAAAACCCGGTTTCTTCAATATTCGAAATGTGAGCTTTTCAGAAAAATCGAAACCGACTTAACCAAAAAACCGGTTATTAAAAACCGGGCCGATTACTCTAATTATAAGGTAGTTTAACGGAGTAGCTGATTGTTTTTTGCTAATACACTTTTGATTTTTTTACATGTATTTTGACAGCGTGCTGGCAAACTCCATATATAAAAAATAAAATGAATTCGCTCTGTATTTCTGAATTCGCCGACGACACTACCTTATAATTAATATATCTTGATTAGGGTTCTATAAATCGACTTTCGAATAATCGAACAATCGACTTTTTGTCGAAAAAAGTCGAAAAGTCGAAGTCGACTATTTTGTTCCAAAAAAGTCGATAACTCGACTATCGTCTATGAAAAAAGTCGAAAAGTCGACTTTGTAAATAAAAGTCGAAAAGTCAAAAAATCGGAAAGTCGAAAAAAGTCGAAAAGTCGAAAAAAGTTGAAAAGTCGAAAAAAGTCGATAAGTTGAAAAAAGTCGAAGAAAGTCGAAAAAAGTCGGAAAAAGTCGAAAAGTCGGAAAAAGTCGAAAAGTCGAAAAGAGTCGAAAAGAGTCGAAAATTTTAAAAAAGTGGAAAAGAGGTCAAAAACTCTAAAATAGTCGGAAAAACTCGAAAAAAGGAAAAAAAATAGTCGAAAAAAAGTCGAAATAAATCGAAAATAGTCAAAAAGTCGTAAAAAATCAAAAAGTCGGAAAAAGTCGAAAAGTCGGAAAAAGTCGAAAAAAGTCGAAAAGTCGAAAAAAGTCGAAAAGTCGAAAAAAGTCGAAAAAAGTCGGAAAAAGTCGAAAAGTCGGAAAAAGTCGAAAAGTCGGAAAAAGTCGAAAAGTCGACCATTTATAAAATACTAAAAGTCGAAAAGTCTAAAAGTCGACTTTTAAATAAATGAAAAAGGTCGAAAAGTCGAAAAATCGACTTTTCATAAAATGGAAAAAGTCGAAAGGTCGAAAAGTCGACTTTTAACTAAATGCAAAAAGTCGAAAAGTCGACTTTTCGTTTCAACTATAGAACCCTAATCTTGATCTATCTCAACCACAATGTCGCCAAACACAAGACCAAGGCGAATTCATATAAGGTGGTGTTATTCAATCAGCTGATAATTTTTTTCTTAATTCTCCTGGTTTACGTAGCTGTCAAAGTTTGTTATTGGTTACATTTTTATATTTAAAAATTTCCGTTAAACGGAGAAAAACTTCGATAATATTTTCAATTATTTATGTAAAAAATCTGAAAATACCAAGCATCACGTAAACAAATATCATTTTATTTAAATAATGGCATAATTGGTATGTATACAAATATGTTATTTAAGAAAAATATTTTTTCTATTAAATATTAACATATTACACAATATTGTTTTATATTTTATATTAAAATTGTGTAGATAACGTGATTAATTAAAAAAATCTCTTCCGGAACACTTAATATTAAGAAACGCATATGAAGTATTTACCCGGCTGGCGGCAGCTGACTTCTACGTTATGGCTTAATTTTGAAATCTATTAAATGTTAACAAATTAAAGAGATTAACTAAAAAAAGTCTGTTCCGGAACGCTTTATATAACAAAACCCATATGAGGTATTTACCCATCTGGCGACTGCTACATTATGGCCAAAAATTGAAAATTACTCCGCCGGAGTAGAATTATCCATTCGCATCAAATATTCATTCATTCGTAATATATTTTCATGAATATGTACTTTTTTATATTTATTTTTCACAAAAAATTAAGTTTTACTTAACTTCAGGCACTCACTTAAATTTTGCAAATTAATCTGCCGGAATAGAATTTTTCGTTTGAAACAAACATTATTCAATTCAGAATATATTTTCCTCACAAATTTTAATATCTTTATCATTATTTTTTAATAAAATATAAACATTTTACAAAAATTTTTCATCAAATGAATTCGCCGTACTTATGGTTTTTGACATCTACGTAAATCAAATGCAAAAACAAAATACATGTAAAATGTTGTTGTTGCAGAACTGCCACCACCTTATCTGAATTCGCTTTGCACAAGACGATATTTTGCTCTCCATACAAAATGTATGTATATCGAAAACTAAGTTTTATGCAATCCTTGATGACCTTGCCAAATTTCATAAAGATCAGGCCTCATTTGACCCTAGCTCCCATACAAAGTCCCCTTCAGAAAATTACTTGAATGTCCAAAATTAACTTATAAACACAATTATCGCGATGAAATTCAGCACAAATAAATATTAAACAAAATTTTATCGGGTTTGGTCCATATTTGCCTCTAGCCCCCATATAAAGCCTCTTTCAGAAAATTAGTTCTTCATCCATAAATTGCTTAAATATATCGGAACAAGGAAATGCTTTATTATGAAAAATAAATCACATTTAATATTCATAACTGGTGTAGAGTATCATATGGTCGGTCACGCCCGACTATACGTTCTTTCTTGTTTCAATATTGCTTTTGTCACACGTTCGTAATTTTGGTAGTTGCTTTATTTCTACTCTGCTCTCACAGCATAAAGATCGTATGCTATTACTATCACACAGGTATAAGTGTAGCCACTTCCAATAATTTTGTTTTTTTATTTTTTTCAAAAGAAAATTATTTTTTCATCTGTTAGCTTATTAAAATGAAATTTTTTTAATAAAAAATAAATTACTACAAAAAGATATAAAATTTACAGCTAATAGTAAAAAAAATATCGTCAGTATATTATTGGTTTGACCCACCGACCATTTTTAAAAAAATTGAGTTAGGAGTGGATTATATATAATTTGGACATCCTCTTTCATATTCCGAAACCCATTTTTCAAAATTTGATACGATTTCCGAGATATCAGGTGTTAACTTTGGTCTATATACACAATTTTAAGACTAAATAAATATTGTTTTGCTCCATATGCCATTGTTTGGCGTATAGACCACAATTTTCATACAAAAATTGAAAACAAATTAATCACTATTGTTTTGCGTCACTGCCATAACAAAAACGTAGATCAAAGCACACATAACAAGGTGTTTTTAAAACTCTTGTTTACATTATTTGTATTAGGGTTCTATAGTTGAAACGAAAAGTCGACTTTTCGACTTTTAGACTTTTTGCATTTAGTTAAAAGTCGACTTTTCGACCTTTCGACTTTTTCCATTTTATGAAAAGTCGATTTTTCGACTTTTCGACCTTTTTCATTTATTTAAAAGTCGACTTTTAGACTTTTCGACTTTTAGTATTTTATAAATGGTCGACTTTTCGACCTTTCGACTTTTTCCGACTTTTCGACTTTTTCCGACTTTTTTCGACTTTTCGACTTTTTCCGACTTTTTTCGACTTTTCGACTTTTTCCGACTTTTTTCGACTTTTCGACTTTTTCCGACTTTTTTCGACTTTTCGACTTTTTTCGACTTTTTCGACTTTTTCCGACTTTTTTCGACTTTTCGACTTTTTCCGACTTTTCGACTTTTCGATTTTTTACGACTTTTTGACTATTTTCGACTTATTTCGACTTTTTTTCGACTTTTTTCAACTATTTTTTTACTTTTTTCGAGTTTTTCCGACTATTTTAGAGTTTTTGACCTCTTTTCCACTTTTTTAAAATTTTCGACTATTTTCGACTTTTCGACTTTTCGACTTTTTCCGACTTTTCGACTTTTTCCGATTTTTCGACTTTTTTCGACTTTTCGACTTTTTTCGACTTTCTTCGACTTTTTTCGACTTATCGATTTTTTTCGACTTTTCGACTTTTTTCGACTTTTCGACTTTTTTCGACTTTCCGACTTTTCGACTTTTCGACTTTTATTTACAAAGTCGACTTTTCGACTTTTTTCATAGACGATAGTCGAGTTATCGACTTTTTTGGAACAAAATAGTCGACTTCGACTTTTCGACTTTTTTCGACAAAAAGTCGATTGTTCGATTATTCGAAAGTCGATTTATAGAACCCTAATTTGTATATGGATTTTGACAGATCTATTACACTGATTGTTATTTTTCAGCATACATAATTTGGCAGTTTTTGTATACATATAAAATATGTGCTGGTCTGGTAACACCATCTTACAAATTTAGTGAAAATTTTGCACATAAACAACAACAATTCATAAATAATTTGAGTGCCGAAGTAAAAAATGCAATTTTCATCACCAACTCCGTTTTTTTTTTTGAAGAAATTATTAATTAAGTGGTATTTAATTGTTTTTCTGACATTTTGTTATATATATGAGGGCAGGGTCACTTATGGGCCGATCCTCATAAAATTTTGTAGAGTGTTTGTGCTTCCTATAAAACTAGTTTTTGTTGAATTTCATCGCTATACTGGTATTTCTAAGCCAGGTTTGACTATTTAACCTGTATTCTGGGCGGACACTTATGTATGTATATGGGGCTATGGGTGAAATTGTTGTCCGATACTGTCCATTTTCAATACCAAGCAACCTACATCAATAAAAACAAGTAAGAAAGTATAGTCGGGCGTGGCCGACCATATGATACCCTACACCAGTTATGAATATTAAATGTGATTTATTTTTCATAATAAAGCATTTATCTTCAATATTCCCTTGTTCCGATACATTTAAGCAATTTATGGATGAAAAATTAATTTTCTAAAAGAGGCTTTATATGGGGGCTAGGGGCAAATATGGACCAAGCCCGATAACATTTTGTGAATATATTTATATTTACATAATATTTTATTGTGCTGAATTTCATCGCAATATTTGTGTTTATAAGTTAATTTGGAACATTCAAGAAATTTTCTGAAGGGGACTTTGTATGGGAGCTAGGGTCAAATGGGGCCCGATCTTTATGAAATTTGGCAGGGTCATCAAGACTTCTATAAAACTTAGTTGTGCCGCATTTTATCGATATATCTGTATATTTAACATAATTATGAGCTCAGAAGCCCTTTTCAGGGGGTTCTGTTCTATGGGGGCTAGTTGAAATAATGGACCGATTTTAACCAATATCTTCGTCCTTGGGTCAAATAAAACGTACGTGCCAAATTTCATCCAATTATCTTGAAAATTGCGACCTGTACCTTGCGCACAAAGTTTAATCGACTCAGAAAACGATTCTAAGCCGATTGGTATACTTTAAGGTGGGTCTAGGACGAATATTTTTGTATGTTACAAACATCAGCACAATTCCAATATACCCTCCCCACTAAAGTGGTGTAGGGTATAAATATTTGTGAAAAATTTCAGCCTTCTAGCTATTTTCGTTCGGATCTTTTTCGATGGTGGGCATAAAAAATACTCATTTTGTATGGATATAGACCCTAAAAAAGGAAAACAAAAATAAAAAATTGATATAGACCATAAAACACGAATTTTTGTTTTCATTAAAATCTTAATAACTTTTTTCCAATTTTACATAACGGTGTGTAAATTTATAATTTTGTTCAAAACATATGTCGAAATCAAGTGTGAAAATTAAAAAAAAAATCGATTACGTAAATTTTGAGAAAAGTTTATATAAACCTTCTTATTTGTTTTTCTCAATAACAAGTGTTTGGCGTATGGGTCAAACCTGACGATATGTATATATACCCCCATCAAAAAAGATGGGGGGTATATTGATTTTGTCATTCCGATTGTAACACACGAAATATTGATCATAGAATAACAAAAGTATATATATATTCTGGGTCCTTATTAAATTCTAAGACGATCTAGCCATGTCTGTCCGTCCGTCTGTCTGTTGAAAGCACGATAGAGTCCGAACGGAAAAAGCTAGAGAGTTAAAATTTTCCACAGAAATTTTATGGTTAAGGTTTGTTTGGTATTGAAAATGAGTAATATCGGTTCATGTTTTCGCATAGCCCCCATACAAGTGGCCCTCCGAAAAACTGCTTTAACAGACATACATAACAAGTTTTATGAGGATCGGTCCATAAATGATATATGATCTCCCCAAAAAAATGACTAACGCTCATTACTGGCTTAAAAATACGAGACTAGCGCTGAAATTCGGTCCGTCCATAATTGACTCTACTCCCCATATAAGGTACCCCTCTATGACTAAAGCTCACTACTGTCTTAAAAATACGAGTATAGTGCTGAAATTCATACATAAGTAAGTTTCATAAATCTCTCTATTGAAAGTTATGAGAATCGGTCCATAATTGACCCTACCCCCCATATTAGGCCCCTTCAGAAAATGACTTTAACGCACATTACTGGCTTAATAATGCGAGTATAGTTATGAAATTCGATATACAGAAGAAAGTTTTGTACAAGCCAAAATCTCTCTACCGAATTTTACAATCGACCCCGATTAAGCGCCCATATATGTTCATGGTTTAAAAATTGGACAAAAAATTTTATTTTTAGAAGTGAATATTTTGTTAATATGAAAGGGATGTGTGAGGGGACATGTCGCAGGGTTTTTTCTTAATTCCCTTTTAAATGCTCTTCGTAAAATAATGAAAGTTTAGATGGAGACTCAAAAGGCGTGCGACATTTTTTTGTTAGTGTTGCCATATTTATGGTTCTTAAATGTTGTTTCTATTATTTTGTTTAACAATAAATATGTTTATATTTAAAATATTTGTTAATTAAATATTGTGTTAAAAATGTTTAACAAATATATGTACTTTAATAATTTATACAAATTTGGCGAAATAATACCCAATTGAATATTGAAATATGAGTTTAGCTGAGAAATAATGTTATTTCTATAGTTATTTATTTAATTACTAGCTGTGCCCTGTTATTAAGTAATATAACTTTTATTTTAGTAATATAATATTTAAACCAACAATGTTTTTAAATTATGTCATTCTTTTGTATTTTTCTAAAATTTATTGCAATGCTTTATGATAAACAACATTTTTGGTTTTACCCTCATTGGTCAGTATGAATAGTGCTGATGGTTTTCCAACACGTGAACATCCAACGTATAGCTGACCATGCGAAAAACATGGAGTTTCAAGATTTAACCCACAGACTTCCAACGACTGACCTTGCGAATTATTTATGGTCATAGCAAAATCTAGACGCACTGGAATCTGAATACGTTTAAATTCGAATTCCATATCAGACGATGTAATTGGTATACGTGGAATTAGTACGTTTTCTCCTTTGTATTTACCAGTTAATATAGTTGCTTCAATAATATTGCTTAACAATTGTTTTACAACCAATCTAGTCCCATTACATAGACGTGGTGGATTTACATTCATATATCGTAAAAGAATAATTGGTACACCAATTTTTAATTCCAAAATATGAGGCGGTGTACCAGGCAAATCAAGCGAATTTAAAAATTCCATTGGATAATTTACAATTTGATTGGAATCCACAACGCCATCAACTGATTTGTATTTTTTAGCTTGACCATTAATCTTGTTTTGAATTTCGAGGTTGATTTCATTGACGCCTATGTTTTTTGCAGCTAATATATCGCGAGCACTGAGTCATTGATGATTGGTATAATTACGTATTATTTTAGGATATACCTTTGAAATTAAATTTTCTATAGATTCAATAGTAACACAAAAGTCAACAGGTAATGTTATTAAGCCTGTTGTTCCGTCTATAGGAACTTTTCCATTTCCAATGTTCAACAACTGTTTTGCAAATAAATGGGTTGATTGATCATTTTGTAAGTTTACTCCCATATTTTCAGTAAGAGAACCGCCATAAATAAGATGCTTTCAAACATGCGTTTACCTCGTCCGCTGGTGTTGATTGCGTTATCACAGGTAATGTTTGCTTAAAGTCGCCTGATAATAAAATAAGAGCATCCCCAACAATTTTTTCATTACTACGCAAATCTCTCAACGTTCGATCCAATGCCTCCAAAGCCTTTTTGTGCGACATTTTGCATTCATCCCAAATAATAATTGTGCATTGTTGGAAAACCTTTCCCATTCCAGATGATTTTGAAATATTGCATGTTGGCGTGTCTTCAAGATGTATTTTAAGATTTAATTTTAAAGCAGAATGAGCTGTTCGTCCTCCATCTAATAAAGTGGCTGCAATTCCAGAAGAAGCGATTGCTAATATTAGGGAAATTAAAAATGTTTTTCTTGTACCTCCGGGAGCATAGTTCGATATGTCTGTATGGTCATTTACAGTTTTTCCTTTTCTAAGACGTTTGATTTCTTTACTTGACGTGTTCCAAGTATAATATCGTGGAACCTCTGAATACAATAACGTTTTTGCAAAATAATCACTTTGACACAATGAAAAAATGTTGTTAATGTTGATACTGGTGGTTGTGCGGATCTTTGGATAACATTTTCTGATGTAAAATACACTATTTGTCCATTTTCTAAGTGAACAGCCAAATGCATTACAGTCGGATATCTTTCATGTATCGGATACGAAAATATGCGCTAAATAGCTTCATTGCTGCTGATGTATCTCCCGATCTGATATTGACGAATTTCGTCAATATTATTTTCAGGAGCTACTCCAAAAATAGCCATATCACTGGCAGTGATTCACTGCCTTTGTTTACATATTTACAAATGTATTTAATAGATTTGACAGAATTGCAATATTCTACATTTATATGTGCTGCGAAGATCTTGGACAATTATTCGCGATATTGTGTTAATAAAGAAATATATGAAATAAATGTATTTTTGGTACAAATGTAACAAAATGTTCCTCCTTTTTCACTCTTTTTGGTGTTCTACGCAAAAAATTTCAGAAATAAATATCTTATAGTACTGTCTAAATGAGAATCTTAATATCTGTAAAATTAAAAAAAAATATGTATGTATTTAAGATGTAATATGCGAAAATCTAATACTAATTCGCTATATATCGGACAATAACTAAACTTTACAGGAACACTCCTCACGCCCTATATAATATATACATTTGGTCACGTTTCGTCCAGTAGTTTTTGAGTTTATCGATTACGAGCAAACATTACTCATTTATATTTTATTTATTCGTGATCAGCACACGAAATAATACTGGGATTAGTAAAAATTATTTGCAAGGTTTCTTCATCGTTGGTCTGTGTTATTATTAAATTGTGGAATGAAGGGAAAATCTTAATAAAAATTGGCCAAATTATTGGAAGAACGTATTCGTCTTTCAAGCGAGTAATTAACAACTTCAAAGAAACCGGAATTTTAACGTCCAAGCCACGATCTGATCGACCAAGAAGACTATCAGAACGAGAAGAGCGCAAAATAATCAATATGGTAAAAGTAAATCCGCGAATAACATCATCAAAAATTGTTGAAAATGTAAATTAAACATTATATCCAGAAACTCGGGATTTTTAAAATTAATCCTGGGATTTGTTAAAAAAAAAAATTATTTTCTTTTTTGAGCCATAATTTCAATTAGTTTTTAAATTACGATCTTATTTGTTTAAAAAATATATAAGTTTGTCATTCCGTGTGTAACACCAAGAAATATTCATCTGAGACCGAACAAAGTATATATATTCTGGGTCCTTATGAAATTCTGAGTCGATTTATCTATGTCCGTCCGTCTGTCAAGATAATTTCATGAAAGTCATCACACATTCGTTTCTACACAAGATCTTGATTCCTGCTGAAAATTGCCAGAATCGGTCCATAATTTCATATACCTCCCATACAAAAGTACATATTTCCGGAAAATGAGTTTTTTGTTAATAACTTCCGTCAGAATGTCGATATCTTCACAAAATTTTACAAATTAAAATCTTATGTCAATGGAATTCATTGAGAGAAAAAATTTTCTGGATCGGTCCATAATTGGACATAGCTCCCAAACGAGGTCCCCTCCCGAAAATCACTTAAACGCGCATAACTCATTACTAAATTAAGATATCCATATAAAATTTGGAATAAGTATTGTATTATAAGTATAAGGACCCTTCACGAAAATCATTTAAACGCGCATAACTCATTACTAAATTAAGTCATCTATATAAAATTTGAAATAAGTATTGCTCATATGCACAGAAATATTACTGTGAAAGCTTTTTTTTTTTAATTGGTCATAGCTCCCATACAAGGTCCCCTCCCGAAAATCACTTAAACGCACATAACTCATTACTAAATTAAGAGATCCATATAAAATTTGGTACAAGTATTGCTCTCACATACAGAAATATTACTATGAACTTTTTTTTCCGATCGGCCCATAATTGGTCATAGCTCCCATACAAGAACCCTTCCCGAAAATCACTTAAACGCGCATAACTCATTACTAAATTAAGATATCCATATAAAATTCGGAATAAGTATTGCTCATATGCACAGAAATATTATTATGAAATTTTTTCGGATCGGTCCATAATTGGTCATAGCTCCCATACAAGGACCCTTCCCGAAAATCACTTAAACGCGCATAACTCATTACTAAATTAAGATATCCATATAAAATTTGGTACAAATATTGCTCATATGCATGGAAATATTATCATACAAGGTCCCCTCCCGAAAATTACTTAAACGCACATAACTCATTACTAAATTATAATATCCATATAAAATTTGGAATAAGTATTGCTCACATACACAGAAATATTACTGTGAAATTGTTTTCCTATCGGTCCATAATTGATCATAGCTCCCATGCAAGGTCTCTTTCAGAAAAACACTTAAAGGCACATAACTCATTACCAAATAGTGATACCCATAAAAAACTTGGCATACATACTATTTTTGTACACAGAAATGTTATTTCAAAATTTTTTCACGATCGGTTCATCTTTGGTCATAGCTCCCTTACAAGGTTCCCTCCCTCCTCCTAAAATCACTTCAACGCACATAACTCATTACAAAATATTGATATCCATACATTTAGCACAAATATTGTTCTTATATACATAAATTGCACTATAAAATAGTTTTACGATCGTTCCATATTTGATCATTGCTCTCATACTAGGTCCCCTACAGAAAATCACTTTAATGCACAATATTCATTACCAAATAATGATATAGATACAGAATTTTGAAATTTTGTCTTTATATACATAATTGTTCATAGCTCCTTTTACGAAAATCTCTTAAACGCACATTACTCATTACCAAATATACAAAATTTGGCACAAATATTAGTTTAGTATACAAACTAATGCAAGGTTCCTTCAGAACACTGTTGCCAATTTAGCTATTTTCTCGTCAAATCTAGCGATTTTTAATCCCATTTTGCGGGGAAAAATATGATTTAGCTATTAGCGGGAAATCTAGCGATTTTTCTTTAGATTTTAAGGAGTTTTTATTCATTTATATATTGATAATATCGCTTAAAAGTTGCTACGAATGACGATATTTACATATATGTATGTATGTATGTATGTATGTATATAAAAATATGCATTCAATGTAAATTATTTGAGTTTTAGCTGTGTGTATTATACTTATTTTGAATGCTCTGAAGAACATAATTAGGAGCAAATATTTGTGCGTACAGGTAAAGTTATACGAAAAACTTTAAAAGGGGTATATTTTGTTGTACTCAATTAAAAAACGAATATTTAATTATTCTAGTCTTTTAGTAAATGAGTGATATGATAATAAAATTTACCATAATTCTAAAAATTAGCGAACATTGGAAAAAAGTGACGAAAGGATCGATCCATAAAGTCCTAAAAATTTACAACATTTCTAAGGCGTATAGGGCCGCATATCGATATTGCAGATAAACTTCCCACAAAAGGAGTGTATAATAATAATCTTGGGTGCCCCGGTAGGCTAGTTGGTAGTGTGCTAGCCTGTCAGTCTGGGGGTTGTGGGCACAAAGTATACAGAGGTGTCACTTTTGACATTTAAAAAAGTCTAAAATCAGCTTTTGTTTGATTTTGAAATTGTTTGGTGAGAAGAGGTATATAAAATACAGCTAAAAAAAATTATTGAATTCGTTTTGTGCGAAAGAGAGGGAAATAGTTTTTTGCTCGTGACGCCTCTGTATACCCTGTGTTGTGGGTTCGATTCCCAGCAGAGATCCTGGTCTGCTACACTACAACGGTCGTATGGTTATCGTCACCCTGCTCGGTAAATTAGGTTAGAATATAATTTGTAATTGTATTGTAATGGAAAAATAAAAATTACTCTTATGCCGAAAATAAAGGATCGATCCATAAAGGCCAGCATTTCGAAATTCAATTTATCTTTACAACATTTCTAAAGCAATCTGTATAGGGTCGCATATCGAAATTAACCTCAACTTGACATTTTTCCTAACCCAAAGTGAAAATATTTAACATAAAAAAAGATTATCTTATGTGTTTGTTATAAGATGTGTTTGTATCACTATCCCATTCCTACGTATGTATATAGATTTTAGCGATAAATCGCTGACTTTTTAGAATAATATAAAAAATCTGAAAAATTTAGCTAGTTTTTTTAGCTATTTCTTTTCAGAATCATATAATAAATATTATTTTGACGATTTATCGCTAAATTTTTCAAAATGTCTTGAATTTAGCTATTTTCTAGCTATTTTTCAGTCGACTTTAGCGATATTTTTGGGAAAAAAGTTGGCAACAGTGCTTCAGAAAATCACTTGAACACACATTACTTACTACTAAATTACGATATAGATACAAAATTTGACTGAAATATAGCTTTTATGTACAGAAATTTAGCTTAAAGAATTTTTTACGATCGGTCTATAATTGGTCATATCTCCCATACTAGGTCCTGCCCCTAAATGCAATTTAACCGTATTTAACTAGTTGTATTATTAATTTGTGTAGAACAAAATTATATATATGTATTTTGAAAATCCTTAAATCTTTCACACACATGTATACATTAGGGCGCTATAAAATTATAAAAGAAAATGGGGTTTGTAATGTTCAAGAAATCTTGGAATTGTAACAGATTTAAGCTGTTTAATTGGGGTTCTTCTATTTAAGACATGAGAAAACTTATTTCTACAAATATTTGATCAATTAAAAAAGTATTAATATAAAAGTAGCTGGTGGAGGGTATTTAAGATTCGACTCAGCCGAATATAGCACTCTAACTTGTTTCATTTTTAAATTGGGGAATTATTTCATAATGAAATAAGTCCCCAAATTTGAGGACTTATTTCATTTTTGTTTTGGGGAGTTATTTCATGACGCCGCTTATACGCTGTTACACGTTTTAGCTCCAACTCGCTCTATGTCTCATAGTACATGTCGACTAATTTTTTTCAAATTTTATTCATAATTGGACATTGCACTATGGGCCAGAGAGTGATGCTGTGATAAGGGATGTAACATAAATTATGTATTTTTAGCTAATATTAAAAATATATAAACTAATACTAATACTAAAAATATAAGTGAAATTATCTGTGTTGGAGTTAAAAATATTAAAATTTGAAAATATCATGCATAAATTTCTATTTGATTTTATACACAACCAAACTGTGTGAATTTCTCTGGAAACGATGCACACCTTCTGTTTTACACATTTAAAAGTTTTCAGAGCCTGAACGTTCGGTTGGTCGGACACTAAATTTTAATTTAAGAAAATATGTCGCGCTGATTGATTCTAACTTTTTAGTTAAAATGGTTATTTACTTCTTCTGTAAAATTTTCAAAATATTAGATAGGGCCGTTTATAACATTTAATGGTTATTTGCAACTTGAAATGGTTGTAATTAACATATGTTTGCATAATTATCATTCTTTAGTTGTTGAGAAAATAATTATGATACAGTGAATAATACCGTTGTTTCTACTCAAATTTATGCCATTAACATATATACATATGTATATAAGTTTATATTAAAAAAATAAAATTTATTATAATTATTAAATTTTAATAAAGCTTACCTACAAAAAGCTTGTATATAAGAATGTTATTTCTTTTCGAATTTTATAAAAAATTTCATAGATAATATACCTATCAACACAAAATACCGTCCAGTCGAATAGTTCGTAAATACAAACCATTTGAAATCCGTCGGTTGAAAAAAAAAGAACAAAACGGTTTCCGGTTTCAGATTTTTAGCTAGATAACATTGGGAATATGTGGACAAAAAAACGTTTTTTAGTATGTCTTAATAATATGTGTAACATATTTGTATCTCTTTTTATTTCCATAATAGATATATAAAACAACAACCAATAAAATTGTCATTATTGGATACGATGCAGTGTCTGCAGCTAAAGGATTCCATCACTATCTGAAGTACTATCTTCATAAAACAATTTATTGGTACAATAAGCATATAAATATCGAAGATGACATCGAATTGCCTTATGTTAATATAACATCAAAATCATTTAGTTCTGTTATTTATTATCAAAATGTCTGTACGTGGGGTTATAGCTTCGTATGGTGGAATTGGTCGAAGTGGGTTGAGCACATTGATTGGATGGCAATGATGGGTATAAGTTTTACAATAGCACCAATACAAGAGCAATTATGGTATGAAACCTATTTAGAAATGGGTTTAACCGAGGATGAAATTGATACGCATATATCAGGACCCGCATTTCTACCATGGTAAGATATTAATAATTATAATTTTAACTAATAACAAGTTAGAGTGCTACATTCGGCTATGCCGAATATTAATTACTCTTTACCTTAAACTAATTATAAAAAAAATAATAGTAATTGTAAAAACTTTTTTCGCTTTGGAAAATTTTGCGACAAAATATAATATTCATCTTTTAATACTAAGATTAAATGATGTTAAAATGTTATTGGGAAAAAGCTGGTTCTTATGCGCATTCTTCCGGTAGCTTCCTCTTCTTCTTAAATGAATTTTAACAAATTATCTGGAATATAACATTCAGCTATGAATTACACTAGTTTAAAACGATTTTTCTTATGATATAAAACCTAAGTATGTATATGGGTTATTATTTAGAAAAATTATTGGAAAAAGTCTAAGACTTCATTTTTTAAATTTTCCATTCAACCTTACTATGACTATGTTGAAAATCTATTACAGAATATGGTATTATGTATGCCGTATTTTAATGGAAAATTCTACAGAAGTGTTGATGTGTATTTTACTGGTGACAAAAACTTTCAAAGCTGAATTTGGTAGTCACTTATTTGAAATTATTCGAAAAAATGTTTATGATTCTAAAATAATCTCTGAATCTAAAAAAGAAAATCTGAAAATTCAAACTAATGTTTGAAAATGTTTTAATACCCCATTTACACATACACGAAGTAGATTAGTAGATTTCGTTTGAAATCTTTTTGCAAATCTAGACCGTTTACACTTACTCTTCTTGACATTTAGGAAGATTTCACTTTTTCTAATATTTCCCGGAAATGTATGTGATGTGAAAAATAAGAAGGAAAAATGGGATATTTATTAAAATTTTATTTATAATAAAAATATATATTTAAATATAGCATTACCTTTTATTTTAAATTAACTTTTTATTCATGTTTTTCAATTTATAAAAATTCTACCGACATTTTAATATTTTTTGTTTGCTTTTGGTGTTTCTCTTTTTTCTTGTGTAGCGTCATATTTTTAGTATTAGAAAATTGGTGATGTTTCTTTCAAATGACATAAAAAATAATTTTCACTACTTATACAACATTGGCAAAAAAAATAATATTTAGCCCCATTAACTCCAACTCCGGTTATCGTTTAACCCGTATATATTCTACCGGTTAAAATATTTTTTGTATGAAAACTGTCAATTTAACCTAACGAGATACATTGAGATAATGGGGGTTAAAGTTATATATATTTATATAAGCAATTGGTTTTTATGTCACAAAAATATTAAAAATTTCGTTGAAATAGTCTTAAATATTTTTTTCATTTTATTTATACTTTATTGAAGCTTTTTTATGTAGAAATTTAAAGTAGTTTTAAAATCTTAACCTAACCAAAGGTTGTAACTGCCCCTGCAATTTCAACACAAAAGCCAATAATTTGATTATCTGGAAAAACCCAGTGTTTCCATTCTTCTCAATCGTTCATGATTCCCTGGAAACTGGAGAGTTTGATCTCTTCACGTATTATAGGGATTTAAGATCCCTACGAATATTATTATTCCTTGCCATTTTTCAACATTAGACGAGGCGGCTGTTTCCACATGTTTTGTACAAAAGAAGATTGTACAACCAGTACAATTGAGCAGCCTTTAATTTTATTTGTGTAACATTGGCTTCAATATTTTGGGTCCATGTTAAACGGCGATCAAGATAGATACCAATATATTTATCAATTTTCTCGCCTTAAAGTAAATGTGACGTGAGTATATTTTGTTACATTGGCTTTTATTTTCCATTTGCCAAGCCATTTTTCCAATTCGCCGATGTGAGACTGGAGTTTTTCAGAAACATTGAAGGGTTTTCATGTATGCGGTATCATCCGCAAAAAAAATGTATAAAAATAAATACGTGATTTTTTAATAAAAACATTAAAATTTGCATTAAAAAAATACTATTTATTATTTTTAATCAAACTAAATTGTTTTTATGTTAAAAATTAAATTTTACTTTTATTACGAATAAGTAGGTAATTAAAAAGGATTATACATTTTTGTAAATATTTTGAATATATCTCCCAAAATTAGGAGACACCTGTTTCGTACTTTTTTAAAATTCGATCCTTTTTGGGTGCAAAAGGGAGAAAACTGTATTTTTGGTTCTTTTTTTAGCACATTAAGACAACTTTTTCGATTTATTGAAGTATTCCTATTAAATTACGGACTAACTCTGTTATATTTGTTGAAACAAAATTTTTGTTATTTCACTGGAAAAAAAAAGTACAAAAAAAGGGAAAAATGGGAAATTTCATTTTATTCAAACTCATTGAGCCAATTTTATAAAATTTGAAAAAGTAGTTTATTTACTCGCACAAAATAAGCTATTGATATGTTATTTTGGAGTTCGAGTACTAAGGCCTATATAGAACCAAGTTCAAGTAAATTGTTTGGTACTTTTTGAAAGCACATACACGGTCCTCATTGAATAAGACTTTTTATCCCATAAATGGTACTTTTTGAATTTTCTAAAATATTCAACCTAGGAACATAAATATTAGCATACATGGCCTTGACTGAGTAATATTCTTTGGTACATTCTTCAAATGGTACCTTTTGGATTCTCTATAATGGTAACATGACACACGGTCCTTATTAAATGAGAATTTATTGAGAGAGATTTTGTACTTTTTCGTTTTTCCGATGGTACTTTTTGATATTTTTACGATATTGAACATAGAAATATAATATATAAAATGTAGGGACCTTAGTGAATGAGAATCTACTGAAAGGGACTTTTTCATTCATCAAATTAAATTTTTTGAATTCTATATAATATTGAATACAGAAACATAAAATTTTTGATGAAATGAGAATCTATAAGATGTATTTTATAGTACTTTTTTTTAAATAGAACTTTCCAAATTTTCTATAATGTGGAAGCTAAACGAGTGAAACTAAAAATACAAGCTTCTTACTGAATGTGAATTTATTCACATGATATTGAACGTAAAAAACTGAAACATTAAAAATATTTTTAATCAATTTTAATTTTCTATAAAAGTAAACAAAATTTTGTATGTATTTAATTTCGGTTAGGGTAGCGAAGAACCCAGGGTATGCTAGTACCATATACATACTTTGGAAACTACATACCAAAGTAGTCCGACTCTTTGACAGCAGTACCTAACTCTAAGCATGTGTTAACTCTAAATTTGTATTAATAACAAAAATGAACAGGTATTTCAGCATTTAAAATTTTCACCAGACATACAGAGTTTTATAAAAATTCATATAATTTAATTCGTTGGAATTTTCAATACAAAAAATGTAAATCTGCTTCTAAATTAAAATTTTACCACACAACAATAAATGTCAATAATAAATAAAAAAAAAAAAAAATAAATGCGGTAGATATTTTGCGACGTTGTGACTTAGAACAAGATGCAAATTCAAATTTTTTTTATTTTATTCAAGCTAAAACATTATTGATTTTTTAAATAATATTAGCAATATTTTTTAATGTAATGAATTTATGAAAATAATATTTATTTCTTTAATAAAGATCGTGTGATAGCAAAGTTCTATGGTCGATTGTAATTTTCCTATGGTGTTAGCATTTGCTGTGCCAAGCGATATCTTTTCTTGCTGTGATAAATTTTGCAAATTTTCGCTGATTAATCCCGAAAATTTAACACTTCCAGTAAAAATAAACATTTTTTACGTCCTTTATGAATTTTACTCCTCTTTTACATTGAGGACTTTTTCAATGGACTTTCTCAATTTTCTTTTAAATGCCCTTCGTAAAATCTTAAATGTTTACATTGAGACTTTTAAGGCATGCCTGCTTTTTGAAATTATGAGTGTAAGAGTTGCCATTTTTATAATTCTTAATTTATTGTTTTAAATATTTTATAAATGAATAAATCTATTTTTTTAATATTTGTTATATTAAATATTGTTTCAATTATTTAAGTAAATATTTATATAAAAAATTTATGAAAAAATACTAAAATACTTTTAAATACATATTTTTGCTACTACTATAAGCTGTATGTTTAAGTTCATCTTATAGTTATATATTTTTTATTAAAGATATAATAACATTTTAATACTCATAACATTCGAAAAAATAAATTATTTTTAAATTAATTGAAATATGTAAAAAATTAAATTATTGCAAACACTAATTCATGCGTGAGAATATTCGCACACGATCTTTACTCTGTGAGAGCAGAAGTCTCAATCTAAACCGGCACTTATAAATAAATCTCTCTTGAATATAAAATGGATTTAAAAATCAAATTGTAAATTTAAAAATTGTTGTTTTTCATTTATTTATGTTTTGTTTTGTAAATTTTTTATTTTCATTTGTCAGAAATTTATGTAGCCCAAAGAGCTAGTAAAATTTTATTCGCCTCATATCTATGAAAAATTTACTTTTACCAGTAAATTGCTATTGTTTGGCACACACTCAAACATTAATTTTAAAATTTTTTATATTCACAAAAAATTAATATATAAGACTTTTTTTATAAGCAAATTGTGGCATATACAAAAAATTTTGTTTATAATCACTTTAAGGGTGATGGCAACTATCAAACAAATTTACACACACACGATTTTTTTGGATTGTGTTAGTGAAAAAAAACTCACACGCACTGGTTTGATGAAAATCAAAACACTTTTGATTTTCAACAGAAATTGAAGCAGAAGAAGCATACATTGAAGAAGAAGAATCATAAATTCATTTTTATTTAGTTTTTGGTGAGACAACATCACATTTTTTTGCCGCAAGTAAATGAAATATGGATGAAAAAAATTCATACTCGATTTTGAATTTTCGGGGCAACCAAACTTAAAATTTTATCGTATGTATCTCCATCCATGCGTAAATAATTTCGAAAATCATTTGGAGAACTCAATTTGAGCTCATTGAGCAAATTTTTGTGCGAAAATACATTCCTTTTCTTGTACCACTCTTTCATGCACAGACGCTTTACGTCCTTTTGCTTCTTTTTTTATATATTTTATAGCTATGCAAAAATTAATTTTTTTGGACATATTATCTCGAAGGTTTTTAATAAAAAAAATTTTTATTAATAAGAAAATAATTTCAAAAAATAAAAAAATGACATTTATATTAATGGTAAAAATTTTCAGTGTTGACACAACGCATAAAATTTTTTCATGCACTTTTTATCAGCATGCGTAAAAAAACGATGTTGCCGTCGCAAAATCTAAATAAAAATGAAATTTATGCTTCTTCTTCCTCAATGATTGCTGGAATAAATTACTAACACATAAACAAGTTTTGATCAAATGTAGACGTGTGGCCATGCGGCTTTAGCGATATAGTCCTCAATTTGTGTGCAATTAAGGGTTGTGACTATAAGCGAAAAGTACTGTATACTTTTTAAAGGGCCCTTCAGACGAGAAAGTAAAATAAAATAAAACACATATTTTTTGTGTTTACACGATTGGTATAAAACAATAACAAAGTAAAATGAAACAACTGTTTCACTTTTTTATGTGTTTACATAAAAATACATCCCTGATCTAATGCGACTTGCTCGTTTTTTGAATCATTTTAAAAAATGAAGAGAGCCATACGACTGTCAAATTTTCCATCCGTATTCTCTCTCAATGTGTGATGGTTTCGTTACATATTGCGTTTAGACGATCCCATCCGTTCTCTTCTACACAAAATTTTGACAGATCATATTACTTGTGTACTCGTGTGAAGGGGGCTTAAACAACATTTTTTGATACGTCATCAATGCAATTTTTTTGTACTTTGTATTTAAATGATAGCGGTCACAATCAATACGTCAAACTTGTGCACGAAGTAAAAAAGTTGAAAAATCTTCAAGTTTGGCGTACGAAAGAGAAGAGAAAATGAAAACAAAAACAAAACTGTCGAAATTATTGTTTGTATTTTTTGTTGTGTATAATTGTGATTTGTGTGTGCACCATTTTTAAATTAAATATTTTTTTAGGTATCACTATTTTTACGTTGCGTAGCTGTCAGTCGCAGTTTTTCGTAAAGTATTGTATGTGTTTGGACCTTAAGGCTGGTATTGAAAACCTAGAGTCGCCCTATGAATTTGGTTTGAACAGTCTTAAATTTGTTGATTAGAAAGCAATCGTTATGAAATTTAGATAGTTTTATGTACTCAGAAATTATATTTTAAAGTATGACTTACATCGTGTCATATTATATTCTACCCCCGGGTCATATTATATCCTACCCTTCAGAAAATGGCTTTAACCTTCACAACTGACTGAAAAAAGTATGAAGTGATAAAATTTTTGATATCTCGAAAATCAAAGAAAATGTAACAGAGGTTACCTTTATTTTAAAGCCAAACGATTGAACTTTGAGATGACATTACATGTAAATAATGTTGACTCCGCGATGTACCAATATATTATTTTAAAGGGCGATTATGATATATTTCATGATTGAAAACGATAATGATGTAATTAAGAAAATACAATCGTTTGAAAAACTTCAAACATAAAAATAATTTACATAAATAAAAAACTTTTAAATAACACAAGAAAACTAAAACGAATATTAAAATAAAATCAATTAATTTTTGGTAAAAATTTTGGTAAATAATCGAAATAAAAACGAATAAATGCAAATTTCGATATCTCAGTTTTGTGGTAAGTTGACATTTATGCAATTTTGAATGAATGATATATGAATGTGTATGTATGTACATATGTACCTTGTAAGATTTTGTGAGTTAACTAAAAAACAAGTTAACTTTTTGCTAACATATTATGGCTAGCTTCAAAGTAACTCAAAAATGATCAAGGAAATGAACAAACATTTAAAAAAAAATTTAAATAAAAAATGAAATAGAAACTCATAACAAATTTGTCAAACTATTTTTTGTATTGACCTTTGGTGGCATTACCCCATTGACTACAATTAAGAACACTTAGACCTGGTCCACACTAGGAAACTTTTGTTGAGAAACTTTTTCTAATTCTCTTTTGAAGTTTCCTTAATGTCCACACATAGAAACTTTTGTTTCAGAAACTACGTATTAATTGCATTGATTTGCTGTTGTACGATTGAGAAGAATAACAAAACAAAACAAGTTTCCGAGTACGAGAAACTCCGTACCGCGAGAGAGATGAATGATATTCTTTCTCTTTCTCTCTCACGCAAAATCAAAAGTTTCCTAGTGTGGACCGGCAGTTATATAACACAACTTTCTTCATTTTGGAAGGACTCGTCTGACTCGCGAAATTTTTTTTATAACTAGGTGAGGTTCTTGCTTCGTGAGGTTCTTTGCTTCCGAGCTGCTGTTTCTACTGCCCGAATTAATAATTCAGTTTTAATTTAAAATTTTGCTTCCTTCCTTCTGCAATTTTCCCTTTTTTTGCTAAGAAATTACGTAAATGCGGATCTTTAAATTCAATAATTTCTTGCAAACACCATGGATATCAGGAGCTGCTGTTTCTACTGCCCGAATTAATAATTCAGTTTTAATTTAAAATTTTGCTTCCTTCCTTCTGCAATTTTCCATTTTGTTGCTAAGAAATTACGTAAATGCGGATATTTAAATTCAATAATTCCTTGCAAACACCATGGATATCAGGATATCATAAACACATGTCTGATAAGGACATCATCCTTTAATAAAATTTCAAAATGCTCCTTAGGTAGCACCCTGAAAAATATAAAATTGCTCAAAACGCGAAAAATGCGCAATTCGGGGTAAAGTGAAACTAATTTAGAACATTTCAGGTTATTCATTTCTTTTTATTTCAGGTTTAACAAACGTTAACATTTTTTAAAAACTTTCATGAAGTTAACATTTTAAAATCAAATTAAATTTCTTTAAGGTTATTTTAAATATTGACTTTTTTGAAGTAAAGGGATATTATTTCCAATCATTTTCTAGAATATATGTATATAAACTACTATCACCTCTAAGTTATTGAGTATTATTTACACACGTTCCAGAATTAACGTTTAAAAATAACGATAAAATATAGACTCTACGAAAAAAATTTTAACAAGTACGAGTGCTTTGTTCGGCTATGCCGAATCTAATATACCCACCATCAAACCTCTCCTTATATGAGAGGTATGGTGAATTGTTGAAAGTTTTTCATAATTTTTTAGACCTTTTTTGTTTCATATAAAACATGTTTACATGTTTCATAAAAAACATGTTTACACTTTCCGCATTTAATTCGGTAGGAAGATTTACGTTCTTATAAAAGTTTTTTTAGGTTTTGGCTCGTAAGAAACTTACTTATGTCAAATTTCATATCTACACTCCTACTTTTAAAGTAATTATCTGAGGGGACCTTATATGGATGTAGGGTCAGTTATAGACCTAACCACGTAAAATTTTAAAGTAATTATCTGAGGGGACCTTATATGGATGTAGGGTCAGTTATAGACCTAACCACGTAAAATTTGCTAAAGAGGATTTTGCTCGTAAGAGACTAACTTATGTAAAATGTCATTGCTATACTCGTATTTCTAAGCCAGTAATGAGCGTTAAAGTTGCTTTGTGAAAGAGACCTTATATGGGGGGTAGGGTCAATTATGGAGCGATCCACATAAAATTTTATAGAGAGATTTTGGCTCGCATGGAACTTATGTGTGTCGAATTTCATCGCTATACTCGTACTTTTAAATCAGTAATTAGCGTTAAAGTCACTTTCTGACAGGGACCTTATATGGGGGGTAAGGTCAATTATGGACCGATCCACATAAAATCTGATAGACAGATTTTGGCTCGCATGGAACTTATGTATGTCGAATTTCATCGCTATACTTGTAGTTTTAGGTCAGTAATGAGCGTTAAAGTAATTTTCTGAAGGGGATCTTATATGGGGGGTAGGGTCAATTATTGACCGATCCATATAAAATTTGGTAGAGAGATTTTGACTCGCATGAAAATTATGTGTGTCGAATTTCACCGCTATATTCCTATTTTTAACCCAGTAATGAGCGTTATAGTGATTTTCCGAAGGGGACCTTATATAGGGGGTAGGGTAAATTATTGCCCGATCCTCATAAAATTTTGTAGGTAGATTTTGGCTCATATGAAACTTATTTATGTAGAATTTCATCGCTATACTCGTACTTTTAAAACAGATATGCCCGTTAATGCTGTTTTTCGGGGGTCTTCTTGTATGGGGGCTATCCGAAAACGTGGACCAATATTGCCCATTTTCAATACCAAACAAATCTTATCTATAGATAGTACTTGTTGAAAATTTCAACCTCCTAGTTCATTCCGTTCGGACTCTATCGTGCTTTCAACAGACCTACAGACGGACGGACATGGCTAGATCGTCTTAGAATTTAATAAGGACCCAGAATATATATACTTTTGTGGGTCTATGACCAATTTTCGATGTGTTACAAACGGAATGACAATATCAATATACCCACCATCTTTTTTGATGGTGGGTATAAAAATGTTTTGAAACGATGACTTTGACTGCGTGCAGTAGAACAGTGTTTAGCATTTCGCAAAAATCAATTACGAATTTGAATATATTGGTAATAGGATGATATCACAAAATTATTTATATTCACTGTTCCAAAATTTGAATTTCGAACAGGAAAACTGGTAGTTTGAACCATAGTGCAATGGAAAATGAATTTTTTATTAAACAAGTAAGAAATTATAGTCGGGCGAGGCGGACCATATAACACCCTACACCTGTTACAAAAATAACATGTGATTTAGTTTTCATTAAAGCATTTAAGTTGAATTGTACCTTGCCTTGAATTATACTTAAGCCATTTATTGTTGAACAGAATTGTGGACATTTGTATAGGGGCTATGGTCAAATGAGACCCTATAATTAAAAATTCATGAGAGTCATCAAGGCTAGTATAGAACTTGGTTTTGCAGCTTTTTGTAGAGATACGTGTATAATAAACATAATTATGAACTTAAAATCCCTATTCGTCGGGTTCAGTTGTATGGGGGCTAGGTGCTTTTGATTTGTATTTTTTATATTTTTTCGTAAAAATTAATTTTTAAACCATAAGGCACAAATAAAAATCAGGCAATGATTTTTATTTTTTGAAATTAATTATAAAACTCATTATGCGATATTTACCTTTAAAACACATTAAAAATGAACGGGTTTAAACAGAGATTAATAGAAAATTGGTAAAATTTCTTTATCACTGATATCATCGACCAAATTTGCTGAAATTGTGCAGAAATTAGATTCGAAAATTGGAAAATTAAAATTCTTCAGGTGATTTTTATTCTTTGTTTTGAAAAATAAAAATCATTGATTGATTTATATTTTTTGTTTGAATAAATAAATATTACTGGGTGAGTATTATTAAAAAACATAAATAATTTTTTATTGAAACAAATAGAATAAAAATAAAAATCAATTTTTATTTTAAATTTTTATTATAAAAATCAAGAAAAAAAAATTATTAAAGAAATCGATTGAAAAAGCCCTGGGAAATATTTTGGTACATTCAAAACATTTCTAAGACGATTCTTTCATACTGATTTTTTTAAGCAAAAAATGGATAATAATTATTTTCGGTCTCTGATATGTACCTTTGTGTGGGGGCTATGTGAAATTTTGGACCGATTGTTTTGAGTTTGAACATAATTGATCCTTGGGCAAAACAAATAACGTGTGCCAAAATTGATCGAATTATCTTTGGTAGTCTGAGGAAAGAAATTACTCAAGAATTAGGTAAAAAAGGTATTTTTTCGAGGTAGTGTGAAAGTTTTGCTCATAACTTTTTGCTTTGAACCGATTTTTCTCATTTTCAATACCAAACTGCTTAGAACAATAATGAATATTTTCGATGAATTTGGTTAAATTCCTTTGCTTAGCGTGTTTTACACAGACAGACGGACGGACATAGCTGAATCGATATAGAATTTGAGAAGGACCTAGAATATATATACTTTGTAGGGTCTTAGATGAATATTTCTTGGTGTTACACACGGAATGACAAACCTCTATCACTGATAATGGTGGACTTACTGGATTAACTTATATCGCTTATCAATAAAATATTTAATAAAATTATAAAATAACGCATATTATTAAAAGAAATTTTTTTCAATGTCGAAATAAAGAGCATATAGACGCCAAAATAGAAACTCCTCTCCGTGAGCGGAGATCTGCCCAGGAGAAACCCTGAGTAACAGGGAAGATCCGGAACCTTGGAAAGACATTGCAAACTATTTAACCGGACTCGGCCTCAGTATACTAAATAACGTATCGAAGATAAAAAATTCCTATCCAAATCTCATCTCCAATCGGAATCTATCACACGGGCAGGTGGATAAGAAGGAGAGAATGAAACTCCTAATGGACTCTCATTTCCAATCTGGTATATCGAGTACCATAGATGGGCCGATATTGGAGGAAGGGGAGGCTAACACAGAAATAGTTATTACATCTGGCATGGTTAATGTAAAGCCACGATCGGCAACACAGACTACTCATACGCATAGAAAATATAATTCAGTCTCATATGAGCTGTTATTGAAGAAGGATGTGTTGTTGCTCGTTTCCTGCTTTTGCAATGAAAATGAACGAAAATATATTAATGCAGGGATGGATAATTCTAATTATTGTACTTTTTTAGCACCTACACTACATATTAAGTAGTTTTTAGAATTATAAACTTTTTTAAATGTTTTTTCTTATAACTTAAGTATCAAATTACAATAATTTACCAAAATATACATATATGTAATTATGTTAAATCTTTACCCTTAATAGGTGTATTTTTTTAACTTAGTTAAAAAGCTCATATTTCTATTTCAATATTTAAAATAAATATGTGCAAATAAGACCAAAAAAGTATTTGCTACTATTAAACTAAAAAATATTAGTTTCGTTTTAGATTAATATTATTTCTAATTTTCAGTTTTCCACGCATGCCTTGTTGTGAAGATGAGAGTACAACTTGTTTTTTTCGCTCTTACACTTATACAAGTGCAAAATGTGGTAGTATATGTCTGCCGATCGCGGATGTAAAGGGACGATCGGTGGAAACTGCGTTAAATGAAGTTGCCCACTACATAGGTGAATCCTTCGACATTAAACAGGGAAAGGATCAAAATTACTTGTGTAGAACAGCTGGGAGGTTCTGAATACGTCCTTGAGCTCAACCGAAAGGCCTCAATCATATAGTAGCTATATAGGCGAAACCGAAAGGGTTGTCAAACAAAATTTATTGTTCTCTTACAAACGAAAAAAATATTTTTTATTCTTTGACATTTCATTTTAATTAAAACTGAAAAAGGAAAAGTTGTAAAAATACATTTATTATTTAGTACCTTTTGAACAACTGCGTTTATTTTTGTGCTTCTACTAAAATTTTCTCACCAGTTAGGTTTTTGACAGGGGACTTAGGTCTTTGAAATTCCCTTTCGCCTATATGCTACTGTATGGCTAACCCGGCGAAGATGGAAATCTGTCTTTTCACAAGAGAGACAAAAATTTCTAAGTATACTGAACCCTGTTTTCTGGGCAAGAAGATTCCTGTGACAGACGGAGTTAAGTTCTTTGGTGTAATCCTTGACCGGAACTCAAAATGGAGACACCACATAGATAGGGCGATATGTAGGAGGACTTTTTTGGACAAAAAGTGTTATATCAAACTACTACGGGGAGATCAGCGTATATGCTGCTTGGGTAATAAGCGGTGCCATGAGATATGAGGCGACACTTCCAGCCGAACGGCTTATAACTTCAGGCGAACTGGCCAAAAGCGGTTATACTGTATAAATTGTAAGGTTATGAACAATCACCGGACGTGTCCGATCGCATACCAGATACAGAATATGTCAGAAAAGTTGAAACACCGATCCCAGATACAATGTCTTGGTCAAGCATAACATTAGAGCACATACCCGTTACTACACGAATGGTTCTAAATTGGGGAACAATGTGTGGCTGGTGTTCTATATTGAAGACCCAGAAACAGAAATATACCACCGTTTACCTAATCACAACACAAGCTTGCAGGCAGATGTCCGAGCAATAACGGAATGCGTAAATTTAAATAAATACTCTCCCAGAGGTGAGATTTACATCATATAGGTACCAGACCACTCGGGATTAGTCGGCAACGAAAGGGCTTAAATAGGAAGGGAGCTCGAGATAGTTAACCTGGCGATCGCAAAACCATTCGACGCAATGAAGGCTGAATTAAAAATATGGGTGAGAAAATCTCATAAGGCCTCTTGGAATAATGAAACGGTGGGTAGAACCACAAGATCCCTATAGGGTGAGCCTAATGAGAGCAAGAGTAGAAACATATACAAGATTCAGACGAATGTAGAGCATGTGTAGAGGACAGTGAAACTCTGTAGCACTTTCTTTGCTACAGTCGAAGTGAGATGCAAATATCTTTGGAGTGATATTATTCCGGATATAACATTCCTCACGAACACTGGAAAATTATTACGAATTACGTCTAGTAAACTGGATTTCTGAACATTGAAGATAATAAAATGAATTAAAAAGCACAAACGCTTTTTATTTTTTGTGAAATAAACTTTAAGTTGATTGGATTATTGGATAGGTCAGACATTTTGGTCATACAGGGTTTTATTCAAATGAGTGTAACACATTCGTTCCAAAATTTTTTAATTTAATTTAATTTTAATTTTAATAGCTATCTGAACTCCTTTGGACAATTTTTGCTAGGACCAATATGTAAAAAAATAAAAATAAATAAAACCCTTTTGGTCATACAAAATGTCCAACTCCGGCAGTTCTTGAGATAGAGCTGAAAGTTTGTGTCTAGTCTACTATCCCATAGTACCAACCATATAGTAGGGATATAGGCGAAACTGAAGGGGTTGTCAAACAAAATTTGTTATTATCTTCACACAGACGAGTTCTGAGAGAATAAAACACACTTGAGAGAACTAAATGTACTCACAAAACTTCAAATTTTCTTCGCGAAATTGCGAGGATATTAGCACTTAATAGTTTTTCTTATCACTTAAACTTAATATTTATTATTTTATTTTCGTATTGAAAATGAAAAAAAATATTTCACATAATTTTTTTTCTTTTTCCATTAGTGCAGAAAAAATAACAAAAAGTCGTGTTTATAATATGTTTTAAGATGAAATATCTTCTGAAAAAAATTAATTAACTAATATTTTCATTCACTAGTATATGAACTCCCTGTAATAACATACAAAAAATAACGTATCAAAAATACATTTAATTATATAGTAC
The DNA here is from genome assembly GCF_015586225.1 of Lucilia sericata. Lineage (NCBI taxonomy): Eukaryota > Metazoa > Arthropoda > Insecta > Diptera > Calliphoridae > Lucilia > Lucilia sericata. Next base: position 148,543 of record NW_023994108.1, on the reverse strand, counting down.
CTTTCGAACAACTGTGTTTATTTTCGTGCTTCTACTAATACATTCTTACCAGTTAGGTTTTTGACAGGGGACTTAGGTCTTTGACAATCCCTTTCTCCTATATGCTACTATATGGTACCAACCTTGGTGCAAATTTCATTCAAATCGGAAGACATCGATTTTTAAAGTTGGGTCACTTGACTCAAAATTCTTCATATACTTTTTTCTTTTCAGTATAATTCGTACACATTTAAATATGTAATATTAAAATAATTTCTTTCATTCTTTTTGACATTTTATCCATTTTTATAAAAAAAGAGCTAGTTTTTGTTTTTATACCCTTCAACTTCGTGAGAAGGGTATATATAAGTTTGTCATTCCGTTTGTAATTTCTATAATATAATTTTCCGACCCCATAAAGTATGTATATATATTCCGGATCCTTATAGGTAGCGGAGTTGATATAGCTATGTCCGTCTTTCTGTCTGTCCGTCTGTAATTTTGTTGAAATCAGTTTTTAGAGGACCCCAGATATCGGCAAGATCCAAATTATTAATAATTCTATCGGAAATACGACCGGCAAGAACGCTATTTAAAATCAGCACAATCGGACCATAAATAGCGGAGATATGAGCAAAAATCTGAGACCACCTCTGAAAATTTCATCAAAAAAAGACAATTTTTTGCATGCTTTGGAAAAGAGATGTGTGTTTGGATGTATGTATGTTGGTTTCATTGCGTTGTGTATTTTGTTTTTCTGTTTCGTTTCATATGTTTGGATGTCTATTGGTTTCATTGTGTTGAGTATTTTGTTTTTTATGTATTTCATGTGTTTTATTTTGTTTATTGCTAAAATAATAATATAGTCGGGAAAATTAAATAAATTGAAATTTTATAAAATTTATATTTTTTAAATACACTATGGTGAAGGGTATATAAGATTCGGCAAAAGTGAATATATACTTCTTACTTGTTTTTATTGGATTTTGATTGAGTTTTTAACAAAAACTATTAGAAAGTAGTTATAAATTTTTATGGAAAACCATAGCAATTTTAGTAGCTTTTCAAACAAAAACCAAATAGGTAAAGCCAAAATCTACTAGTTTTTGGTTGGTATAAATCGCATACAAGATTTCTTCTTTTTTAATAGATTATTGTTTAAACTTTAAAGTCTAGGACATAAGAGCTGCTTATGAAGAACTGAGTGTACCAATAGTAATAGACTTTAGTTTCATGTGTAACGAGTTCCGTGTGTTTTTCAAAAAATTTTACAGGATGTAATAGGGACGAAATATAATCGAAACAAATTGTTTTCATGCATTTCAATTTATAACAAAATCATCAATCTCCAAAAATGGGCATAACAAAAAAAAAACAGCAATTTCCATTGAAAATTGCTGCATTTGTTTCAATATCCCTGACTTGCATGCTGTGATGCCAAGTGTAAAGATTTTATTTTTTATTTCACATGCAGGAAAAAAGGAAAGATTTTTGTCAAATTGTAGGATTTTTTTCAATTTCATATCTTTTTGACTTGGTTCACACTGGCAAACTTTTGATTTTTGTGTGTCAGAGAAAGAGAAACAAATATCAACGATCTCTTTCTCTCACACACAAAATCAAAAGTTTCTCAACAAAAGTTTTCCAGTGTGAACCAGGTCTTAGCAATTAAAAACATGTTTTTCCTTTGAAATTAAAAATAAAATCAGTTTTAAGTTTATTATTAGATATTGGTCAATTTCCACAATATAATTTTGCTCCCCATATTTAGATTTAGCAGATATCATCGGGGCTCCAAAATCGGAAACTACTGATGAAAATAATGTCGAAAAATACTAATTTTTGTAATGAAAACAACAACAAATGCTTTCTGTAGTAGCTCTGCTTGTTTTTTGGATGAATACCAGTTCAGTTGCCTACCTTCGATTGAAAATCTTGATCTCAGTACAATATGTTCAAAAATAATTTTGTGCAATCTTTTCGAAATAGGTGTCAAAAATTCCGTAATTTTGAAATGGACTAAACCAAATGCCAAACTATTTATGATTTTTTTAGGACAAAAAGTAGGCGGAATAGCATTAGGGGGCGTGGCAACTCCCATATAAATTAAATACAAAAATTCGTTTATCTTGGAAACTATTACAGTTATAATCTTCAATTTTTGCACTAATAACTTTAACATCCATTTAAACATTTTGAGAAAAAATTGGCGGACTACCCATAACGGGAGCGGCACCTCCCATATTAATTAAATATAAAAATTCGTTTATCTAGGAAACTAATGAAACTAAATTCTTCAAATTTTGCACGAAGAACTTAAATATTCATCTAAACATTTTGGAGGAAAAAGTGCGGACTTTCATCTGGGGAGCTTGAAGCCCCCACATGAATCAAATAGAAAAATTCGTATATCGTATATCTTAAAATTTTACATGAAGAACTTTGACATTCATGTAAACATTTAGAGCATAACGGGCGGACTTTCAATGGGTGGTTTGTCACAGTATATATGAATTAAATACAAAATTTCGTGTATATTGGAAACTTTATATCATTCAAATTTTTCATAGATTGATAGAAATTGGTGATAGATAGAAATAATTTGCTTGACATATCTCATATGTAACATATTATAAATCTGGGAAACTATTGTAGTAAGAATCTTCAAAATCGTTAAGTGGGTTTTTTATTTATACATATTGCTTTTAGGGTAGCAAAGCACACTGGGTATAGCTAATTTAAAATAAAATTTAATAATAAAAAAACTGGAGAAAAGAAGTGTAGGGGAAAAAATGTAGGGATTTCTGAATAAAATATCCTAACATCACTGTTTGTATTTATATTTAAAGTGATTTATCTTTAGAACTAATGACGTCAGGAAGCTACATAAAATAAAATCATTCAAATACATACATTTAATATTTATTTTTTTATCTGCAGGTTACGTATGGGAAATATTCGTGGATGGGGCGGACCTTTAGGGCCAGCATACAGAAGGATGCAAATGATTTTACAACAAAAAATTATTCAGCAGCAACGAAGCCTTGGTATGATTGTTGCATTACCATCCTTTTCGGGACATTTACCAGTTGCAATGAAAAAAATATATCCAACAGCAAACTTTTCTATTACTGATCGTTGGAATAAATTTCCAATCGCGTTCTGTTGCGGACTTTTCTTAGATCCAATCGATCCTTTATTTAAAAATATAACTAATATGTTTTTAAAAAAGGTTATAATCAACTACGGCACCGATCACATTTACTTTGCAGATCCGTTTAATGAAATACAGCCTCGTATCGCCGACGCCTCATATCTAAATATGACAGCCTATCACATATATAACTCTATGCACATAGTAGATAATGAAGCAATTTGGTTGCTACAAGGATGGATGTTTGTCAAAAATATATTTTGGTCCGATAAACTAATTGAAGCATTTCTCACGGCAGTTCCGACGGGTGGACTTTTGGTATTAGACTTACAAAGCGAACAATTTCCCCAATACGAAAGAACACACTCGTTTTATGGCCATTATTTTATTTGGTGTATGCTTCACAACTTCGGTGGAACTTTAGGGATGCACGGCTCAGTGAACGTTATCAATCAAGGAATAAGAACAGCACGCACAATGACAAACAGTTCTATGATTGGAGTTGGAATTACACCGGAAGGTATTAACCAAAACTACGTTATGTACGCTTTGGCATTGGAGCGAGCATGGCTTAAAGACGACATAAATCTGACTGCGTGGTTTAACTCATATGCGGATGTACAATATGGAATTGTGAATAATGAGTTGCGGAATGCTTGGCAATTACTTAGGAACTCAGTATACTCTTATTATAGCTTTAAAAAAATTCGCGGTAAATATGTGATAGCACGCCGGCCCTCAACACGCATTAACGTGTGGACATGGTATAATTCTTCTGATATTTATGAATCCTGGTCTAAATTACTTCAGTTGAATGGAACAATTCCAAATACTCACTATAACATATATAAAAACGACCTGGTAGACATTACAAGACAATTTTTACAAGTAACTGCAGAGCGTATATATGTCAACTTAATTCAATCATTTAAGAAAAAACAAAACGATAAATTCCTCCAACTCTCCCAAATAATGATAAGTATCTTCGATGATTTGGATTTGATACTGTCCACACACGAAAACTTTCTTTTGGGTCCTTGGCTAGAAAGTGCGAAAAATATAGCAACTTCAACCAATGAAAGGGAACAATTTGAGTTTAATGCAAGAAATCAAATAACTCTCTGGGGACCCTCTGGACAAATAGTAGATTATGCAACAAAACAATGGTCTGGTATAGTCAGAGATTTTTTCAAACCTCGATGGCAACTTTTCATAAAGCAGTTAAATATAAGTCTAAACAACAACATACCCTTCAACAATACAATGTTTATTCAGACAGTACTGACAGAGATAGAGAAACCATTTAGCTACGACAAAAAGAGATATCACACGCTACCAAGTGGCAACACTTATAAAATTTCACAACGTATTTTTACGATGTGGTCTGAATTTTTCCTTAACGAGAATTATGTCAATTATTTGTTACCTGTCGTTGTAAAACAATTAAAGGACTAATATGACTATGTAATGCTTGTATATAAAAGGTAACAAATGTTAATAAAATAAGGAAAACTTTAAATACAGACTAAAATTTTTTAAAGGACAATGTGATGTCTAAAAATTGTTTACTTTACAATTATAGTTTTTAAAGTGAACTTTTTCTTAAGACCAAAATAAAAAATATTCTAATGATCATACTTGAAAAAAAATTTAAATTTGCTGCAAAATTTTGAATTTTTCCCAAATCTTTTATTACTTTATTAAAAGAAACCTCAAAGTTCAGGAATAATATTGTCAACCCCGTTTTAAAAAGTCGTTACAACTAAACTCCTCAAAATGCATACATATGTATATTAGGGTTGATCATCAGAAAAACAAAAAAAAATATTTTTGATTTATTATGATTAACTAAATGATAATATAAGATGTATTACAAAATTTTATGTGTCTATATATCATCAAAAGCAATATTTTAGCAAAACAACGTAGCATCACAAATATTTAAGAAATTTGAACCCACAGAACAAAGTATACTTTTCTCAACACTGAGTAGCGCTGAATCCGAATCCGGCCGAGATGTCATAATTTTTTTTTTTTGTTGAAGGGGACCCTACATACAGTGAATCAACTAAGTTTTTTGCCTACCTTTTTTAAGAGAATTTTGTTTTTTGTTCATAAATAAAATTCAAAAAAACAGGTAAAAAGTAAATTTATGTTTTCCAATTGAAAATAGAGATTATGTAGAATGGGAAAACCAAGAAAAAAATATTAAAATAAAAATTTTGGTGCATTTGTTGTTGCATTTTATAATTTTTCATCAGAATTTGCACGTCAATAAAGTATTTTGCATATTGAAATTTCCAGTTAATATCGTTGGGTTTTCAAAATTATTTTTTAATTGCTTTTTGGAATTTATTGTTTTATTGTTAAAAGGACACGTGTTAAGTATTTTTCAATTGTAATTTTCAAAAATAATATCCTTATTGTGTGAAACTGTGTAGTTATTTGCGTCAAAAATGTTTAAAGGGAAATAATGAGGCAATTCCAATATAAAAAATTTGTTTAGATTTTTAGGACAAGTATAAATTAATGAAATTCAATTATGAGATGTTTAATCAATCATTAAAAAATATAAAATATATAAATTGATGAAATAACACAAAGAATTAATAAAAAAAAACGCATTGAGTTGTCTTTCAAAATCTTTAACTGCCAAAGGAGAGCGACTTGTATCCAAGGAAAAACCATTGAAGTCCTCATTTTTCTTCCCTAAAGTCCATATACGAACTTAAAAGAACACTATGTTTAAATTTAGATCCCTAAACAGACCTTAGGTTGCTTGGAAACTATATAAAGTGAACTATCGTGTGGTACGAGAAAAATACTTAATTTAGATATTTGCAAATAGAGGCGGTTCTCATCACCTAAGATCCACAAAAGCAATACTTTTCAGCTAATACATACAATTATATATAGTTAGAACTCAAATCAAAAATAACTATCCAAATCCAACTACGCCTACTGTATTTTAATCATAAAATAATGCATTCAAAATATGAGGTAGAATATCAAGATTCTAGCATGTAATAGTTCTATAGTGGTATACGGTGATATCCCCATACTTAGAGTGGCTAGAATGGTACTTAGTGTTAGCTTTATTGAAAAAGAATCAATATTATACAATTCTAAATGAAATACACACAGTACTCCCCAAATAGATGGGGTTTCCGTAATGTAGTTTTTGTTTATCAATACAAAATGACCAAAAACCCAGATTATTTTTGTTATAATCTATATATTTATACCCCTCTGAAATTTTTTTCTAGGTCCAAATCCATTGATTTCCTAATATATCATGTATCCAATTCAAAATTACTTATTATTTTCGAAATAAAATCAAAGAAACGATAGATTTCATGTTAAGTCAAATATTGAAAAATTCTTATAGGTATATAGGATATTAAATCGGTTAAGAAATGTCCAAACTTAGTCGTTGCACTACTAAAATATCTAAAAAATGTTATTCTAATACATAGGAGTAATAAAAATATTAAATTTTATAAAAAACCTAAAAAAGCTAAATACTTTATTGACCTTAAAAATTAACAATACGTTCACATTTTATCAAAAATCTCGTTAATTAATATCACGATTTTGATTTTTATGGTAGAAAATTAAAATATAAGATATTCTTTAAAAGTACAACAAACAAATTGCTTTATTTTGCTAAAAATAATTGTTCAGATAAAGTTTTTTCTTAAAATTTATAAAATTTTACATAGGCAAATTACTTAATTGATTCACTGTACATATATAGGGTGTAGGATGTAAGACCACTTTTAGCTGAGGGAACACCAACGTGCGACACGAGCCATGCGACACGAGTTTGTTGGCAAAGGGGGTAAAGACGAAAGGGAAGTAGCAAAAGACGCACGATTCGTAATTTGAGGGGTTTTTTGGTATCTCTTTTGTTAAGCGTTCGTATTTTTGGCAGTTGCTTTATTTTAATTCTGCACTTAAAGAGTGAAGATCGTGTGCGATAAAGAATGCTTGAATCAGTGTTGCACTTGCAATATTTTGAATTTTATTTACAATACATTTAATTCAAAAATAATAAAATTTTAGATATTTGCTTGTTAAATTTTTGTTATTTTTATAAAGAATATAAATAATTAAATAAATAACTATAAAAATAACAATATTTCTCAACTACTCATATTTTAATAATGAATTGGTCGTTATTTCACCAAATTTGTATAAATTATTAAAGTATATTTGTTAAACATATTTAACACAACATCGAATAATGTACTGGCCAGGATTGAGAAAAATGATAACAAAACAAATGCCGAAACATCTGTTGTGGGTCGGCCGGGCTGATGCTCGCCGGATGGGGTGGTTCTTGCCGACACTGCAACTTTTCCTGGGTACAAAAATTCTATAAAATACCAGCTTTACTTTTAAGTTAAAAAAAGAAAAGTATTTAAATTGAAAGGGACCCGAAGTGAGCAAAACTTTTACAAGATGAATACACCAAACATTTACCTAAATTTTTCCTTTACAGGCCAAGAATAATCATTATTGGCGGATGGAGTAGTCAATATGTAATTTCCCTCCCAGGGGCCTAAACCTACAACCGTAGCAACCTAATCAGCCTAGTTGCCCCTAACTATCCCTACCCACTCACAATAAAGTAAATTTTCCTAGTCGAAAACCCGGTACCTGAAGCACCACCGGATTGTTGGTGATAATCTGCCGAAGAAGTTCCCCGTTGAGTGGAGCTGGCGATGGCGTGGCTAGGCGTTGGCTGATTGAGTTTAAGTTGGATTTTATTTAGTTTTACGTTTACTTTATTTTAGTTTTAAATATACTTTAATTTAGTTTTAAGCTTTAAGTTTTTAAAAATTCTTTAAATTTTTTCTTTAATAAAAATAAAACAGTTTCACAATGAAAAGGTTTTCTTGTTTTCTTTTTTTTACGTAGGCGATGGCCACGGACTCCACCTTCTTCAGTAGACTCAGAAAATAAAAAAAAAGGACCGACATTTTGGTCATTAGAGACCGAGAAACCTCGGTTGCCAATATGGTGCCCTTATATTTTCAGCAACTGAATTCTTTACATTTATTTTTTTTTCTATAATTGTTTTGTTTTTGTTTATTTTCATCCTTTTCTTCCTAAACTAAAAATTCCCCTTTCTATTTAGTTGCCACCTGTTTACCCTGCTTCTTCTTTTACTTGGTAGCTTAACTACAGGGTGCACACGACAATAAAATCGAAAAAAATCGAAAAGTCGAAAAAAGTCGAAAAATCGAAAATTGTACAAAAATAGTCGAAATTTTAAAAAAGTGGAAAAAAAGGCAAAAACTCTAAAATAGTCGGAAAAACTCGAAAAAAGTCAAAAAATAGTCGAAAATAGTCAAAAAGCAAAAAAAATATATAAAATACTTATTGTCGAAAAGTCTAAAAGTCGACTTTTAATTAAATGAAAAAAGTCGACTTTTAACTAACTGAAAAAAGTCGACTTTTCGTTTCAACTATAGAACCCTACTTTTGAGTCTCCATCTAAACGTTCATTATTTTTATTATTTAAAAAAAAAAAAATGGAGAAAAAACCCTGCGACATGTCCCCTCAGCTAAAAAGTGCTATAATATTAACCGAATACCGGAATTATTTCAGGAATAACATCACTTCCAAGATACTTGGATCTAACTTCGACGAATGCCTGACAGTGGCAAAGAAAGTGCTCCAGAGTTTCACTGTCCTCTCCACATGCTCTACATTCGTCTGGATCAGCACGTCCAATTTTGTATAGATGTGCACGTAATCTTGTGTGTCCTCTCAGAATACGTACCATCATACTAACCTCAGACTTGCTCATTTTCAGGAGATTTCTCGTCTTGCTCTCATCAGGGTCACTCCATAGAATTTTGTGGTTCTACCCACCGTTTCATTATTCCAAGAGGCCTTATGGGATTCTCTCATCCATATTTTTAATTCAGCTTTTGTTGCGTCGAATGGTTTTGCGTTTGTCAGGTTAACTACATCGAGCTCCCTTCCCTTTAAAGCTATTACATTCGCCCTTTCGTTGCCGACTACTCCCGACTGGGCTGGTACCCATATGATGTAAACCTTACCTCTGGAAGAGTATTCAGTTAAAGCTTTCTTACAATCCAATACGGTCTTAGATTTAATTCTATCACGTGATATCGCCCTAATTGCCTTCTGGCTGTCGGTAAATATATTAAGCCCTGTGGGCGCCATATTTATTCAAAACCAATTTACACATTCCGTTATTGCTCGAACTTCTGCCTGGAAGCTTGTGTTATGATTAGGTAAACGGTGGTATATTTGTTTCTGTGTCTTCAATATAGAACCGCAGGCCCACTTTGTCCCCTAATTTAGAGCCACCCGTGTAGCAACGGATTCCTACTGGTTTGCTCCAATGTTCCGCTTGACCAAGACATTTTATCTGGGATTAGCGTTTCAAAGTTTCCGACATATTCTGTGTCTGGTATGCGATCAGGCACGTCCGATGAATGTGTATAACCTTCCAATGTGTCCAGTATACATTGATGACGTGTCCTATAACCGTTTTTGGCCAGTTCGCCTAAAGTAAAGAGCCGTTCGGCTGTAAGCGCAGCCTCATATCTTATATATGTTTCAATGGGTGGAATATCTAGCAACGTTTCCAGAGCCTTGGTTGAAGTAGTACACATGGCACCACTTATAACTAAGCAGCATGTACGCTGAACTCTCTGTAGTAGTTTGATATTACACTTTTTGTCCAAAGCAGTCCACCAGATTATTGAAGCATAAGCTAGAATTGGTCTAATTACACTTTTATAAAGCCAATTTGTCATAGTAGGACTAAGACCCCATTTTATGCCTATGGTTCTCCTACATATCGCCCAGCACCGATGTGCCTTGTTGATCCTATCCTCTATGTGGTGTCTCCATTTTAATTTCCGGTCAAGTATTACACCTAAGTACTTAACTTTGTCTGTCACCGGTATCTTCTTGCCCAGGAAGCAAGGTTCAGTATACGTAGAAATTTTTGTCTTTCTTGTGAAAAGACAGATTTACATTTTTGCCGGGTTGACATTGAGGCCTCTCGGTTGAGCCCAGCTCCAGGCCGTATTCAGAGCCTCCTCAGCTCTTCTACACAAGTAATTTGGATCCTTTCCCTTTAAAAGTATTACGACATCGTCTGCATAGCAGACAGGTCTAAGTCCTTTCTCGGTTAGGGTCCTTAGGAGGCTAATAATCGTGGTAACCCAAAGTAAAGGTGACAAAATGCCACCCTGTGGTATACCGCGGAATACCTTTTTCCTGATAGTTATATCGTACATCTCGCAGCTTATCCATCTGTTCCTTAGCATGTAGTTGATCCAGTTACGGAGCACCCGGTCAACATAAAACTGGTCTAGGGATTGGATAAGGGTATCAGTGTGCACGTTATTGAAGGCGCCTTCGATGTCAATGCATACCACCAGTGTATACAGTTTGCTATCGAAAGATTCACCTATGTAGTGGACGACTTCGTTTAAAGCGGTTTCCACCGATCGTCCCTTTACATAAGCATGCTGCTTATATTTAAGGTCTTTGGTATACTGCTTTTAACCGTGCTATCGACTATCCGTTCCAAGGTTTTAAGTAGGAAGGACGTAAGACTTATCGGTCGATAGGTCTTAGGTGTCGCATAGCTAGGTTTCCCTGGTTTGGGTATAAATATTACCCTTGCATCCTGCCATTTAACTGGGGTATATGTCAATTTTAAGCATGCAGTAAATATCTGTGACAGATGTACGGAAACCAGTCCCGCCTCCATCTGTAAGAGTGCCGGGAAAATGCCATCCGTCCCTGCAGCTTTATAGGGAGCAAAGCTCTTGATTGCCCCTTTAACCATGTCAGATGTAATAACTATTTCCGTGTTACCCTCCCCTTCCACCAATATCGGTTCATCTATGTTATTCGATATACCGGGTGGGAAATGAGAGTCCATTAGGAGTTTCATTGTCTCCTCCATATCCTCCAGCCTCCTGCCCGTGTCATTGATCATAGATTCCGGTTGGATATGAGTTTTGGATAGGAATTTTTTATCTTCGATACGTCATTTACGCTGTCTACCTGTTCACAGAAAAGTTTCCAGGAGTCTCGTTTGGCTTTTCGAACGATTTTCTTATATTCATCAAGATTATTACGATATTCATCCCAGTATACTGCGGTCTTTTTACGCCGTTCCGGATCTCCCCAGTTACCCAGGGTTTCTCCTGGGCAGATCTTCGCTCTCGCAGAGGGCAGCTGTCCTCGAACGATTCAACCAAGGCGCTTGTGAACGTTTCCACTTTGGCATCTATATCCTCTTTATTTCGACATTGAAAAGTGTCCTGACCTAAACGGTTCTTTAGTAAGGTCCCGAACATTGTCCAATTAGTTTTAGACTTATTCCGAAACTTTATCGGCTTTGGTGGTGGCCTTAGTATTTTGAATCTTATGTACCGATGGCCAGAAAAGGAGTGCTCGTCCGAAACTCTCCAATCTTGAATTTCGTTTATAAGCTCTTTGAACATATAGTTATATCTAATACTTCTTCTCTGATTCTATTGACGAAGGTAGCTTTATTACCTAAGTTCAATGTTATCAAGTCTTTAGTATTAAGGAAATCCATGAGGGCTTGTCCCCTGCGATTGGTGTTTGTACTACCCCAAGCTACATGGTGGGAGTTGGCATCACAACCTATTACAATTTTCTTATTATTCCTTTGTGCCTCTTCAACCAGTTTCATCAGATCCGACGTTGGTGGTAGTGTCGGAGAATCGAAGGGCAGGTAAACAGATGCAAGGAATATGTTGCCACGACCTTGCTTCAGCACCGTTGCATCCGATGTTGATAATCCTGTTGAAAGGAGAAAACATAAGTTCTTGTGACATAAGATACATGTTCTCGGGCGAGACCCTGTGTCAGCGTAGAAAAGTTGGAAATTTACGTAATTTAATCCAGAAACCTTGTTGCAAATCGTCCAAGGTTCCTGGATTAAAGCTATATGTAATTTACCTGTGTTAATTTTAGCCATTAGAGCTAAAAAAAACCTCAATCATGGTCATCCATTAAACTGTCTTCCAGCGAGTTGGTGATCCTCCTCGCTCTTTGACTCCTCCGGGTAGCCTGAAGTGGCTATTAATGCAGTGGGTACTGTTGTTGGCACTGCGATGTCCTTATCAGGCATAGGAATAGCAGTATTTTTAATCGACACATTCCCAATTCTGGAGAGCACTGTTCTGTCTTCTGGCGGGTGAGTGATTTCCTCCTCGCTTTTAAGATTTGACTCCTCAACATTGCCAGTACTTGCTAATGATGCTTTGGGTACTGTCTTAGGTGTTTTAGTGTCCTTGTCGGGGCCGGTTTCGACAGCCCTTTCAATCGGCGCCTTCCCAATTTTGGAAAGGGCAACTACACTTTCTTCTGGCGAGTTAATGGTAACTTCTCGATTTTAGGATTTGACTCCTCAACGTTATCAGTAGTGGATACTGATGCTGTTGTCTTAGGTTTTTTAGTGTCCTTTTCGAAGCTTGTTGTAACAGCCCTTCCAATCGGCACCTTCCCAATTTTGAATATGACATCTTTAGCGGCGAAGTAAGCCCTACCCTTATTCTTGGCAAGACTAGCCATGGATTTCTGATCGATACCTATTATAAATAAATTTCCCTCAGGTTCTTCTTTCCTGTAAAAGACATCCCATTTTTCCACGGCCAGCTCAGCATTTTGACCTCCAAGAATTTCCAGTATACGTTCATTAGCCAGTTTACTGCCCCATCCTTTTATGTAGACAGTGGACTATAAGAGCACCGGAAGCTCGCTCTTCTTTGGCAGTCCCAGCCTAGCGCCGTCCCAGGGAGGAGGGATACTTTCCACCAAGTTCTTTAGGGTGCTAACACATTGGTGAGATGCCAACCTCATCAACATCACGCCCATGCTGAACTCACAGCTCTCGCTCTCTATTGGTTGTTTGCCCTTTGAAGCGATTGCATGGTCCACTATCTTATTGTTGACCAGGTCTTCTATTTTACTCTGTTGGTCTATTGGAATTTTGCCTGTCAGATTACCGGCATCGTAAACTGCATAGCAGAGATCGTCCCGGTTTCCTTTTCCACCGTCTAGCTTCTCCTTCCTCGTTTTTCGGGGGTTCTTTTGAGATACCCTTACCTTCGAGGTTGATTTCGCCGACGTGTTAGTCTTTGGAATTGGCGAGATGCCAACCTCATCAACATCACGCCCATGCTGAACACGCAGCTCTCGCTCTCTATTGGTTGTTTGCCCTTTGAAGCGATTGCATGGTCCACTATCTTATTGTTGACCAGGTCTTCTATTTTACTCTGTTGGTCTATTGGAATTTTGCCTGTCGGATTACCGGCATCGTAAACTGCATAGCAGAGATCGTCCCGGTTTCCTTTTCCTCCGTCTAGCTTCTCCTTCCTCGTTTTTCGGGGGTTCTTTTGAGATATACTTACCTTCGAGGTTGATTTCGCCGACGTGTTAGTCTTTGGAATATCTGGCTTGGCGTTGTCACCCTTACTCGCAGGATTCTCACTTGAGGTTCCTTTGAGTGAAGTATGGCTTGGCTTCGACTGTGTATTAGAAGACGGGGAGCTCTTTTTCTTCTTAGGTTTATTCTCAGTTGTCAACTCCTCGGGAGACCTGATCCTTTTTGCCTCAGATCTTGTGGGAGAGTCCGATTTAACTTTGGAGTGTCGTGGGATTGACTAACTATAATTTCCTGAAGCATCTTTTTCAACTTCCTCCTCTGTGCTCCAGAAAGTCTTTTCTTAGTAATAGGTAGTTTAGCTATGCTATCACTCACCTCTTTCACCATTTGCTCTACTTCATCCTTTTTGGGATTTGCTATAATGGTGTTATTATTATCATCTGAGGATTCAGAGTCGGAGCACTCACCTATATTTAAAGGATGAGGTAGCTTAGAGCTCACTCCGAGTACATCCTTCTCTTTCACCCCTATATTTTTGCCAGTATTTTGGCATGCTGTACACTTGACGCATTGTCCGCCAAGGAGGCCAAGGTACCCACCTCCGTAGTAGTATTTTGCTCACGATTGCAGGGAAAACTCCCCCGAGTCAGTCATACTTTTAAATATAAAATATGGGTACATAAAGCTAACTTGTGCAAAATTTCATAACGATTGCTGTCTAATGAACCAAATTTAATACCAAACTAACCTTATTAATGGAGATTATTTATGGTTCCTCTCGTAAGGATAATTTTCAGAAAATATAAATGCAAAATACGTTTTTTGCGTCCAATGTAAAACTATGAAAAGTGATGATACATTATTTTATATAACGATATATGAAGGGCTTGCAGCAGTAACATGATAAGCCACTCGATGTATGTATATCATGGATACCCCCACCAAAAATATCATAAAATTTTAATAACATTATTTTATATAGCCTACTTACTTAAGGTGGTATTAGACGACATGTATTTTACATATGTACTGTCACTTTTTTATCCATATGAAATTCCGAATGTATGTCAAAATTGTTTTTTTACATACGATTCATAATTTTTGCTATCACACCTGCCTGTGTTTTTCCATATGACATAACCTATAAATGTAATGAAAGCTGTCTTTTTAATGTTCAAAAATTTTTAAAATTATAAATTAGATTATTTTCATGTTCATTATTCATTTTCTTTAATTTATAATGTCCATTTATTGCGAGTAAAATGTTTTGGTTTGTTGTATATTGTTCTTATCGATTAGAATAAATTGACTTGTTAGATATGAGTTTTCATACATCTTGTATCTGCCGGTCCACACTAGGAAACTTTTTTTTGGAACTTTTGATTTTCCGTGAGAGAGAAAGGGAAAGAATCATCTCCCTCGCGGTACGGAGTTTCTCGTACTCGGAAACTTGTTTTGTTATTCTTCTCATTCGTACAACAACAAATCAATGCAAAAAAATTGGCAAAATTGGTACAATTGTACTTTTTTGGTACAATTCAATCCTCAAAAGTACAAAGGTACACCAGTGACCCATTTTGTACAATTTGAAATTAATTTTCTCACTGAAAGGTAGGAAGTCCTTCAATAAATTCTGAAGAGGAAAAATATAATTCTTGTTTATATTCTCTCATATTGTTTAGAAACCTGAAAGATATTACAACCAGACAAGCAGAGTAATAATTTTCCACAATTATTTATTATTTATTTAGGACTTATTTTATCCGATTTTAAATAATTTTAAGGGTCTTTTAAGTGCTATTTTGAAAAGACTTTTAAAGTACATTTCACTATACTTTTGGGTAGCCTAATGAATTTTTTATGGCCTGGTCTATAAATTAGTTTAGGGACTAGTCTATGAAGTAGCCTTTGCGTTATTTATCGACTATCCTATTATTTAGTATTTAGAGCCACGATCGGCAACTCCTATACACTGTGTATTTTGGCCGTTACTAAATTTACACAGACTACCAGTGTTGCCAATATTTTTCCACCATTTCTCGTTAAACCATGTCAAAAAAACCGCCAGAAATCGTAAAATTTATTTTTTGGCAAAAGCCGCTAGAAAACCTCAAATTTTAACTGGATGTTTTACTAAAAAATACAATATTTTAATATTTTTAAAAAAAGTATGAATTTTAAGGGACTATAAACTAGACTTTATACTAGACTATAGACTAGACTATGGAATAGACTACAGACTAGATTATAACCAGACTATAGACTAGACTATAGACCAGACTATAGACTAGACTATAGACCAGACTATAGACTAGACTATATACTAAACTATAGACTAGACTATAGACTAGACTATAGACTAGACTATAGACTAGACTATAGACTAGACTATAGACTAGACTATAGACTAGACTATAGACTAGACTATAGACTAGACTATAGACTAGACTATAGACTAGACTATAGACTAGACTATAGACAAGACTATAGACTAGACTATAGACTAGACTATAGATTATACTATGGAATAGACTATAGACTAGATTATGGACTACACTATAGACCAGACTACAGGCTAAACTACATACTAGAATATATACTATACTACACACTATAATTAAGATTAGACTATATAATAGACTATAGACATTTGTAATTATTTTATACGTGAGAAAACGTCAAAAATCTGGTTAAAAATCGCCAAATTTCCCGCTAACCGCTAAAACGCATTTTTTTCCGCAATTGCCATTCAAAGACGTCAGATTTGACGGGAAAAACGTCAAATTGGTAACATTGCAGACTACTGATACGCATAGAAAACACAATTCAGTCTCATACATAGACTACTCATAGACTGGAATCAGCTGATTTTAGCAATATGGCGGAGGCAAACAAAAAAAATTTTACGAAAAATCAACAAAAGAAAATGTATAATGAACCACGGGAGATTTAATAGAGGGACAAATATATAAAGATATATTTCCATCTCTTTTCCCCTCATACTTAATTTTTTCAAATGTAAAAAACAAATTGCATTACAGTCAAACCTCTTTATAACTATTTCTTGCTTTTTACGAACTTATCTTAATTAGCGGAATTTTTATAACTATTTTGATAAAAAAACATATTTTATAAATAATTCTTGGTTAAAAAGAATTACTATTTAGACCCAAGAATAAAATTTGATATAACTATCCATTTTCATATTGAACTTCAAAAAATATGTGTTGAGAATATATAAACGGTGTTTACTGTACATGCAAAGTCAAAAAAGTTGTTTCTGGTGTTGATAGTGTATTGCAAAGTGTTTTATAATGAAATAAACATTAAGGAATAATTTAAAAACAAGGCCAATACTCTTTTAATTAGAATCTAAGCAAATATTTTATGAAATAAGGATGTTTTCCTTTTAATCTTCATTTTTTGCAATTCTTCCTCACATACAATTTCTTCAATGTTTAAATTTTTTGCTGTTCTTTTTTTTCAAACGAGCGATGAAAACAGTCATAGAGCTCATCTCACACACAAATCGATTTTTAATACATTTTTATTTTTTCTTTTGCTCTAAAATTTTACCTAATGGCGGAATTAAACAAAACCATACAGTTCGAATTTACTTTTTTCACAGCTGTCAATGGTTTCTTATCTGGTTATCTGTGGTCTCATATGAGCTGTCATTGAAGGATGTTGTGTTGTCGCTCGTTTCTTGCTTTTGCAATGAAAACGAAAATATATTAATACATAGATAGATAATTCTAATTATTGTTGTACTTTTTTACCATCTACATTACATATTAAGTAGATTTTAGAATTATAAACTTTTTTAAATGTTTTTTCTTACAACTTAAGTAGCAAATTACAATAATTTACCAAAATATATGTGCAATTATGTTAAATTTTTTGCCTTAATAGGTATATATTTTATTAAAAACTTAGTTAAAAAGCTCATATTTCTATTTCAATATTTAAAATAAATATGTGCAAATAAGCCCAAAAAAATATTTGCTACTAAAAAAAATATTAGTTTTGTTTTAGATTAATATTATTTTTAAATTTCAGTTTTCCAAGCATGCCTTGTTTTTTTCGCTCTTACACTTATACAAGTGCAAAATGTGGTAGTATATGTCTGCCGATCGCGGATATAGAGTATAGTCTATAGGCTATTCTATTATCTAGTTTATAGACATCTCTATGTATTTGCCTTTGGACTAATATATAACATTATAATCTATAGACTAGTATATTGTCTAGTCTATAGAGTAGTTTATTGTCTAGTTTATAGACTACTCTATTGTGTAGTTCATAGGGAGTCTATAGACTCCCTATTAGGCTGTGGACCAATCTGGTGACAAAATGGACTTGTTTATTTACTAGTCTAATGACTAATCTAGTTCATATTGATATATGATTTCAAAAAAAAAAAACAAAAATAATAATTTGGTACAAATGGAATCAAAAAAGTACAATTGTTAATGCTGTTTTGTACAATTTGAAAACTCCATTTGCCAACCCTGGTTGAGATAGATTCTATCAAGGCGAATTCAGATAAGGTGGGAACAGTTTTCCAACAACAGCATTTTACATGTCTTTTGTTTCTGCATTTGGTTTACGTAGATGTCAAAAACTATAAGTGCGGCGAATTCATTTCATGGAAAATTTTTGTAAAATTTTATATTTTATTAAAAATAAAGATAAGGATATTAAAATTTGTGAAGAAAATATATTCTGAATTGAATAATGTTTGTTTCAAACGAAAAATTCTATTCCGGCAGATTAATTTGCAAAATTGTGAGTGCCTAAAGTTAAGTAAAACTTAATTTTTTGTGAAAAATAAACATAAAAAAGTACATATTCACGAAAAAATATATATAACGAATGAATGAATCTTTGTTGCGAATGGATAATTCTACTCCGGCGGAGAAATTTTCAATATTTGGCCATAATGTAGCAGACGCCGGCCGCGTAAATACCTCATATGGGTTTTGTTATATAAAGCGTTCCGGAAGCGACTTTTTTTAGTTAATCACTTTATCTACATAGTGTATATATAAAACAATATTGTTTAATTAATAGATTTCAAAATTAAGCCAAATGTAAAAGATAGCTGCCGTTGTTCGGCTAAATTTTTCATATGTATTTCTTTATATAAAGTTCCAGAAGAGATTTTTTTAGTTAATCACGTTATCTACACAATGTTAATATAAAATATAAAACAATATTGTTTAAAATGTTAACATTTAATAGAAAAAAATATTTTTCCTAAATAACATATTTGTATACATACCAATTATGCCATTATTTAAATAAAATGATATTTGTTTACGAGATGCTTGGTATATTTAGATTTTTTACATAAATAATTGAAAATATTATCGAAGTTTTTCTCCGTTTAACGGAAATTTTTAAATATAAAAATGTAACCAATAACAAACTTTGACAGCTACGTAAACCAGGAGAATTAAGAAAAAAAATTATCAGCTGATTGAATAACACCACCTTATCTGAATTCGCCTTGGTTTCTATTTCATTTTTATTGCGCTCGCTGGCGATCCTCTCATTTTTCTCTCATTTTCAGGTTGTAGCGTTGAAATATGTATGTTCATAATATTTTGCTAAAAATCTTGCAACATTGCAAAAATAGGGTTGTTATAATGCGCATTTTTCGCCATGTTTTATTATTAATCGAAGATATTGAATGAAATAAATCTAAATCAAAATGAGAAAATTTATTATATTTGTTCCCGTATTTTGTTCTGAATAATTTTTTAATCATTCCTATTTATTTCTTAAAAAAAAATTATAATTAAGTTAGAGTGCTATATTCGGCTATGCCGAATCTTAAATACCCTCCACCAGCAAGCTACTTTTTATTGAAACCCATGTAACTATCTAATTTTTAGATAACTTGGCAACATTTTTGTTTCCTTATTGAGGGTACTAACATTTAGGCATATGTCAACATAATTTTAATTAGGTCGAGAAAAATGTATATTAATAGGCCAGCTTGAAAACATTTTAATATAATGATTTATCTGTACACAGAGCATACTCATTTTGAATTTTATCCGGATATAATCATTTAATTACGAATTAAGTGATATTTAGTGATTTTCAGAAGTATATCTTATATGGGAGCTAAGACAACCTATGGACCGATCCGGAAGAAAAAATCCGTAGAATGATTTATATATACAAAATACACATTTATGTCGAATTTTATCTCGATAACTTTGATTGTTAATGTGCATTTGAGTAATTTTCGGAAATGGTCCTTATATGGGAGTTGTGACCAATTATCAACCGATAAGGAAAAAATTTCCTATAATGATTTATATGCCAAAAAAATTCAAGTGGAATTTTACTACAATAGATTTATTAATTAATGAAATATGTGTGTTTAGGTGATTTTCGGAAGTGGACTTTATATGTATATGAGCTATGACCTTACACAAAACATATTTGTGTCGAATTTTATCAAGATATCTTTATTTGATAATGAAATATGTGCGTTTAAGTGATTTTTTGAAGGAGCTATTACCATATATGGAACAATCCGGAAAAAATTTGGTAGAATGATTTATATGCTCACAAAACATATTCAAGTCGTACTTTATCCAGATAGCTTTATTATAAAAAGAAATATGTGCGTTTAAGTGATTTTCGTAAGTGGACCCTCTATGGGAGCCTATCCGGAAAAAATTTCGTAGAGTGATTCATATAAAGACAAAACATATTTGTGTCGAATTTTATCAAGATAACTTTATTTGACAATGAAATATGTGCGTTTAAGTAATTTTCGGAAGTGGCACTTATATGGGAGCTATGACCAAAAATTAACCGATCCGGGGAAAAAGTGGTAAAATGATTTATATGTACACAAAACATATTCAAGTCGAATTTTATCCTTATAACTTTAGAATTTAATGAAATATATTCGTTTAAGTGATTTTCGGAAGTGGACTATATATGGGAGCTATGACCAATTATGAGCCTATCCGGAAAAAGTTTCGTAGAGTGACTCATATAAAGAAAAAACATATTTGTGTCGAATTTTATCACGATAGCTTTATTTGACAATGAAATATTTGAATGTACACAAAACGTATTTTTTTCGAATTTTATCCCAATAGCTTTAGAATTCAATGAAATATATGTGTTTAAGTGATTTTCGTAAGTGGACCTTATATGGGAGCTATAACCAATTATGGGCCTATCCGGAAAAAATTTAGTAGAATAATTCATATTTATACGAAATATATTTATGTCGAATTCTATCACGATAGTGTGGAAGTGTGGTTATATGGGAGCTATGACCAATAATGGACCGATCCGTAAAAAAAATTTGTTAAATGATTTGTATGTATACAAAACATATTTGTGTCGAATTTTATCCCGATAGCTTTATTATTCAATGAAATATATGGGTTTAAGTGATTTTCGGAAGGGGACTTTATATGGGAGCTATGACCAATTATGGACCTATCCAGAAAAAATTTCGTAGAGTGATTTATATTTAGACTAAACATATTTGTGTCGAATTTCATCAAGATAGCTTTATATGACAATGAAATAAGAGCTTTTAAATGATTTTCGGAAGTGGGCCTTATATGGGAGCTATGACCAATAATGGACCGATCCGTAAAAAATTTGGTAGAATGATTTGTATGTACACAAAACATATTTAACTTGAATTTTATCACAATAGCTTTATTCATCAATGAAATATGTGCGTTTAGGTGATTTTCGGAAGTGGACCTTGTATGGGAGCTATGGCCAATTGTGGACCGACTAAGAGCTACGTTGACAGTATGATTTCTGTTCATATTATATTTGCATGTACAAAATTTTGTGCTGATACCGATATATTTGAGGGAGTTATTAACGATAAATTAATTTCCGATACCTTTGCTATGAGAAATATTAGATCGATTCTAAAGATTTTCAACATAATTGATCACTGCCATGAAAAAATAACGTGTGACAAAATTCATCGAAATATCTTTGGTAGTTTCTGAGAAAACTTCAAAAGAATTATGAAAAAAACGTAATTTTTTTCGAGGTAGTCTGAAATTTTTACTCAACATTTTACGTTGTGAACCGATTTTGCTGATTTTCAATACCAAACTGCTTAGGATAATAACAAATATTTTGGGTGAATTTGGTTGATTTCCTTTGCTTATGTACTTTACGGTGAGTATAGGGTACTTTACGGTGAGTATAGGGCAGCGTTGCGCGTTCATATTGTTCAAATTACGAAGATTTTCGTCAATTCACACGTACACTACCCGATCGTAAACAAAACTCATAGCAAGAGCGTAAAAATACAAAAAATTATCTTCAGTTGCTTAACAGCATTCAACAATGTAGGTTGATGTCGCTTTGTTTCAAAAATTGCAAAAACAATTTGTAAAAACAACAACACAATTTGTAAACAAGAGAATTACTTGCAAGAAACTCGTACACTCCAAAAAAAATTTACTAATGCATAAGAATGAAAACACATATACTGTTTTTATAATACTTTTTTTTATACATTTTAAATAAAAAACTTTATCTTAGTGAAGAAATATATATTTTTCTTTTCTTTATCTGTAAAATTTACTATTTTACTTGTTATGAAATTTGATCATAACAAGCGTAATTAGGCAATATTTTTTCTAAGTGTTTTTTTAGTATTTTCTCACCACTACAATAACAGTTTCTTATCGTTTCTCTTTCTGCGCTTGGCTGGTATAGGGTCAATATGTCTATTCATTACAAATATCAGCAAAAATTCATAATATAATCCCCATTATAGTGTAGGGAATAAAAACCCTAAAAATCTTTGTACATTATATGTATGTATGTATGTATGTATGTATGTATGTATGTATGTATGTATGTATGTATGTATGTATGTATGTATGTATGTATGTATGTATGTATGTATGTATGTATGTATGTATGTATGTATGTATGTATGTATGTATGTATGTATGTATGTATGTATGTATGTATGTATGTATGTATGTATGTATGTATGTATGTATGTATGTATGTATGTATGTATGTATTTATGTATGTATGTATGTATGTATGTATGTATGTATGTATGTATGTATGTATGTATGTATGTATGTATGTATGTATGTATGTATGTATGTATGTATGTATGTATGTATGTATGTATGTATGTATGTATGTATGTATGTATGTATGTATGTATGTATGTATGTATGTATGTATGTATGTATGTATGTATGTATGTATGTATGTATGTATGTATGTATGTATGTATGTATGTATGTATGTATGTATGTATGTATGTATGTATGTATGTATGTATGTATGTATGTATGTATGTATGTATTTATTTATGTATGTATGTATGTATGTATGTATGTATGTATGTATGTATGTATGTATGTATGTATGTATGTATGCATGTATGTATGTATGTATCTCTTCATTAATAAAACATAAATGAAAAGTAACAAGTGAGAGTCCTATATTCGGCTGTGCCGAATCTCATATACCCACCTTCAAACTGTATGCCGTAAAAGGAATGCCCCCCTATAAACATCTGGGTGATATTTGGAGTATGGCTTAAGTCAATAGACCGAGCTATTTTGAACTAACAAAATATTAATTTTTGCAGAATATTTTTGTTAAATTTTTAAACCGTGAGCATAAAGTAATTTTCTGAAGGGGGCCTTATATGCTTCAATTAAGAACCGATACTCATAAAATTTTATACATAGATTTTGTTTTGTATAAATTTTGTCGATTTTCTTAATCCACATCAAATTTTCTGAAGAGGACCTTATATGATGGGTAGGGTCAATTATTGACCGATCCTCATAACGTATTGTAGACCAATTTTGGTTGATATAAAACTTGTTTACGTTAAATATTATCGCTGTACTCTCATTTTTATTAAAGTAATTTTCTGAAGAGGGCTTATATGGTGGGTAGGGTGTGTTACCGACACATTCAGCATGAAGAATGTGCAAGATTAACGTTCGTATAAAAGTTTCTTATGTCGAATTTCATAACTCGTGTTTTTAAGCCAGCAATGAATGTTAAAGTAATTTTCTGAAGGGCACCTTATATTAGGAATAGGGTCATTTATGGACCGATCCTCAAAAAAAAAAATTGGCAGAGAGATTTTGGGTCGCATAAAACTTATGTGTGTAGCATTTCATCGCTATATTCGTCTTATCCCCGTTAACTATAGATTTAACCTATAGATATTCGGCGGGTTATAATATTTTTGTATGAAAACTGTCAATTTAAAGTTACGATAAAATATAACCAGGCATTGAGATAATGGGGGTTATGATTTAATAAGCACCCAGAATATATCGCACACCTAGTACAAAAGTGACACAACTCAAAATTTTATTTTTGCGTTTTTATATTCTTTAAGCCTTAAGTTTAAGCCTTAAACTATTCACAAGATACTTGTTTAACTCTACAAAAATATTAGTGTATTTTGTTGTTGTTAACTGTTCAAGAAAAAACGTTATGTCTTTCTTTATCTTTCAGAATTTGTAAAAAATTTGTTTCCTTTTCTTTAAAATTTTTTTTTGAGTTGTGTCACTTTTGTACTGGGTGTGCGATATATTCTTTTGTGGGTTTATCAATAACCCATCTCTTTTGATGGTGGGTATAAAAAGAAGGTTGCCAATATTTGAGAAAGAAATAAAAAAATGCCACTGATGTTAACAATATAAATAAAGTGAAAAGTTACTCACTTTTTGGAAATTTTAGTTTTTTTTAATAAATTATCGGTATTGATATTTTAGCGTTATCGGTATTTTGGCTCATTTCGGTATTGGTATTTTAGCGTTATCGGTATTTTAACTTATTTCGGTATTGATATTTTAGCGTTATCGATATTTTGGCTTATTTCGGTATCGGTATTTTAGCGGTAATGGTAATTGTGCTGAAAAGGTATTTTAGCGGTAACGATAGCTTAGCGATAACTTTTGCCAACCTTGCAGAATATGATAAAAATAAAATTGTATGTTATACAGATATTGCGAATTTTAAGACTTAACAAGTAAGAATGCTATATTCGGCAGTACCGAATCTTGTATACCCTTCACCATAGTTTTTTTTTTATTTTTTAACATATTGTAAGTATTCGAATTTAGGTGTATTTTAAAAAGAAACATAATTGAATAATATTTTTATATGGTTCATTTCGTGTCAAGGGACCCAACTTTAAAAATTGATGTCTTCCTTTTTTTAATTTTCCCCTATTTTTGAAAAATAGACGTTTTTGCTAAATTTTTTTACTCAAATGAAAGTGGGACACAAGGGGCATATGTGAAAAAAAATATTTTAACTCAAAATTTAGCTTTTTGAGTACAAATATTTTTTTATACATGTATATCCCACTCGCATAAAGGTAATGGTCAAAGCTTTCTTCTGAAAAAAAAATGTTATTCTTAATTTAAAAAATATTTTTTTTGATAGATATCCACTCGCATCCCATTATGAGACTATAGAGTCCTTAAATGAAATTGTCTAAGCTTTCTTTTGAGCAAAAAATAATAAAAAAAGCGTTTAAAAAATAATAAAAAAAAATGTTTAAATTAAAAAAAAATGGAAACAATGAATATAAATTAAATCTTTTTAAAAGTGCCCCTAAAATTGCCTCACAAAAGTATTTGAATTTTCCTGTATTTCACATTTTATCATATTATACGAAACATAAAAATTAGAATCGAATGTTTTTTTTTTTTTTGCTTAAAATTGATTTAAGGACTTACTATCAACCGAAGAGATATATTTTTGGCCCATTTAGCCAATAATTTTGAGGCAATTGTGCCATCTTTTTATGTTACATTATTAAAATTACGGTTTTGGGCCAATGGCCATATTTACAATTTTTCTTTCCTTTTTTCCAGAAATAAAGCCAAAATTTAATATTGGGATTTAATAGACCTCATGCCTTAACAAAACGTCATCCTCTACAGTAGATGTCAGTTTTTACTACTAATAACTTTTTTATTACTGAATAAATAAATAAATAACTTTTACGCTTATGTTGCCCATTACAATAACACTGTAAGTCCAAAATGTTGGGTTTATTTTGATTATCGTAAATTTAACCATATATCAATATTTTGGAGTTAGATCATAATGAGATGGTGACATTCAGCCTGTAAGCCATTGGTTATATATATTTTGAATGGCGTTTCTTCGAGGCATGTTTTGGAGTTGTATACTTCCACAACATATTGAAAACTTAGGTTAGGCTCATGGCACAATAAAGTAAGGTGACTGCGATAAAGCAGCTGATTATTTTTTATTTTTGTGTAGAATATGCATAATGTCAAAAGTTGTTATTGTTTACATGTTAAGAATGTTATTTGTTTACAGTTCTTATGTCATTTTTGGCATTAGCCTGATTCTAGTACAAAAACTAAATACATGTTGTTTTTGTATTGTTGTAGTGATGCAATCACTTTTCTAAGTGTGCAATGGTTAGGCTGATAGGAGGATGTATACTACAGAAAATGATTCTAAAGTTAGAGAGCATGGGCATTAGAAGCCACATCTTAAACTGATTCAAAAACTATCTTGAATGCAGAACAGAGAACAGAATGAAACCATTCACGTTTTATGACCATTCGCAAATTCATTGCTTTTGAATTGCCTTTACTCAACAATAATACAAATGTACATTGCCTTTATTACAATCTCTTTTTATATGACTTTATAAATCAAGCAACGAAATAATTCAATGCCACATGAAAGAACTTAAAACATTCACACCATTCGTCCAGTATTCGTTGCAGAGTATGAAAGCAAACGAAACGCAAACGTTTATATAACAGCGTTGCGCGTTCATATTGTTCAAATTACGAAGATTTTCGTCAATTCACACGTACACTACCCGATCGTAAACAAAACTCATAGCAAGAGCGTAAAAATACAAAAAATTATCTTCAGTTGCTTAACAGCATTCAACAATGTAGGTTGATGTCGCTTTGTTTCAAAAATTGCAAAAACAATTTGTAAAAACAACAACACAATTTGTAAACAAGAGAATTACTTGCAAGAAACTCGTACACTCCAAAAAAAAATTTACTAATGCATAAGAATGAAAACACATATACTGTTTTTATAATACTTTTTTTATACATTTTAAATAAAAAAAATTATCTTAGTGAAGAAATATATATTTTTCTTTTCTTTATCTGTAAAATTTACTATTTTACTTGTTATGAAATTTGATCATAACAAGCGTAATTAGGCAATATTTTTTCTAAGTGTTTTTTTAGTATTTTCTCACCACTACAATAACAGTTTCTTAGCGTTTCTCTTTCTGCGCTTGGCTGTTATATAATGTACAATACTAATACTAATGTACATGAGCAAAACTCCCCTTCAAACATTTAGAAGACAAAACTATTGCGCATCACCTCCGACGCCACGTCAGAAACACTTCTGAACGATTGTCAGACGAGAACGCACATTTTACAAAAACAAAATACATTGATTTCGAATTTTCGTCTTCTAGAAATAAGTTACTTCCGGATGATAGTTAGAAGAGTGCATCCATTTTGCTTAAACAAAAAACCATGACTGTTGAATTTTGTTCATCTGGAAGTATACGTTTTAGTGACTTTTGAATGAGAGTTGGATGAGAACACACATTTTACAATAACAAAATTCATTGTTTCCTTATTTGTATCTTCTTGATTTGTATGTTTATGTCACTTCTGGAAGACAGTTTGAAGAGTGTTCACATTAATGTTGTATTTTATTCATCTGGAAGTGTGGATTGTAGTCACTTCTGTACGATTGTCAGACGAGAGCACACATTTTACAAAAACAAAATACATTGATTTCTAGTTTTCGCCGTCTGGAAGTATACTTTTAGGTTACTTCCGGATGATAGTAAGAAGAGTACAAAAACACAAAAATATAAATACTCCATTTTTAGCGTGAACGCGAAAAAAAAAATAAAAATAAAAAATGCAGAAATTTTGCTAAGTTCAGTGATGTTTTGTGTTTTGTCCAGTCATGTTAAGTTTTAATTATTCATTGTAAAATTTAAATGAGTTATTGAATAATATTCATAATATTCATAGAAAAATAGTGTAATTAATATATTGTGAATCTTAAGTAATAAACAAGTAAGAGTGTTATATTCGGCTATGCCGAATCTTATATACCCACCATCAAATCACTGCCATATAAATAAACTTTGACCTTATATGGGCGGGTAGGGTTAATTATGGACGATCAACATAAAATTTGGTAGAGAGATTTTGGCTCGTATAAAACTTACTTCTGTGAGATTTCATCGCTATACTCTTCTTTTTAAGCCAGTAATGAGCGTTAAAGACATTTTATGGAGGGGACCTTATATAGGGAGTAGGGTCAATTATGGACCGATCCACATAAAATTAGCTGGAAAGGTTTTGGCTCCTAAGAGACTTATGTAAAATTTCTTCGCTATACTCGTATTTTTACGCCAATAATAAGCGATAAAGTAATTTTCTGAAGGGGGACCTTATATAGGCGGGTAGGGGTAATTATGGACTGATCCACATAAAATTTGGTAGATAGATTTTGGCTCATATAAAACTTACTTCTGTGAAATTTCGTCGCTATACTCGTATTTTTAAGCCAGTAATGAGCGTTAAAGTAATTTTATGGAGGGGACTTTATATGGGGGGTAGGATCAATTATGGACCGATCCACATATAGTTTGGTGGAGAGATATTGGCTTGCATGAAACCTATGTGTGTCAAATTTCATCGCTATGTTCGTATGTTTAAGCCAGTAATCAGCATTATAGTCATTTTCCAAAGGGGACCTTATATGGGGGGTGGGGCCAATTATGGACCGATCCACATAAAATTTGGTAGAGATTACACAAATTTCACAGATTACTTCTGTGAAATTTCATCGCTATATTCATATTTTTAAGCCAGTAATGATCGTTAAAGTAATTTTATGGAGGGGACCTTATATGGGGGGTAGGGTCAATTATGGACCGATCCACATGAAATTTGTTGGAGAGATTTTCACTCGTATAAAACTTACTTATGTCAAATTTTATCGCTATACTCGTATTTTTACGCCAATAAAGTAATTTTCTGAAGGGGACCTTATATGGGGGGTAGGGTCAATTATGGACCGATCCACATATAGTTTGGTGGAGAGATATTGGCTTGCATGAAACCTATGTGTGTCAAATTTCATCGCTATGTTCGTATGTTTAAGCCAGTAATCAGAATTATAGTAATTTTCAAAGGGGACCTTATATGGGGGGTAGGGCCAATTGTGGTCCTATGTCCGACATAATTCAGAATTTTATTTCGGAGGTCAAAAAACTGACTTAAGCGAAATTTTGTGCCATTTGCTTCATAAACAACGAATTGGTGAATGTTTGAAGCTTTTTACACAATATTCCGGGGGTACATTTGTATGGGGGCTATGTGAAATCGTTGACCCATTTTGCCCATTTTCAATATCAAACATTTCTGATCAATAAAAAATATTTTGGGAAAATTTCATCTCAATATCTCTATTTTTGTGGACGCTATCGTGCCAACAGACAGACGGACGGACATAGCTAGATCGTCTTAGAATCTTAAGAGGTCTCAGAATATATATACTTTATGGGGTCTGTGAACAATATTTCGATGTGTTACACACGAAATGACAAAATCAATATATAAAAAAAATATGACAGTGTTGTGTTAAAAGTCAACTGTTAATAAACATTTAAGAAGGTTTTGTTAATTGGTGAAGTTTATTAAATATATACCAAAAAGTAATTATCTTCAAGGATTATATAAATAAAATTAAAAAGTAAATTGTCATATTTTACATTAAAATATTATTTTAGGAATACGTTAACAACTCTAAACGGTTTCCATTTCCATTATTTTTAAACGAAGTCTAATATGTTTAATTAAAAATGTTTTTATATTAAATTTCGTCCCTCTCTCTCTCTCTTAATTGGTTTAGGAGTTATAAGCATTTAAAGACTTTTTCAAGTTGTACGTTTCGGCTTTCATTTGATGAATATTGCATTTTTAACCTACATATTTAGATTTATTTGAGTTAAATCTTAACTTTCAATATTTTTTAAACTATTTGCGCGTTTAGGTCCTGTTTCTAGATTACGTATGATCACTTTGAGCTAAAATTTTACTTGTATTTCATTATCGTAACAAAAAAAAAAAATATATTAAAAATTTACTTAAGTATTTAAACGCTAGCTGGAACAGTGTTGCCATAACGGCATTAAAAGTGCAATTCTAGCACTTTTTTTTCGACCGCTGCATTTATTTTTTAGAAAAAAGTGCTAGATGCTTTTTAGCACTTTTTCGTCTTTTGCTAGAAATTTTTAGCATTAAAAGTGCATTTTTGGCATTTTTTCTTCTATTTTGCACTTTTTATAATTAAAGAACTTTAAAGTTTAATTTCTCTAGAGAACTGCAAAAATTTTTTGCATATGTTTATTGTAATTTATAATTTACACTGTAAATTAAATTAAGAAATAAATCGCTTAAACGTCAGAAGTTTAATATGGCTACGAAAAGAGAGAACGGTTATACCATTAATTTTTCTACTATGGTTGTAAGTATATAAGTAATTTATTTTTACAAATTTTGGTTTTTTAGAATCAGTACTTTTTTCAAAAAAAAAAATTATGTAATTTTACAGAAGTTGCGAATAGTGGCCGTTTCTGCCTCCAGACTTACTTAAAGTTATAGAAATGCATTCTGGAAAAATTTAGAGCGATAGGATCACGTTAACTGGTGGCACCACGGCACTGAAGGGGAAGTAAATGTATCCTTTTGGATTTTAACAGCAAATAATGGAAATATACATTCAATTATCGTTCCAATAAGATATAAAACCCTCGGCAAAAATTGTAAAAGTTGTTAAAAATTCCTCCGATCAAAACACTTAAATGAGAAATATTTTAAAAAATTAAAAAATTTTGGAAAATGTTCTAGTAAACTATGTCATTACGTTAAATGTGTTCGTATTAACTTAGATATGAGTTTTTATTCTCATTAGATAGCGTAAACCGTATTTGGGGTATAGTCATAAATGGGAAACCCTTCAGACGGCACATTCAAAAAACTAATTTCCAACTTTTACCAATTTTGTTAAGCAAATGTCAAAATTTAAAGAAAATCCCCATGTGAATTATGGACAATAAAGAGTGGAATAGAACAGTAAACAATCAGTTCTATATCTCTCACATATTAGCGGTACCTCCGACTTGAATTTTAATGATTTCTGAGAACAAAACTTTTTGTTAAATTTTTTGAAAAACAAGCTTTATTTTTTATTGCTATCCACTTTATATAAAGGAAACATACAAAAAACAAGTAAGAGAGTATAGTCGGGCGTTACCGAACATATGATACCCTACACCAGTTATGAATATTAAATGTGATTTATTTTTCATAATAATTCATTGTTCCGATACATTTAAGCAATTTATGGATGAAAAACTAATTTTCTGAAAGAGGCTTTATATGGGGGCTAGGGGCAAATATGGACCAAGTCCGATAAAATTTTGGACATTCAAGTAATTTTCGGAAGGGGACTTTGTATAGGAGCTAGGGTCAAATGATGCCCGATTTTTATGAAATTTGGCCAGGTCATCAAGACTTGTATAAAACTTAATTGTGCCGCTTTTTATCGATATACAGGTATATTTAAGATACTTATAAGCTCAGAAGCCCTTTTCGGGGGGTTCTGTTGTATGGGGGCTAGGTGAAATAATGGACCGATTTTAACCATTTTCAATAGGCTTCGTCCTTAGGTCAATTATCTTGAAAATTGCGACCTGTACCTTGCGCACAAGGTTTACATGGACAGCCAGCCAGACGGACGGACATAGCTAAACTTCACAAAAGATTGCTTATAGTGTTTTCAATAAAATATAAAAATTTCAGAATGGGACAATGAGGGAATCTCAAGTAAATCAGCTTTTAGTGAAATAATCCACTAATTTCCATACAAATTTCAAAAATTTTAATTTTTTGTTCATAAACAATTAATTTTTGTTTCAAAATTTTAAATTTATTTTTGTGTTCATCAACAAATAAAGCTTTAAATTTTTAAATATCTTGAATATTATGAAACTACAAGAAATAGGCTTTAATTGGGAACTAAAACGATTAAAATCGGATAAACAGTTTAGTAAATATACGATGTTACATTTAATGCTTGTTGAAAAAAATCCAAAAAAAAAAAAATGAACTTTAAACATCGAAAAAATCTGGACCGTAACGAATTTGAAAATTTTGGAGAACTTTAAATTCCGTATTTACAAGAAGAATGTGTGTACCGAATTTCATCGAAATCGGAGAAGGTCATATTCAAAATCCTACTTTTTTGTTCGAAATTGTTTGAAATTACCCCTAATTGATTTTGTAAAGAGATATTTTATAGGCAAGGTCAAATCATGGATCAATTCGAAATAGTCTTTTGCATTTTTCATACAAAAAATCTCGTTGAATTATGTAAAAAATTTCGACCTGTACATTATACCTGGACAGCCAGCCGCACAGACGGGTAGACATGGCTTAATGGACTTTTAAAAACTTGATTTGAATTTAGCACTTTTTTCAACGAATTTGCACTTTTTTGACCGTCATTATTCTGAGGGAGTTCTGGCAACACTGAGCTGGAATCATTGTATTCAAATTAATACTACTGTTTTATACATTAATTATTTTTTGACTTTATATTGCCCATATAAGATATTTAATATTAAAATCAAATATTTTTAAAACCACCTTTTTTAAATATAATTTTATTAATTTTCATATAGCTTTGGATTTAATTATTCTAATTATAGGCCTTTACTGATATTCTTAAGTTTTTGAAAATGTATAACTCCTTAATTAGAAGAGAGCAAACACAAACTAGTATTGCAGTATTAGTGTCAAAAGCAATATCCGGTTTAGGGTCGTTAAGGTGTTTCTATCATTATTGACTGTAAATAATTTTAAAAATAATCCATCACTTAGTAATTTCAGATCTTTATAGACGGTTTAATTCCAAGTTATTTAAAAATTGTTCATGAAAGGTAATGTTTTTATTGATTCAAAACAATAAATAAATAAATTAATTAATTTTTAATTATTTTATCTTTTTTTAGAAAGCAGTAGCTTAAATTGTACCCCCTATTAAAATACTTCTAACCGAATTAAAATATAAAAAAGGGATCTGGTAAGTTATATATGTCTTATTTCATCACACGGTTCCATTAAAAATGTCGATTATTTGCAGAAAATGTAAAAAATGGATCTGAACGTTTCGGTGTGAAATTTATTGATCATAAGAGAATCCTATTTTTATATATAAAGAACATACCCTACAAACATTTTCTATTGCGGAAGTTACCCGTATGAAACTTCCAAACGTGCTAAAAGCTCGCCAGCGATGTTGCGGAAGTATACGAATTCTTGTCACCAGTCGGGAAGAACTGATGCCGAGCTGGGGAACGTCTAAGAGTAACGTGGAAGATACTTCTGGAAGACCCCCAGAAGAAACTTCTAGATGACTCTTGGAAGTAAGGTATTGCCAAAGACTCTTCTAGATGTAAATAGGAAGTCACTTCTTGAAGTGACTACTTAGTATCATCTAGAAGTGTTCCTATCTTATCTTCTAGAAGATAAGTTTTCTCTTCTTCTAGAAGATGAGTTTTCTCTTCTTCTAGAAGAAGAGTATTCTCTTCTTCTATTTGTATACTCACCAAAATAAAATCTATAAAAATAAATCTAAATAAAATGAAATTTTATAGTTTTTATTGAAATAATTGAAATTAAAATAGTAGAAAAATAATTGATTTAACAACTAATTTAAAAAAAGTAATATATGTATGTACATTAGACCGACTCACAAAAAATGGTGCCTCATAATATTCGCTGTTATGTAATATGATGTTACCCAAAATATTTTCTGTTAAGTGTTGTCCATTATAGTATGTAGTATCATTTGAAAGGTTTTTTGAAGCCAAGTCTAGTGGTGCGCAAAATTGTGCATACATTTTATTTTTTTTTAGTGAAAAACCTAACAATTTTAAATATTTTGGAATATGACAATTATAAAAAGACGGTTATTTATGATTAATACATCATTGGACGCGGCTTTAAAATACCTTTTAAACGATACCCCGTATTGGATATTTTGTTTCAAAACAAACAAAAATTAAAAAAAATAATTCCAAAATACCTTTTTTAATTTGGTCCAGCTCACGAACGGTCATCGCTAGACTTTAAATATTTTCGGAATCATCATAAAACAAAGCAAGGTAAATTTTGAGAGAGGTAACAAAAGCACGTTTTTGCTTTCCATACAGAGTGAGTCGGTTTAATGTACATATGTATCCACAATTTAGAATTATTACCTTATAATAAGATAATTTTCAGGAAATCTGTATTAATATTCCAACTGTTGACTGGTATACTTCCAAAAATTGTAAAACGTTGGACTCTTTTTGTAGTTCTTCATAAATTTTATGATCAATCCATCAAATTGTAAGAGTTATATTTTGGAACGCATTAATCCTTCAACGAAGTAAACAAAAATAATGTTATAATTAATATTTAATATACATACATACTTTTGTATTTATTGAAATTACCTGTTATACTTTAGGAAGCAATAAAAATAGGATTCTCTTATGATCAATACATTTCCCACCGAAATTTAAACGTTCAGATCCATTTTTTACATTTTCTGCAAATAATCGACATTTTTAATGGAACCGCGTGATGAAATAAGACATATATAACTTACCAGATCCCTTTTTTATATTTTAATTCGGTTAGAAGTATTTTAATAGGGGGTACAATATTAGCTACTACTTTCTAAAAAAATAAAATAATTAAAAAATAATTTATTTATTTATTGTTTTTAATCAATAAAAACATTACCTTTCATAAACATTTTTTAAATAACTTGGAATTAAACCATCTATAAAGATCTGAAATTACTAAGCCATGGATTATTTTTAAAATTATTTACAGTCACTAACGATAGAAACACCTTAACGACCCTAAACGGGATATTGCTTTTGACACTAATACTGCAATACTATTTTGCTCTCTTCTAATTAAGGAGTTATACACGTTCAAAAACTATCTACTTAGGTAATATCTTGGGAACGGCATGCTCAATATTAAGAATATTAGTATCATATGATAGGTCATTGAAAAAGACCTGGTGTTAATAACTAAAAAAGTACCTATAATTAGAATAATTAAATCCAAAGCTATATGAAAATTAATAAAATTGTATTTATTTAAAAAAAGGTGGGTTTAAAAATATCTGTTTTCAATATTAAATATCTTATATGGGCAATTTCGTGTCGAGTGACCCAAGTCAAAAAATAATTTATGTATAAAACAGTAGTATTAATTTCAATATAATGATTCCAGATAGCGTTTGAATACTTTAAGTAAAAATTTTAATGTATTTGGTTACGATAATGAAATACAAATAAAATTTTAGCTCAAAGTGATCATACGTAATCTAGAAAAAGGACCTAAACGCGCTAATAGTTTAAAAAATATTGAAAGTTAAGATTTAACTCAAATAAATCTAAATAGGTTAAAAATGCAATATTCATCAAATGAAAGCCGAAACTTACAACTTGAAAAAGTCTTTAAATGCTTATAACTCCTAAACCAATTAAGAGAGAGACGAAATTTTATATAAAAACATTTTTAATTAAACATATTAGACTTCGTTTAAAAATAATGGAAATGGAAGCCGTTTAGAGTTGTTAACTTATTCCTAAAATATAGTACTATTTTAATGTAAAATATTACAACTTACTTTTCAATTTTATTTATTTAATTTAATAAACTTCACCAATTAACAAAACCTTCTTAAATGTTTATTAACAGTTTACTTTTAACACAACACTGTCATATTGTTTTTTTTTTTCTTAAGATTTACAATATATTAATTACACTATTTTTCTATGAACATTAAACTCAATAACTCATTTAAGTTTTACAATGAATAATTAAAACTGAACATGACTGGACAAAACGCAAAACATCACTGAACTTAGCAAAATTTCTGCATTATTTATTTTTATTTTTTTCGCGTTCACGCTAAAAAAATGGAGTATTTATATTTTTTTGTTTTTGTACTCTTTTTACTATCATCCGGAAGTAACCTAAAAGTATACTTCCAGACGGCGAAAACTAGAAATCAATGTATTTTGTTTTTGTAAAATGTGTGCTCTCGTCTGACAATCGTCCAGAAGTGACTACAATCCACACTTCCAGATGAATAAAATACAACATTAATGTGAACACTCTTCAAACTGTTTTCCAGAAGTGACATAAACATACAAATCAAGAAGATACAAATTAGGAAACAATGTATTTTGTTATTGTAAAATGTGTGTTCTCACCCAACTCTCATAGAGAAGTCACTAAAACGTATACTTCCAGATGAAAAAAATTCAACAGTCAATGTTTTTTGTTTAAGCAAATGGATGGACTCTTCTAACTATCATCCGGAAGAAACTTAAAAGTGTATTTCTAGAAGACGAAAATTCGAAATCAATGTATTTTGTTTTTGTAAAATGTGCGTTCTCGTCTGACAACCGTCCAGAAGTGTTTCTGACGTGGCGTCTGGGGTGATGCGCAATAGTTTTGTCTTCTAAATGTTTGAAGGGTACGTACACTGTAAGCTTGCGTGTATTGGTTTGTTCAAGGCGAATTCAGATAAGGTGGTGGCAGTTCTGCAACAACATTTTACATGTATTTTGTTTTTGCGTTTGGTTTACGTAGATGTCAAAAACTATAAGTACGGCGAATTCATTTGATGAAAATTTTTGTAAAATGTTTATATTTTATTAAAAAATAAAGATAAAGATATTAAAATTTGTGAGGAAAATATATTCTGATTTGAATAATGTTTGTTTCAAACGAAAAATTCTATTCCGGCAGATTAATTTGCAAAATTTAAGTGAGTGCCTGAAGTTAAGTAAAACTTAATTTTTTGTGAAAAATAAACATAAAAAAGAACATATTCATGAAAATATTATATTACGAATGAATGAATATTTGTTGCGAATGGATAATTCTACTCCGGCGGAGTAATTTTCAATACTTGGCCATAATGTAGCAGCCGTAAATACCTAATATGGGTTTTGTTATATAAAGCGTTCCGGAACAGACTTTTTTCAGTTAATATCTTTATCTACATAGTGTATATATAAAACAATATTGTTTAATTTGTTAACATTTAATAGATTTCAAAAATAAGCCATAACGTAGAAGTCAGCTTCCGCCAGCCGGGTAAATACTTCATATGCGTTTCTTAATATTAAGTGTTCCGGAAGAGATTTTTTTAGTTAATCACGTTATCTACACAATTTTAATATAAAATATAAAACAATATTGTGTAATATGTTAACATTTAATAGAAAAAACTATTTTTCTTAAATAACATATTTGTATACATACCAATTATGCCATTATTTAAATAAAATGATATTTGTTTACGAGATGCTTGGTATTTTCAGATTTTTTACATAAATAATTCAAAATATTAACGAAATTTTTCTCCGTTTAACGGACATTTTTAAATATAAAAATGCAAACAATAACAAACTTTGACAGCTACGTAAACCAGGTGAATTATGAAAAAATTATCAGTTGATTGAATAACACCACCTTATATGAATTCGCCTTGGGTGTGTCTGTTTTTAAGTGAAATTAAAACTTGTTTGTTGTTTTGTTGTTGCGAAATTCTTTAATGCACGTTATGTTCTCTTTTAATAGCAAAATGTTTGATATTAATTGGGAAACTTATTTTTTTATAGAAAATATGGATGGTCAAAAATAATTGTTTAATTATGAAAAACATTAAAGAAAGAAAAGAGAATTATATTTTTTTAGATAATATTCATTATTTATAAACATTTTTAGTTTTTTTAGTTTGGAATTTCATTTCATTTTTCCCGCTTCATTGAAATAATTTATTGATGCATATTTACATACATTAAAGATTTATTTGCTCGCAAAATACTTTATTTTGTTTATGAAATACTTTTTACAGTGTACTAAAACTAAATGTTGGCTTGAATACGGTTCTCTGCACAAATATATACCTGATAGTATGTCTCTGCCCACCACTGCTTTAAACCAATTAGTTTTATTAGTAATTGAAGTCTCTAAAAAAATTATATATTTTTTTAAATGTAAATTTTTAACTAAACGGGCAAGTTATGTTAAAACTAATTGATGGCAAATATTTCCCAACAGATTGGTCTAATATCGATTTCCTATATTTTTCTCAATACTTTAATTCTATTTATTTTTAATTTATTTTATTTTTAACTAAACAAATTCAGATCATACGTTTTTAATAATGTCAATTTTTACTAAACGGGCAAGATATATTAAAATTAATTGGTGGCAAATATTTCCCAACATATTGGTCTAATTTTGATTTTTTTATGTTTTTCTCAACACTGTAACCATTTTTGTTTTATTCTTAATTAAGGTCTATAAACAAATTCAAATCATATTATTTTTAAATAAACGGGCAAGATATATTAAAATTAATTGATGGCAAATATTTCCCAACATATTGATGTAATTTCGATTTTTTATATTTTTCTCAACACTTAACTGCTTTGTTTTATTCTTAATTTAAGTCTGTATAAAAATTCGAAGCAAAAAAATATTAAAAAAATATATATTTTTTAAGCGAAAACTGTGATTGAATAATGCGTATTTTTTTTTGTTAAACGAGCAGTTATTGCAAAATAAAACAAGTAAGAAAGTATAGTCGGGCGTGGCCGACCATATGATACCCTACACCAGTTATCAATATTAAATGTGATTTATTTTTCATAATAAAGCATTTATCTTCAATATTCCCTTGTTCCGATATATTTAAGTAATTTATGGATAAAAAATTAATTTTCTGAAAGAGGCTTTATATGGGGGCTAGGGGTAAATATGGACTAAGCCCGATAAAATTTTGTGAATATATTTATATTTACATAATATTTAATTTTGCTGAATTTCATCTCGATATTTGTGTTTATAAGTTAATTTTGGACATTCAAGTAGTTTTCTGAAGGGGACTTTGTATGGGAGCTAGGGTCAAATGGGGTCCGATCTTTATGAAATTTGGCAGGGTCATCAGGACTTCTATAAGACTTAGTTGTGCCGCATTTTATCGATATACCTGTACATTTAACATAATTATGAGCTCAGAAGCCCTTTTCGGGGGGTTCTGTTCTATGGGGGCTAGGTGAAATAATGGACCGATTTTAACCATTTTCAATAAGCTTCGTCCTTGGGCCAAAAAGCGCGCATGCCAAATTTCATCCAATTATCTTGAAAATTGCGACCTGTACCTTGCGCACAAAGTTTACATGGACAGCCAGCCAGATGGACGGACGGACATAGCTTAATCGACTTACAAAACGATTCTAAGCCGATTGGTATACTTTAAGGTGGGTATAGGACGAATATTTTTGTATGTTACAAACATCAGCACAAACCCAATATACCCTCCCCACTAAAGTGGTGTAGGGTATAATGATTACAAATATTTCCCAACACATTGGTCTAATTTTGATTTTTAATATTTTCTTCAACACTTTTGAACATTTTGTTTTATTTCTTATTGAAATCTTTATATATACAAATTCGAACCAAATAATTTGTTAATGAATAAAATATATCTCATATATTTTGTACATCAGCCATACTTTTTTATATTTAACGTTTCAGAAGTAGAATATATTTTATCATCATTCATTTAAATAAGTTATACATATGTTTAATGTATTATTTCCTTAACTAAAAAATCTGTTGTAAAAGAATAATACCAAAACTATAGAAACATATTTTTTTAAATTTATGAAAAGTATTTTACTTTTGTTTTATCGCGGTCTAATGTGTTAAAATCTTTCAACACTTGTTGCGGGCAGAGAAATTACAAATATATCCCCCCCTCGTAGAGACGATTATGAGTTTGTAGGGAGAGGGAAAAATCGTAACCCTCAGCGGCGACGCCTCTGGCATGAAAACAATTTTTCGTGGGGGGGCCTTAGAATAACCCTTTCGGGAGGGGAAAAATTAGGCTGTTTCCCAACTCCCTCATAAAATTATCGGTCTTATACCTTTTTTTTAAAGATCCATCAAGCTTTGATGCTCTTTAAAATTGATTTTTTTGAAGCATCCAGCGGGCACTTTGCCGTTAAGAATTGGCCGGCTGGTATGCTATTTTAGTGGTAGTGTGAGGCATCTGAAGCGAGCACTTTGCCGTTAAGAATTGGCCGGCTCCAGTGCTCAACAAATGCATATAGGGAGGGGCTTTTATTACCAATGGAGTCACCACGTCCAGCCCAAGTCCCGGTGTTTATATTTTTATTAGTATTTTTTTGGTTTCATTGTTTTGTGTTAGTATGTTAGTTTACCTGAAAAGGGAACTAATATACATTGGGTATAACTCTCCAATTTTGACAAAAATTTTACCACTTATAGGCCTTTTATGATTTATGATATATGTCTTTTGGTCAACAAATGTATAGTTATGGAGTTATAGACCTTCGAAGTTAAATATATATATTATCAATATCTTCTCTATTTAAGAACCCATCCGGACAATATATATATATCATTAGAAAGAGCTCTGAAATACCTTTTCAACGATATATAATATGATCCTTTTTATTAACCCTTTGAGGACCAATTCCACAAAAAGTATTTTTTATAAAGAGTTTTTTGACAAAAATGCCGTTATTTCGTAAATCCATCGATATAACGTTACTGATATATATTGGAAAAATTGCAGAAGAGATTTCAAGCTTTCATTTGATGTATGGATATAAACTAATATCTTAATAAATATAGACGATATTGTAGTTGGAATAAGGTAAAGTACCTAAAATTAATGTTTTTTATTTGATACTAGTTAATTGTTGTTGTTTTGGCAGGAATAAAGTATTATAACTATATAAAGTACTAAACTAAATATACGTAATGTATTGAAAATTAAGGATTAATACAAACTGTGCTTTTTATATTAACCTTTGTTAATAAAAGTTCTGTTATATCAAAAATTCATTCATAAGAAGGTACCGATTTATGTGTATTGAGTAAATTGCGATTTTTCTGGGTAAATATTCGGAAATGGGTATGTAGCGCCGGACCTGAACAATTTTTTTAAATTTTTTGGGTAATGAAATGTTGTATTTGTAAACCCCCCAAAAAAATACAAATTTTTGTGGGTAAACATTCTAAAATTGGATGATAGTGCCGCAGGCGAAAAATTATTTGAAAAAAATCGCGCGATTTTTTTCAAATAATTTTTCACTTTTTTAAATAATTTAAGAATTTTTTTGTCACAGTCTCTCTTTACTATTTTTAAACTTAAATATCATCCCCATTTATTAAGATATTAGCACATATCTATACATCAAAAGAAAGCTTGAAATCTTTTCTACAATTTTCTCGATATTTATCGGTACCATTATATCGATGGATTTATGAAATAACGGCACTTTCATCAAAAAACTCTATATAAAAAATACTTTTTGTAGAATTTGTTCTCAAAGGGTTAATAAATGCGGTCATAACGATATATATATTGTCAGGATCGGTTCATAATTAGAGAAGAAATCGAATATATATAAATTTAACTTTGATGGTCTATAACTCCAAAACTATACATTTGTTGACCAAAAGACATATATCACAAGTCATAGAATTGAAAGCTTTATATGTGGTATAAATTTGTTCATAATCGGAGAGTTATACCTATAATATATTTAAGCCCCTGAAAAGAAAATTGAAATATATTAATAATATGAAAATAAAGAAGTAGAACGATACAGTTTTAAATTACCCGAATTATGCCATCAATTTTTTTGGAATATCTGAAAATAAAGAAAAGAATATCTGAAAATAAAGAAAAGAATATTATACTTACATGTGGATACCAGCTGCTAATCAATGAATGTAAATAACATGTGAGTGTATGTGTGTCAAAGATGTGTTTCATAATCATATACTGACGTAAAAGTGGCAACACCAACAATCAGCACAATAAGGCAGGGTTGTATTTTCATTCAAAAATAAGATTTTAAAATTGGCGCTAGTTTTTTTTATATTTAAAAATATGAAATGGAATGAATCTTCCTAAAAATTATTATTGCCTGTTATATTGGGTGTTAAACCTTAGTAAAAATATGCTGATTGGCCCATGAAAAAGAAAATTGAAATTGGTGGATAAGAATTTAAGCAAATCCCGCGAAAATATGATTGTAATGTGGCGATAGAATATATAAATAATAAATAAATAAAATATTTAGCAGGAGAAGGGAAAATTTTGATATATATAGTTTTTTTTTATAAGATTTGTTAGTGTAGTCGAAATAAGCGCCAGAAAATAGATGAAAAATAAAAAAAGATACAATAATATATAACGAAAAACCGCGAATTGAGTAAATAGGGGATAGGTATTTAAGCCACCAACAGAAGAGAAATTCATTTAATTATAAGAGTGAGACGTTAAAAGACAGAGTGAATATTGTTAAATAAAATACAAACTGTGTGGAAAAAAAAATAAAAATAAAGTAGAAAATTTGTCTAGTGAAAAAGAAAATCTTATAACTATTGAAACATAACGTAAGTTATCAGAAAGTTTAAAATTTTTATGTAGTGTAGTATAATAATGATCAATTATTAATATTAACAACACTTAACAAAAGCCAATTTCGTGACAAATTTGAACTTGAAATAATAATTTTAAGTGAATTAATAATTGATTAGTTGTTATACCAATCAAGTTTTCAAATACTAAAATGTGGTAAAAACTTTCTACCCTAGCTGGCTATTTTTTTTTTTTTTTTTGGAAAGTTATACGGATATATGTATGAAAGAAGTTATCCCAAACCACACAGTGATGAATAGCCAGGTAAAGTTTAAAATTTTTATGTAGTGTAGTATAATAATGATCAATTATTAATATTAACAACACTTAACAAAAGCCAATTTCGTGACAAATTTGAACTTGAAATAATAATTTTAAGTGAATTAATAATTGATTAGTTGTTATACCAATCAAGTTTTCAAATACTAAAATGAGGTAAAAACTTTCTACCCTAGCTGGCTATTTTTTTTTTTTTTTTGGAAAGTTATACGGATATATGTATGGAAGAAGTTATCCCAAACCACATAGTGATGAATAGCCAGGTAAAATTGTAGTTAAAATATTAAAAGAAAGTCTTATGAAAATCAGATAGTAAAAGCCAAATAAGGAGAATATTTAAGTCGCAGCCTATATGTATAAGGTGGCAAATAATTGTAGCAGTGGCAAATCGATGAATACAAACCTTATCTACGTGAGAAATAATAATAAAAGAAAATAAGTGAGCGTCAGCAAAAGCCAGAATTTCTTATTTTATTTTATAAATATAATTAATGGTTTATTATCCAAAAAATCTTTTAACATTACGTCTCGAAATCTTAACCATGCCAATAAGTGTTTCAGTTCAAAAACGCTGCTACTAAAAAAAAACAAAGGAAACTGAACAATTAAAATTTAAACATACAAATAAAAATTTAAATGTATATATTTAAGTTAGTTTAAGATTGTGTTATGTGAGTTTATTGTACGAATTTCGTGAATGTGTAGTAAGATATATTTGTTGGTTATTTAAGGCATTATTTCCTCCAGCGATAAGTCATAAAAGAAAAAAAAAAAAATAACAAACATAAAAGTATAGGATATAAAGAAAAGTTAAATATATATATATCTTTCAGCAGTATTAAAATATGATAAATTAAAGTTCAAAAACAAAAAAATATATTTATTCTTAAAAGAGCTTAAGCGAGGCGTGTTAAAAGGCAAAACAAAGAAAAAAAGGACCCGAAATATTGACGGGAAGAATAGTGAAATAACCTCAGGGAGCTCCTTTAGGCGAAAAGTGAAATAGAAGTGGTATTAGATAGTGTCTAGAATG
This sequence comes from Lucilia sericata, assembly GCF_015586225.1. Taxonomy (NCBI): domain Eukaryota; kingdom Metazoa; phylum Arthropoda; class Insecta; order Diptera; family Calliphoridae; genus Lucilia; species Lucilia sericata. The sequence goes on along the minus strand of NW_023994108.1, from coordinate 104,985 downwards.
TGACATAAAAGTAGTAGCTTGAGCCCTAACGAAAGAAATAAAAAAAAGATAAATAAATATATAAATAAATAAATATATACATATAGACCGTAACACACTGCGGTACCAAAAAAGTAATTGCCCGATTTGAGTTTTGGCCACAAATTGAGTATTTCTTGACCTATGTGCATCGATCAAGGCTACACAGAGCTGACCTGTCTCTGATTTGATTTAAGGACAATTTGCAAATACAATTCTCCACTGAGAGAAAATTAATTATTTGTTTTAGTTATAAGATTTAATTACTTATTACTGTAAAAATAGAATCAATAATTAAATAAAAAGTGTAAAACCAAAAAAGGCAAGTAAGATTGTTATATTCGACTATGCCGAATCTTATATACCCACCACCGCCGTAAATGGAATGCTCCCCTAAAAACATTAGGTTGGTATTTGACAGATGGCTTAAGTCAATAATGGGCATATATAACATACATATATGGGCGGCCAATCGGGGTCAATTATAAAATTAGGTAGGGAGATTTTAGCTTGTAAGAAACTTTCTTCTGTATATCGAATTTCATAGCTATACTCGATTCTCATAAATTTCAATAGAACGATTTGTGCTTATATAAAACTTACTTACAGCCGTGGTCAGCTAATTGAAAACGCTCTCGTTATACATATTACAGCTTGACTTGATTTGTATAAAATTATGAAAGTATTACGTTAGATTTTCAGTTCAAAGCGACAACTAATTGGAAACGGCCATTTTTTATTAAAAATATTTTAAGTTAAGTCTAATTTTTATAAAAAAATTAATTGTATTTTGGTAAATATTATTTTGAATTTAATGTATACAAAATTCTACATTCTTATTTTTAGGTCTATTATTGAAAATATGCCAAAGAAATACTCCTTCCCTTGGTAGATCCATTTTTGAACTTCATACAGCTTGTAAATCGCATAAGGATATAGGAGAACAGCCCCATTGTTCAAAAAATATATTTTTGATAGTTTATAACAAAGAATAAACAAGAAGTGAAACGCTGCCATTTTTTTACAACAATAACATTACGCTCTTCTCACAGACGAGTGCTGTGTAAATCCAACACATATGTAAAAATTTTATTCTCTCTCCAAACTTCAAAACTTTTTCGCGAAAATTTGAGGATAATAGCACTTTGAAATATTTTTTATCACTTAATATTATATTTTATAATTTTTTTGCACAATTTAAACACATTTAATAGCCCGAAAATAATATATTTTTTACAAACGAAAAAAAAATATTTTTTATTTTTTGACATTGAATTTTTGTTGGTTGAAATTAAAACTACAAAAAACAATGTTGTAAATTTTCGTATGGTAAACGAAAAAGATATTTCAAATAAATAATTTATTTTTTCAATATTATAGATTAAAAAACAAATAGACGTGTTTACAAAATGTTTGTAGATAAAATATGTGGAAAATATCTTAAGAAACCTTTCCAAGTATAAATTGAAATGTAATATTTTTTTTCAATATTTTTCAATACGATTTTTTGCAACTATGTTGACTTGAGAATTCTACTAATACATTCTTAGAGTTAGGTACCGGATGACAGTAGACTTACTTACAGTAGACGTACTTTTGACAACAGTTTCATTTCTTATTTATTCCAAAGTATATTAATAAAGTAGCGACATCTCTTGTTGTACAACAACATCTACAACAACCACATGTATTTTGTTTTTGGAAAATTTAAGATTGTGTCAAAATAAAATTTCCTTGAACAACAATGTGAACAAAACATAAATAAAAAATATTACTTTTAAGTTAAAAATATTAACAATTTAATTATATTATTATATATTCTACAATTTATTACACTTTTAAACTACTTTAAAACCACTTTTAATTCACTTTTTCAACTTTTCACAAATTTTAACAAATAGCTAAACACAATTTAAAAATGGCGACGTAAACAATGTTAACAATTTTCAAAACAAACTTTGACAACTTGCTTCATTTATCTAGTTTAAAAAAAATAGTCAGCTGTTCAAGTGATGCTACTTTATTAATTTACTTTGATTTATTCTTTGGTTTATAACATATTAAGGAATATGTCACTGATCAGTGTTGCCACAACAAAATTTTTTTTCTAACCAAAATTCGAATAAAAAATAACCAAATTAAGAAAAAAGTAAACAAAATTATTTTTATTATTTGTCTCATGTTTACATTTGGACATTAAAATAACAAATTCATTTTCTGAAGTGGAACTTGTAACTATGTTAAATTTCGTCGCTAAATTGGTATAATGAAGGCAGTTATGAGCGTTAATGTAATTTTCTGTACGGGATCTTATATGAGACGTATGGTCAATTATGGACCAATTCTCATAAAATCTGACAGAGATATTTTAGTTCCTTTAAAACTTGATTATGTTGAATTTTGTTGCTATATTGCAGTACATTATGAGCTTTAAAGTCATTTTCTGAAGAGACTTTTTATGAGGGATAGAGTCAATTATATTCCGATCCTCATAAACTTTGACAAATGCATTTCCAATAAAACTTTTTTATATTGAATTTCATCGCTATAGATGCTTTTTAAAGTTGACCGATATTTCGCATTTTCAATTCCAATCAAACTGGGGCAATTAAAAATATTTTGGCAAAATATTTCAGTTTTCTATCTTGTTTCTTTTCGACTCTATCGTGTTTTCAACAATAAATATATGTCTCTTCGCGGATTCGTGAACAAATGTAATTAATATTTATTTTAAAAAATAACTGAGATTTTAACGCGTTTTAGCGCAATTCAAAAATACTCCACATATGACTTTTTGGAAAACAATTTTAAATTATAAAATTCTTCCCATTTATGTACAGATTTGGAGATTTCGTTCGAAATTTGTATTTGACCAAATTATAATACCATGTAGCGGATGTTAACATTACATTCATAACTTCAGCAATATTTGTAAACATAATCTATCCAAATTATCCGACAAATTGACCAAAATTTAGAATTTAAGACGGTAAGATAAAAACAAGTATACAACATCATCTAGAAAATGTAAATAAAGAACTAAAAGTCATGGTGAGATAGTAGAAGTCAAAGGTCATGAGTATCAAATCTTTGCATATATAGCGATTATTGTTCGTCGTACGAGTTTAGATGTTATTACAACTTTTGTATACAATACAATTTCATTTTCCTTAGCTGTGTTACTTAAAAATATCAGTTGATTAATACTTTAAAGATATTGTGATACTATTCTTGCATCAATTAGCAGAAAATACTTTATTAATTCTTATTAAATCATTTATCTTAGAATTTCGGCAAATTAGCACAGTATTTGTTTATGCAAAATTTCAAATAGGTATAGAAGTTGCAATTATACTTTAAATTTAATTTGGAAGACATAATCTACTAAGTACGTAGACTATTCCCACCAAATTCCATAAAAATCGAAATGCGAAATACAGCCTACTTCGTTTTTTCATACAAGTATCGCGAGTTTTTTACATAAAAAGTTCCAATAGAAATATTAAAGGAAGGATGGACGAGTTTGAATCGACCCAAGAAGTGATTTTAAGTTCATGGATGTACCAAAAGAAGAGAGAGGATTCATTATTCACGGTGTTAGATTGACTAGTGTAAATAAAATAATATTACGGTGTTGTTATGATTTAAATCAACTCATTTAATATGTGGAAAACTCATAGGTACTTTTGCTAAATCCTAACCAATTAAGATACCGAAAAATACCTTTGTGCACATAAGTATAACCAGTAGATGTACAAATTGCAGTAAAAAAAAAAAAATCGAATAGTAAAAAAAATCCACATGTTACCAAAATTCAAAACAGGACGATATGTATATTTACATAGTTGATTTAAAACTAGAGATAAAAGAAGTTTTTTTTAATTTTATTTTTAGAATAAAAGCAAACAGCATTTAGTTCAATTGTTTGCAAAAAATAACCAAAACGAAAAAATAATTCACATGCACACATGCAAAATAAAAATAACCAATTTTGGTTAATAATAACCAATGTGGCGACACTGACCAGCACTTAAGCGAAGAGCAATGCTGGCCGCACATCCCATTTGGTATCAGCCAGTGTTCCCGCAACAAAAAATTTTTTCTAGCCAAAATTCGAACAAAAAATAACCATATTAAGAAAAAAAAAAGTAACCAAAATTATTTTTATTTATTTCATATTTACATTTGGATATGATCTTTAAAGTAATAAATCCATTTTCTGAAATGAAGCTTTCATAGATGGTTGGGTGAATTATATGCCGATAATTTTTGAGATTTTTGTTCCTACAATACTTTTGGCATATTGGTATCTGTCAAATTTTATGAGAATCGGTTCATAATTGACCCTACGCCTCAAGGTCCCCTTTAGAAAATCACTTTAACGCTCATAGAGCGTTAACTTACAATAAATGGTAAAAGGTGTGGTAGTCGTTCGAATGAGATATGGGAAATTCTTTGAACTTTAGTTACTAAAGGTTTCATTCACGATTTTCTTCCATGATGCCACAATTCCATGTTTTTCTGAAAATTTTTGACGTGGAACGTTAGTATCAGTGTCATTTTTCTTAATATGCTACGAACGATCAAACATATTTTTTAACAATAGGGCTGTTTTCTATATCTTTTTACGATTTACAAGCTTTATGAAGTTCAAAAATGGATCTACCCAGGGTAGGGCCTATTTTCAATAATATCCCTAAAAATAATAATGTAAAATATTGTGTACATTTAATTAAAAATAATATTTACCAATATATTATTAATTTTTTTTATAAAAAAGATATTCACCCCTATCGTTAATAGAAGTGAAATTCTAGTTCCCTTAAAATTTTCATTCCCCTCGAAGGGAAAATTGCTATCGTAAACTTGTTGTGAACAATTCATTTACAATAGTTGATTTTTTAGGACTTAGGACATTTCGAATTTGTATGGTCTCCCAAGGTGACAGGGGGTGTAGACACTTTGACAGTGTCTTGTAAAATATCGGTCAGCGGATTGTATTTCGTGGTAATTTTTCAATGAGATGTTTTGTGGCAAGTGTGAGCTAATATGCATTTTATACTTTAACCAGTTTGTCTTCTTGTTAGAGAAACAATAATATCCGATTTATTTGGAGTTTCTAATAAAGTTAAAATTGTAGGGTAGTGGTCTGACGAGAGGTCAAGTGAAGGGATCACTGACATAAATTCTAGTTTTATATTTTTTATTACAGCAAAGTCAATTAGATCGGGAATCTTATTGAGGTCTGTAGGCCAATAAGTAGGTTGTCCACTAGATATGGCATCTAGTCTGTTATGCGATATTGTTTCTAACAATTGCCTACCTCGAAGTAATGAGGCGAGAGCCCCAAAATGTATGTATGTTTTGCATTATAATCACCAGCTGCTATAAATCTTGGACAAAGAGTTTCAAAGTATTCGAGAAACTGCTCTCGATTAATATTATACCGAGGAGGACTATATATTGAAGATATTGTATCTCTATTATCTGGTATATTTATAGAGGTGGCCTGGATGTGGTCCATTTTGTATTATGACATTGGAAAATGCCTAATATTTTTTCTCACTAAGATAGCTGTTCCGCCACAAGCTCTACCACTTGGATGTTTTGTGTCATAAGTGTAGTATCCGTTAATTCTGAAACAATTCTTTAGGGTAAAGTGTGTTTCAGAGGCTAGTAGTACATCAATATCTAGAAGTAGCAGGAATTGTTGTACTTCATGCTAATGTTGGCTCAGGCCGTTAGCATTACAAATACAAATTCTTAGAGAATTCATTTTTTATTCAGCATGAGCATGCTTTGATTCTGCATCAATTGTTGAAACATATTTTACATGTTTACCATGGAACTTGGTTTGAATTAGATTCTCAATGGAGCTTTGAGAATTTGTTTCGTGTACAGGTACAACCACTTTTAATTTTTTTTCATTATTTGAAGGACTTCTATATTGGGCATTGTTGGATGTGTAGGAATACTGGACACCCGCGATAGTTTGCAGTGTGATTTTGACCACAGTTACTGCATTTTCTTTTATTACTATATGTTTTTGGGTAGGGAGATTCTTGGCTCTTATGAATGTTTCCACATCTCACACAAACAGAAGGTAATTTGCAAAATGTTCTGGTGTGTCCGAACTCTTGGCAATTTAGGCATTGAGGAGGACCTCTGCGCTTAATGGGTTCCTCTACCGTAATTCTGCGATTTAGAAGATATCTTAATCTGTATATTGGATGTGTATCACCCTTTTTGTTTAATTGTGAAGAGTTAAAAGTAATTTCAACCCTAAACATTGGCTAAGGAATTTTATCCTTGTTAAATATATTGTGAATGGACTTCACTTCAAAACCTTCAGACTCTAGCGCTTTTTTAACTTTTAGTTGATACGTGTAATAATTTCTTTTCTCAGAATCAAGACTATCAACTATTGTTCTAAAAGACTTTTCTGAATAAGTCTGTATTTTTGTTTCCTGAATGTTTCCTTTGCGTAGAGAGACTACGCGCAAATTTCCTTTACCTTCAAGTTGGGACAACTTATTAACCAATAAATTGGTGGTAGGTTCGAGGTGGCTTATGGTCTTTTGAAGGTATTGTTGGACCTTTTTTCTTTCCTTCATTATCAAGGAGTGCAAAACGATTTTTACTTACCGAATTTGTTTTCGCCTGTTTTGGATTTGGTTCCAATTTTGAAGTCCTAGGGCTGGACTTACGTTTTGTATAAGTGACGAGCTCAATGTACTTTAAGCATTTTTTGGTGTGGCACATAGGACTTAACTGATTCTCCTTATCATTAATGGTTTTCAGAGTGTTAATATTGTTCTTAGTACTATTTGTGATATTGTCCAAATTAGCATTACTATTTACATCAACCATTGAATCAGTTTTCTGTTTCTATTTTTTCTTTTGCACTATCTTCCACTTAATTGTCTTGTTTTGGCGCACTTGAGAGAGGAGATCTCTCATTTGTTGTTGTTCTTGTGTCTGCTGTTTGTTTATTTATATTTTCTTTTGTGTTATTATCCACACAATTGTTTTGGTTTGGCGCACTAGGGAGAGGTGATTTCTCGTTTGTTGTTGTTCTTGCACTTAAATAATTTTTATGATTTTTTCGATCATAATTGTTATTGTATGGAGAGCTCATAACAAAGTATGCATTTTTTCCATTGCTACTGAGCCTCCTTCCACTTATTGGAGAGTTAGAGAAACTCATGCACAATAACACAAACACTACACTTTATTTAAAGGCTTGTTGTTCTTAATTCTTTTTTAATACTTTTTGCTATGCTACAATTTGTTATTGTTAATAATTGCATTAATATTAAAAAATATATATAAGTATTTAATTAGTGTCCATTCGCTGTTACTTATCTTTGTTTATATTTTTTGTTTATATGAAGGTATTTTTATTAATTATTTATTATCACAATGTTAGTTTTTGTGAGAGCGATTTAAAACAGGTCTATCCACTATGAGAAAAACTGTGTAACATTGGTTTTATATAATACCATAGTAAATTAACCATGTAAATTATATTAATTAGTGTTATACTAATGCAAAATATATTCGGCAACATTAAAATTAGTTAAATATCAAAGAAATTTATCAATATTTGCAAAAATTTATCAAATTTATAAAATAAGTAAAAATAAGAAAACGTGTGTTGGAACAACACTTTGACCAACTACCGATTATTAATTAGTTTTTATGTTAAGGTGGTAACCCTATAAGAGAAAAGAAAATCACATCAGTTAGCGACGAGGATTATAGAAAAAACTTCACACGATGACTACATTGGAAAATGTACTCAGTCAACTTATTCTACAGCAGCAACAAGCTGCAACTCGTCAACAAGAGTTAATAGAAATCCTTTCGAAGAAATTGGAAAATTCTTTAACCGTCCATCCAGACTCCTCGCAAGCACAACAGCAGAAAACATTGATGGACTTAATTGCGAGAAATATTCAGGAATTTCGTTATGATCCAGATGATAATTTGACATTTTCAAATTGGTTTGGCCGTTTTGAAGAACATTTTACAGAAGATACCAAGAGCCTAGATGATTGTTCCAAAACCAGACTGCTCCTTCGGAAGCTAAATCAAAGTGTTTATACAAAGTATGACGATAGTCTACTCCCAAGGAAACCAAAAGAATTGGGTTTTGAACAAACGGTCCAGCAACTCAGATTGTTATTTGATAAGAAGAAATCTTTATTTAGTCTTCGATACAAATGTCTGAAAACGCAGAAAAGTGATTTGGAAGATTTCGTGAGTTATTCGGCAAGAGTAAATAAACAATGTGAACTTTTTGTTCATGGCACAATGACATCAAACGAATTGAAATGTTTAATATTTATTATTGGTCTCAGCTCATCCAAAGATGCTGATTTACGTGGAGAACTTTTAAATGCCTTAGAGACATCTACGGATGTGTTACAACTGGAGACTCTTGTAGCGGAGGCTCAACAGTTCAAATCGCTTAAGGAGGATGTTAAGCTGGTAGAAAGTCCATGTCCGTCTGTCAGTGTCGTATCATCAAAGGATACTCAGGTTCAGAAGATATACAATAATCAAAAGTTTAAATCAACAATGTCTCCTAATAGACCATGCTGGCAGTGCGGTGCAATGCATTTTGTTAAAGATTGTCATTATGCAAATCACAAATGTAAAATATGTCACAAAATCGGTCATAAGGATAGTTATTGTGCTTGTTTTGGTCATAGTGACAAACAAAATAAGCAGAAGGATAGTAATCATGCACATTCTAATAAAAATTTTACTTCCCAGAAAGTTAATATCGTTTCAGGTCCACATAGCGGGCACATTCAGGACCACGCTTCGTTAAGAAAATATATCACGGTCAACATTCACGACAATCAAATACAGCTTCAATTTGATTCTGCTTCTGATATTACGATTATATCACAGACAAACGGGTCAAGCTTGGAACACCAGAATTGACCAAATGTTTACGTAACGCAACTTGTGCATCGGATTATAAAATTCCAATTATAGGAGAGTTTAACGCAACTATTTATCATTTGGGAAAGTCTGTTGCATCAGCTATTTATGTTGCAAAATCATCCACCTTGAACATTTTTGGAATTGATCCAATTGAGAAATTTGGATACTGGGATAGTCCTATCAAAGATATCTGCTTAAATATTTCAACGAACAGGAGACCATTTTTGATAATATTAAAGCACAATTTCCAGATGTTTTACAAGACTCCATTGGTCATTGTAAAAAGTTCAAGATACATTTGGAAATAAAGTCAGATTGTAAGCCGGTGTTTAAGCCGAAAAGGTCTGTGCCTTATGCTATATTAAATAAGGTAGAAGAAGAGCTGAATCGTCTTGAAGCATCGAATATAATAACACCGGTGACACATTCGGAATGGGCTGCCTCAATTGTGGTGGTTCGTAAGCCCAACAATAAGATACGAATCTGCGGAGATTATTCCATGGGTCTAAACTCATGCATTGAAAATAATCAGTATCCGATTCCTCACGTGAATGATATTTTTTCTAAAATGTCGAACTGCAAATTTTTTACCACTTTAGATTTGTTGGACGCTTACCTACAATTCGAAGTGGATGAGGAAGCCAAAAAGATACTAACGATTGACACCCATAAAGGAAACAATTTTATCTGGCCTAAATGGTGTTATTACATATTTGGATGATATTATAATCGCAACGCCTACAATGGAAGGTAATTATAAGCTGGTAATGGATGTGTTTAAATGTTTTAGTGAATATGGTTTAACTATTAATTGGAACAAGTGTGAAATATTCAAAACATCTATTAAATATCTTGGCCATATTTTGGATTCTGAGGGGATACATCCTGATCCGATGAAAATTGAGGTTATTCGAAATTTATCCAGACCAGCAAACGTTTCCGAGCTTAGATAGTTTTTGGGAGCTGTTAATTATTATGCAAAATTTTTGCCAAAAATGGGGGAATTACGTCATCCATTAGACGAGCTTCTAAAAAATGGTGTTGTATGGGATTGGAATAGTAAATGTGAAAAATCCTTTCAAGATTTTAAGAAAAATTTAACCTCACCTTTCTTGCTGACACATTATAATCCCAATTTACCAATATCAGTAGCTGCAGATGCGTCTATGGTGGGTATTGATGGCCAAATATATCATTCAATACCAGATGGCTCAAATAAAGTAGTTTATCACATTTCACGTGCGATAACACCTACAAAAAAGCGTTATAGCCAAATAGAGAAAGAGGCCTTGGCTATTGTATACGCATGCACCAAATTTCATAAAATGATCTACGGTAGAAAGTTTACTTTGCTCACAGACCATAAACCTCTGTTAGCTATTTTTGGTTCCAAAAAGGGAATTCCAACTCATACTGCCAACAGACTACAAAGATGGGCCTTGACAATGATGTGTTATAATTTTGATATTCAATATGTTAATACAAAAGAATTTGGTAATGTCGACATGTTATCCAGTAATCAACAAGATGATTTCGTTATTGCATCAGTATCTGTTGAAGCCGACGTTAAAACCATTTTACAGGAAAATTTGGAAGAACTACCAGTTACACGGGAGATGATTCGCAATGCTTCGCAAGCTGACGAAACGCTTCAGATGGTTTATAAACTCACACAAGAAGGATGGCCGTCATCTTCAAAGAATATTGTCGTCGAGTTATTGCCATTTTTCAATAGGCGGGAAGCTCTTAGTGTGACGGATGGTTGCCTTTTGTTTGGAGAACGCATAGTGGTTCCTTTGGAATTTAAGCCAAAATTATTGAAACAACTCCACCGGGGTCATCAGGGTACGGAAAGAATGAAAGCTATTGCGAGATCATATATATATTGGCCCATATTGAATCCGATATTTCAACGTATGTTAAACAATGTTCCGGCTGTGTTTCTGCTGCCAAATCTCCAATAAAAACTGAACTTTGTTCTTGGCCCATTCCACAACAAGTTTTAGAGAGGCTTCATATAGATGTAGCTGGACCTGTGAGAGGACATTGTTATTTGGTTATGATAGATTCGTTTTCTAAATGGCCAGAAGTCGCACAATTATCATCAATATCTGCGAAATCTATTGTTATGCAAATGGAGGAATTTGTAAGTAGATTTGGTGCCCCAAAAATCCATTGTGTCTGACAATGGCAAACAATTTGTATGCTCGGAATTCAGACGTTTTTGTACAACATATGGTATTAATCATTTGACAACTCCCCCAGTCAAATGGGCAAGCGGAGCGATTTGTTGACACCGTAAAGAGGTCATTGCAGAAAGCCTATGGGGGTAATTCGAAAAATGATAAGCTAAATTTATTAACATTTTTGGGTCAATATCGTTCAACGCCAAATCCAAATGTGCCAAAAAATAAATCTCCAGCTGAATGGTTTGTAGGTAGGAACCTAAGATTACAAATGGATCTTTTAAAGGTGGAGGGGAAAGTTGAACCTTTTAAGAACGCGGAAATGGAGATGATGTTTAACAGGAAACATGGTGTTCGCAAAAGAAGTTTCGATGCGGTTGATTTAGTTTTTGCGAAAGGTTTTAAAAATATTAAATTCATTTGGACACCTGGGCGGATAGTGGAAAAGATTGGATCGGTTATGTACTATATAATGTGCTAATGGAAACGATTGGTAAAGGTACCCTACAGAGGAAACATTCTAATCAACTTCGTACAAGAGTCTAATTTTAAACAAGAGAAGATGTTGGAACAACACTTTGACCAACTACCGATTATTAATTAGTTTTTATGTTAAGGTGGTAACCCTATAAGAGAAAAGAAAGTTTTGACATGTAATTAAAAAGTAAAGTTTTTGATTTGAGTTTTATCATTTTAAAATCTCATCAACGTGCAATAGTGATGTTTATTTTTTCGCAAAATATCCGTTATTCAGATACTTTTAATAATAATAATAAGAAATTACATGTTATATTTATACATCTGAACTAAAGGTGGTATTAGACGACATGTATTTCACATATGTACTGTCACTCTTTTTATCCATATGTAATTCCGAATTTATATCAAAATTCTTATTTTACATACGATTCATAATTTTTGCTATCACACCTGCCTGTGTTTTTCCGTATGACATAACCTATAAATTAAATCAAAGCTGTCTTTTTAATGTGTAAAAATTTTTAATATTATAAATTAGTTTATTAGGTTAGGTTAGGTTGATAAGAGGATGTATAGTACTTCAAATCCGAAGAGATACACCTAGGCCACTATCAGGCCTGTTGTGCGCTCCTTTTCATGAAAAAAAATTTGTTATATTTCAGAAAATCAGTTTCCTGGACGTAATTCCTAAGAATTTTCCAATCAGTGTTAGTCAGGAATGTTATTTCCGGAATAACATCACTTCCAAGATACATGGACCTAACTTCGACGAATGCTTGACAGTGGCAAGGAGAGTGCTCCAGAGTTTCACTGTCCTCTCCACATGCTCTACATTCCTCTGAATCCGCACGGCCAATTTTGTGTAGATGTGCTCGTAATCCTGTGTGTCCACTCAGAATACGTACCATCATAATTACTTCAGACTTGCTCATTTTGAGGAGATTTCTCGTCTTGTTCTCATCAGGATCACCCCATATGATCTTTTTCGTTCTATTTCTTTTTCGTTTTCATTATTCCAAGAGGGCTTATGGGATCCTCTCACCCATATTTTTAATTCAGCTTTTGTTGCGTCGAATAGTTTTGCGTTCGTCAGGTTAACTACATCGAGCTCCCATCCCTTTAAAGCTATTACATTCGCCCTTTCGTTGCCGACTACTACCGAGTGTCCTGGTACCCATATGATGTAGACCTTACCTCTGGGAGAGTTAATTTACACATTCGTTATTGCTCGGACTTCTGTCTGGAAGCTTGTGTTATGATTAGGTAAACGGTGGTATATTTCTGTTTCTGGGTCTTCAATATAGAACCCCAGGCACTTTATCCCCCAATTTTGAGCCATCCGTATAACACCGGATTCCTACTGGTATTTGCTCTAATGTTTCGCTTGACCAAGACATTCTATCTGGGATCAGAGTTTCAGAGTTTCCGACATATTATGTGTCTGGTATGCGATCAGACACGTCCGATGATTGTGTATAACCTTCCAATGTATCCAGTATACATTGATAACGTGTCCTATAACCGCTTTTGACCAGTTCGCCTAAAGTAAAGAGACGTTCGGCTGTTAGCGCCGCTTCATATCTTAAATATGTTTCAATGGGTGGAATATCTAGCAACGTTTCCAGAGCTTATTAGCATAAGCTAGAATTGGTCTAATTACACTTTTATAAAGCCAATTTGTCATAGTAGGACCATTTCATGCCTATAGTTCTCCTACATATCGCCCAGCACCGATGTGCCTTGATGATCCTATCCTCTATGTGGTGTCTCCATTTTAATTTCCGGTCGATAATTACACCTAAGTACGAAATACCTTTTTCCTAATAGTAAAATCGTACATCTCGCAGCTTATCCATCTGTTCCTTAGCATGTAGTTGATCCAGTTACGGAGCACCCGGTCAACATAAAACTGGTCTAGAGATTGGATAAGGGTATCAGTGTGCACGTTATTGAAAGCGCCTTCGATGTCAATGCAAACCGCCAGTGTATACAGTTTGCTATCGAAAGATTCACCTATGTAGTGGACGACTTCGTTTAAAGCAGTTTCCACCGATCGTCCCTTTACATAAGCATGCTGCTTACATTTAAGGTCTTTGTATGGTATACTGCTTTTAACCATGCTATCGACTATCCGTTCCAAGGTTTTAAGTAGGAAGGACGTAAGACTTATCGGTCGATAGGACTTAGGTGTCGCATAGCTAGGTTAGGTTTAGGTAGAAAGGGTAGCCACTAAAACAGAGTTTAAGTGGCTCACTTGGGTCCGTCTATTTCGGTCCCGTTGTGATGCGCTATTGGTCATAGGAGTCTTTTCCCATAAAAACTACTCGCTACTTCCAGATATAAACCAGCCGGTTCGATTCACGAAATTTAGGATATTCTTTAAATTTATCCCTGATATGTCCTCCAAACAAGAGAGAACAGCAGACCCTGTTCCCATTAAATGTCGGACAGTAACAGAGGAGATGAGGTATAGTCTCCTCCTCCTCCTCATTGTGACAACTTCTACAGTAGTCATTGTACCGGAGACCCATTCTTCTGGCATGATTGCCAATAACACAGTGTCCCGTTACTACCGATATCAGCGTTCTAATTTGCTCCCTGCGAAAGCTTAATAGTAAGCTAGTCTTAGGGGCATCATATAGAGGCCAGGTTGACCTCGAAATTAAACAGGTGGTTTCACTAAACCATCTGATCTGAGCCATTTCATATAGTTCATTTTGAACAAGTGCCTTACAGTTAGTAATAGAAATACCAGTGAAGGCGTCGATTTCGTTCTCTCCTCCCATCGCACCATTCCTGGCAAGTTCGTCAGCAATACAGTTTCCCATACAATTACTATGTGCAAGAACCCATATTAGCGTTATCCTAGAATGTCTCGCTATCTCATTAAGAGATACCCGGCATTCTTCGGTTAACCTAGATGTCGTTAAGACACCCGCTAGGTTTTTGATTGCAGCTTTGCTGTCCGTATATATACGTATATCCCCCGATATTCGATAATACCTCAGCCAATTTACCGCTCGTTTTATAGCAGATATCTTTGCCTGCAGAATGCTACAGTAGTTAGGTAGCCTGAAGGAAGATTTGATTTCAAATCTTTCAATGTAAAAGCCTCCGCCCACCCTACCACTCCTTTTGGAGCCATCCGTGTAAACATCCGTTACATCATTAGGTGAGTGGGTCACAGATACTGAGTTACTCTCGGGAATCGGAATTGAAAAGCGATTATCGAAGTGAGGTTTCGTAACACAATAGTCAACATTTAAATGCAAGGATTCGAAATGGTTTATAATTCGTGAGTGCCCAATATTCCTGCCACCAGACCAAGAACCACATGCGTTAAGTCTGATTGCAGAATTAAGGGCTAGTTGAATCGCCATCAGGTCAGCTGGTAACCAGTTCAGTATGGTTAACAGAGCCTTAGTTGGCGTCGTCTTCATTGCTCCTGTTATTAGGATTGCAATGTTCCTAAGGGTGCGTTCAATGGCTGCACAATGAGAATTATTCTCCATTGCCTGCCACCACACTATAACACCATAGAATAGTATAGGCTTAACCACCGCCTTGAAGATCCAGTTGATGCCTTTAGGGTTAACACCCCAACTAGTACCAACTGCTCTCCTGCATGTATATATAGCTATGTTCGCCTTATTTATCCTATGTTGAATGTTCATATTCCAGGATAGTTTACTATCAAGGATTACACCAAGGTATTTCTCATGATCAGTAGTTTTAAGCCTTATTCCGTTCAACCTAGGAGGCAGAAAGTTATCGATCTTATGTCTCCTTGTGAAAAGGACAAGCTCAGTTTTCAACGGATTCACACTAAGGCCGCAAGAAAGGCTCCACCTACTAAGTAGGATATGGTATCATGGTACATCTGGATATGGTATCTAGGAATTTGCCCGTTATCACTACAGCGACGTCATCAGCATACGCGACAGTCTTAATTCTCCTTTTATCTAATTCGATTAGCAAGGAGTTCATAGCCACATTCCAGAGAAGGGGAGACAGGACTCCCCCCTGAGGTGTACCACGATTAGCAAGTCTGGCGACATTGACTCCGCCCATCGTAGCATTAATGACCCTGTTACTCAGAAGCTTTTTAATGAGTTGTTGAGTTGATTTAGCGACCCCCAATCCTTCAAGCGCAGCTAGAATGGCGTCGGGTTCGACATTGTTGAAGGCCCCCTCAATGTCTAAGAAGGCCACAAGAGAATACTCTTTATGTGCTAGTGAGCTTTCAATATGGCCAACCAGCGAGTGAAGAGCTGTTTCAACAGATTTGCCTTTGGTATAGGCATGCTGCGACTTAGAGATTAACTCTGATGGAATGATTAATCTGAGATGTACATCAATGACTCGTTCCAGAGTTTTGAGAAGAAAAGACGCAAGACTAATTGGTCTATAGTCCTTTGGTTTAGTATGTGATGCCTTCCCCCCTTTAGGAATGAAGACCACATTGCATCTCATCCACATACGTGGGATATATAATGTCCTTAAGCAAGCGTTATAAATAGCTAGCAACCAGGGAAAGACGAGATCTTCATTTATACCGTCTGGACCCGGCGATTTAAAAGGGTCAAAACTGTCCAGCGCCCATTTAATTCTCTCCCTGTTAATAATAACAGTGCTAGTGTTGGTCACCAAAAGAGCCGGGGCTGACACCTCGGCGTTAGTAGGTTGACAGCCCGGAAAGTGAGTATCCAGTAGAACTTCTAAAGATTCCCTACAGGACATGGTCCAGTTGCCACACGGTTTTTGAACATAACTCGGGACAACATGTGAAGCGGACAGTATTTTACGAAGACGATTGGTTTCCGAGGAACCCTCGACATTAGTGCAAAAGGTCCTCCATGCCTTCCTCTTCGCATTTCTCGTCATATTTTTAAAGTGATTGACTGAGGACTTATAAGATGATCAGTTGTTTGACCTCTTTGCCTCATTGAACAATCTACGACACTCCTTCCTAGCATTCGCAATTTCCGAACTCCACCAAGGGGGCTTAGATTTCCCCCTTTTGATGGAAGGTTTACAAGCTGTACTAGTTGCTGTACAGAAAGCATCCGTTAAGCTTTGCACGGCTGCATCGATCTCCTCAATGTTATCAATAGTAGGAGTCGATATTAAAGACGAGGAAAGTAGATTTCGCTGTACTTCCCAGTTAGTCTTCTTTCTATTGAGAATACAACTTGTATTCCCCCTTATATTCCCAATCGTGAAGTCAATATACCGATGGTCAGACATCGAACAGTCATTAGATATCGTCCAATGCGTTATACAATCGCGGTGCTTTGCACTCACAAGTGTTATATCTAGTACCTCTTTCCTATTAGATACAATAAAAGTGGGTCGCATAGCTAGGTTTCCCTAGTTTGGGTATAAATATTACCTTTGCATCCTGCCATTTAACTGGCGTATATGTCAATTTCAAGCATGCAGTGAATATCTGTGACAGATGTACTGAAACCAGTCCCGCCTCCATCTGCAAAAGTGCCGGGAAAATGCCATCCGGCCCTGCAGCTTTATAGGGAGCAAAGCTCTTGATTGCCCCTTTAACCATGTCAGATGTAATAACTATTTCCGTGTTATCCTCCCCCTCCACCAATATCGGTTCACCTATGTTATTCGATATACCGGGTGGGAAATGAGAGTCCATTAGGAGTTTCATTGTCTCCTCCATATCCTCCTGCCCGTGTCATCGATCATAGATTCCGGTTGGACATGAGTTTTGGAAAGGAATTTTTATATCTTTGATACGTCATTTACGCTATCTACCTGTTCACAGAAAAGTTTCCAGGAGTCTCGTTTGGCTTTTCTTATATTCTCCAAGTTTATTACGATACTCATCCCAGTATACTGCGGTCTTTTTACGCCGTGCCCGGTTAAATAGTTTGCGAATAGTCTTCCCAAGGTTCCGGATTTCCCCAGTTACCCAGGGTTTCTCCTGGGCAGATCTCCGCTCTCGCAGAGGGCAGCTGTCCTCGAACGATTCAACCAGGGCGCTTGTGAACGTCTCCACTTTGGCATATATATCCTCTTTATGTTGACATTGAAAAGTGTCCTGACCTAAACGGTTCTTTAGTAAGGTCCCGAACATTGTCCAATTAGTTTTAGACTTATTCCAAAACTTTATCGGCTTTGGTGGTGGCCTTAGTATTTTGAATCTTATGTACCGATGGTCAGAAAAGGAGTGCTGGTCCGAAATTCTCCAATCCTGAATTTCGTTTATTAGCTCTTCTGAACATATAGTTATATCTAATACTTCTTCTCTGATTCTATTGACGAAGGTAGATTTATTACCTAAGTTCGATGTGATCAAGTCTTTAGTATTATGGAAATCCATGAGGGCTTGTCCTCTGCAATTGGTATTTGTACTACCCTAGCTACATGGTAGGAGTTGGCATCACAACCTATTACAATTTTCTTATTTTTCCTTTGTGTCTCTTCAACCAGTTTCTTCAGCTCCGACGTTGGTGGTAGTGTCGGAGAATCGAAAGGCAGGTAAACAGATGCAAGGTATATGTTACCACGACCTTGCTTTAGCAATGTTGTATCCGATGTGGATAATCCTGTTGAGAGGAGAAAACATAAGTTCTTGTGACATAAGATACATGTTCTCGGTCGAGAAAGTTGGAAATTTACGTGATTTAATCCAGAAATCTTGTTGCAAATCGTCCAAGGTTCCTGGATTAAAGCAATATGTATCTTACCTGTGTTAATTTTAGCCATCAGAGCGTTGGTAGCTATCTCGCTCCGATGGAGGTTTATTTGGATAACCTCAATCATTGTCATCCATTTAAACTGTCTTCCAGCGAGTTAGTGATCACCTTCCCGCTCGTTGGATTTGACTCCTCCGGGTAACCTGAAGTGGCTATTGATGCAGTGGGTACTATTGATGGCACTGCGGTGTCCTTGTCAGGCATAGGAAGAGCAGTCTTTTTAATCGACACGTTCCCAATTTTGGACAGCACTGCTATTCTGTCTTCTAGCGAGTAAGTGATTTCCTCCTCGCTTTTAAGATTTGGCCAGTTTTGACAGCCCTTTCAATAGGTACCTCCCCAATTTTGGAAAGGGCAGCTGCACTCACTTTTGGCGAGTTAGTGGTACCTTCCTCGCTTTTAGGATTTTACTCCTTAACGTTATCAATAGTTGCTACTGCTGCTGTGGTCTTAGTTTTTTTAGTGTCCTTTTCGAGGCTTGTTGTAACAGCTCTTCCAATCGGCACCTTCCCAATTTTGAAAATGACAGCTTTAGAGGCGAAGTAAGCCCTACCCTTATTCTTGGCAAGACTAGCCATAGATTTCTGGTCGATACCTATTACAAATAAATTTTGCCTGTCGGATTACCGGCATCGTAAACTGCTAGCAGAGATCATCCCGCTGTCATCTTCTGTCAACTTTGGCGTAAGATGGCGGTTCTTTTCCGACTTGACGACGACAGGTAACTCGCGAGTAGGTCAACACTTGCCGCCGGTACTGGGTTATTTAGGCCCTGCACCGTAACTTTAATCTTTTCATTTTCCATGTTTATTTTATCCAGTTTTTGGTCCGCGGGGAATTTAATATTCCCAGGTGGTGGACAACCTGCCCTCCATCTGCTTAAGTGGCTCAAAAACTGGAAGAGGACAGATGGTCCATCACCATCCCCTATCCGCCACCCGGGGACGCGCTCGGTAGGAAAACTATAAAACTCCCCCGAGAATTAGTTTATTAAAAATTAAAATTTACTTACTTTTTCATGTTCTTTATTTTCTTTCATTCAAATTATTTTTTTTTTTTTCATTTGATTTCAAAACAAAACAGCTGTTTTGTTTATGTTTGTTCCTTGCATCTGTTTACCTGCCCTTCGATTCTTCGACACTACCACCAACGTCGGATCTGATGAAAATGGTTCAAGAGGCACAAAGGAAAAATAAGAAAATTGTAATAGGTTGTGATGCCAACTCCCACCATGTAGCTTGGGGTAGTACAAATACCAATCGCAGGGGACAAGCCCTCATGGATTTCCTTAATACTAAAGACTTGATAACATTGAACTTAGGTAATAAAGCTACCTTCGTCAATAGAATCAGAGAAGAAGTATTAGATATAACTATATGTTCAGAAGAGCTAATAAACGAAATTCAGGATTGGAGAGTTTCGGACGAGCACTCCTTTTCTGACCATCGGTACATAAGATTCAAAATACTAAGGCCACAACCAAAGCCGATAAAGTTTCGGAATAAGTCTAAAACTAATTGGACAATGTTCGGGACCTTACTAAAGAACCGTTTAGGTCAGGACACTTTTCAAGGTCAACATAAAGAGGATATAGATGCCAAAGTGGAAACGTTCACAAGCGCCCTGGTTGAATCGTTCGAGGACAGCTGCCCTCTGCGTATCGTAATAAACTTGGTGAATGTAAGAAAATCGTTCGAAAAGCCAAACGAGACTCCTGGAAACTTTTCTGTGAACAGGTAGATAGCGTAAATGACGTATCAAAGATAAAAAAATTCCTATCCAAAACTCATGTCCAACCGGAATCTATGATCGATGACACGGACAGGAGGTTATGGAGGAGACAATGAAACTCCTAATGGACTCTCATTTCCCACCCGGTATATCGAATAACATAGATGAACCGATATTGATGGAGGGGGAGGGTAACACGGAAATAGTTATTACATCTGACATGGTTAAAGGGGCAATCAAGAGCTTTGCTCCCTATAAAGCTGCAGGGCCGGATGGCATTTTCCTGGCACTTTTGCATATGGAGGCGTGACTGGTTTCAGTACATCTGTCACAGATATTCACTGCATGCTTGAAATTGACATATACGCCAGTTAAATGGCAGGATGCAAAGGTAATATTTATACCCAAACCAGGGAAACCTAGCTATGCAACACCTAAGTCCTATCGACCGATAAGTCTTACGTCCTTCCTACTTAAAACCTTGGAACGGATAGTCGATAGCATGGTTAAAAGCAGTATACCATACAAAGACCTTAAATATAAGCTACATAGGTGGATCTTTCGATAGCAAACTGTATACACTGGCGGTATGCATTGACATCGAAGGCGCTTTCAATAACGTGCACACTGATACCCTTATCCAATCCCTAGACCAGTTTTATGTTGACCGGGTGCTCCGTAACTGGATCAACTACATGCTAAGGAACAGATGGATAAGCTGCGAGATGTACGATATAACTATCAGGAAAAAGGTATTCCGCTGTATACCACAGGGTGGCATTTTGTCACCTTTGCTCTGGGTTACCACGATTAATAGCCTCCTAAGGACCCTAACCGAGAAAGGACTTAGACCTGTCTGCTATGCAGATGATGTCGTAATACTTTTAAAGGGAAAGGATCCAAATTACTTGTGTAGAAGAGCTGAGGAGGCTCTGAATACGGCCTTGAGCTGGGCTCAACCGAAAGGCCTCAATGTTAACCCGGCGAAGACGGAAATCTGTCTTTTCACAAGAAAGACAAAAATTTCTACGTATACTGAACCTTGCTTCCTGGGCAAAAAGATACCGGTGACAGACAAAGTTAAGTACTTAGGTGTAATATTTGACCGGAAATTAAAATGGAGACACCACATAGAGGATAGGATCAACAAGGCACATCGGTGCTGGGCGATATGTAGGAGAACCATAGGCATGAAATGGGGTCTTAGTCCTACTATGACAAATTGGCTTTATAAAAGTGTAATTAGACCAATTCTAGCATATGCTGCAATAATCTGGTGGACTGCTTTGGACAAAAAGTGTAATATCAAACTACTACAGAGAGTTCAGCGTACATGCTGCTTGGCTATAAGTAGTGCCATGTGTACTACTTCAACCAAGGCTCCGGAAACGTTGCTAGATATTCCACCCATTGAAACATATTTAAGATATGAGGCGGCGCTTACAGCCGAACGGATCTTTACTTTAGGCGAACTAGCCAAAAACGGTTATAGGACACGTTATCAATGTATACTGGACACATTGGAAGGTTATACACATTCATCGGACGTGCCTGATCGCATACCAGGCACAGAATATGTCGGAAACTTTGAAACGCTAATCCCAGATAGAATGTCTTGGTCAAGCGGAACATTGGAGCAAATACCAGTAGGAATCCGTTGCTACACGGATGGCTCTAAATTAGGGGACAAAGTGGGCCTGGGGTTCTATATTGAAGACCCCAGAATATACCATCATAACACAAGCTTCCAGGCAAAAGTACGAGCAATAACGGAATGTGTAAATTGGATTAGAATAAATATGGCGCCCACAGGTCTTAAAATATTTACCGAATTAAATCTAAGACCGTATTGGATTGTAAGAAAGCTTTAACTGAATACTCTCCCAGAGGTAAGGTTTACATCATATTGGTACCAGCCCACTCGGGAGTAGTCGGCAACGAAAGGGCGAATGTAATAGCTTTAAAGGGAAGGGAGCTCGATGTAGTTAACCTGACAAACGCAAAACCATTCGACGCAACAAAAGCTGAATTAAAAATATGGATGAGAGAATCCCATAAGGACTCTTGGAATAATGAAACGGTGGGTAGAACCACAAAGATTCTATGGAGTGACCCTGATGAGAGCAAGACGAAAAATCTTCTCTGAGGTTAGTATGATGGTACGTATTCTGAGAGTACACACATGATTGCGTGCACATCTATACAAAACTGGACGTGCCGATTCAGACAAATGAAGAGCATTTGGAGAGGACAGTGAAACTCTGGAGCACTTTCTTTGCACCTGTCAGGCATTCGTCGAAGTTAGATCCAAGTATCTTGGAAGTGATGTTATCCCGGAAATAACATTCTTAACCAACACTGATTGATACAGCAGAAAAACGATAAAAACACTCCGTGATCTAGGAAAGGGCTATGACAAATTGTTGAAATAATTGGGTGCTCCAAGAAAGTAATGCTTTAAAGTATAAGTTTAAACCAAAAAATATCTAAAACAAATAAAAAAATTACATATTTTTTTAAGCGAAAAAATCAGACTCATGCAGAGCATGACACTTTGTGTGCTCCGTGTAACCTTGAAAGGGAATGAATATAACTTAGATGTTTCCAGCTTAATAGTAAGATCGCTCATGTATAAAAATAATGTAAAGGATAAAATTAGTAGAAAAGTATTATATGGTACTTTAAAGATCCTGAAAGAAAAAATAAAATTTTTCAAAAACATTTGAAATCTCCCCTTGAGCAGGAATCGAAATATTTTGTGGTCAGATGTAAAAAAGTTTATTTATTTAATTCTGATATGATCCGTATAGTTGTACGTAGACGTTCCAACACTGGATTTTGTAACAATGTACTATGAAGATCATTGAACATTATGGGGTTATTTTTTCTTGTTTGGAACATGGTCTCTATTTCGGATTGAGGGAATATTGGACTGCAAATATCCCATAATTATAATTAATGAGAAATAACACTTTTTAAGGAGATTCCTACTATTGTATCCTCAAAAGCGCAATTTTTTTACATGACTCCATAGTTCTTGCTCCAAAAAGAGGTGTTATTTCTTATTTTTTCTTGATATTATATAAATATTATATAAATAGTCGACTTTTTCCGACTCTTCGACATTTTTCGACTTTTCGACTATTTTAGAGTTTTTGACTTTTTTTTCCACTTTTTTAAAATTTCCGACTATTTTTGACTTTTTTCTACAATTTTCGAGTTTTCGACTTTTTACGACTTTTTGACTTTCTTCAACTTTCTTCGACTTTATTCGACTTTTCGACTTTTTTCGACTTATCGACTTTTTTCGACTTTCAGACTTTTCGACTTTCAGACTTTTCGACTTTTTTCGACTTTTATTAACAAAGTCGACTTTTCGACTTTTTTCACAGACGATAGTCGAGTTATCGACATTTTTGGAACAAAATAGTCGACTTTTCGACTTTTTTCCACAAAAAGTCGATTGTTCGATTATTCGAAAGTCGATTAATAGAACCCTAGTACTAGAAACTCCCTACCACGGTATACTTAACAAGGTAACAGCACTTTAGAGCAACCGCACGATTGTCAATTTTTTTTTATATGGAGTTTGACAAACGTGCAGGTTAAGCCTGTATACAAATGTAAGTATAAAAAATTGTTAACAATGATCAGCTGGACTGGTGATGTCACCTTGTATTCAGTACACCCTGCTCCGTACCGTGAGAGAGATGAATGATATTTCTTTCTCTTTCTCTCTCACGCAAAATCAAAAGTTTCCCAAAAATAGTTTCCTAGTGTGAAGCGGCAGTTATTCCCATACATACATATATTTATTTTTCTTAAAAGTTCGGTTTTATCGTCAAAAACCTATTATAAACAAAAATATGAAATTAAGAAAACCGAATCAACGAATATTAATTGTACGCAACACTAGCATATAAAATGTGCTGCCAAGTTAAACATAAATCAGCATAATCGTTAACAAGATGTATTAATTTACAGGTGAAGTAGAACATAGGGCACCAACAAATCCTCTCCAATTTACACGATCAGCTGCAAGTGCTTTGATCTGGTTCCAAGATTTATTTAGTTTTTGGCACTCTCTAAACGTTGTGCGTTGCCAGGTGTTCCGTGGGCGACCAGGGCGACGATGACCTTGGTGGTTCCATTCCAGGGCATTTCTTGCGATGTCATATATTGGTCTACGGAGTATGTGGCCTATCCAAGTCCATTTGCGTTTAAGTATCTCCGTAGCAACAGGAGACACGTTCGAGATCGCTAGTAGCTGTTCGTTTGTCATTCAATTGGGCCAGAATATTCCGTTTATTTGCCGGAGGCAGCGATTAATGAATGTTTGTAGTCTGGCCATTTGATGTTGTGTTGTACCCCAGGTAGTGCAACCATATAGCAGTATCGATATGACACTACAGTTGAATAGGCGCATTTTCGTCCTTCTAGTTATATGTCTAGAACGCCATACCTTATATAAGCTGTTGAATGCCACTCTCGCCTTATTTATCCGATTGTTTATATCGTTCTCAGAGCCCCCATCTTTGTCCAGAATACATCCGAGGTAACAAAAGGATTCGACGTCCTCGATAACCTCATTATATAATGTGAGGGGAGATGTGTTCGTTGAACCGATACGCATTATTTTGGTCTTTCCGATATTAATTTTCAGACCCACTGCTGCGGCGTTAACAGCGAGTTTTTGGAGTTTATCCTCGATATCGGAGAAACGATGGGCCAGTAAGCATAAATCATCCGCATAATCTATATCGCTGAGATATTCATTTAAATTCCAGCGAATACCACGGCGGGAGTCGATATTGGTTTGTCCCATAACAGAATCAAGTAGAATCAGGAAAAGTGTAGGTGACAGAACACAGCCCTGTTTTACGCCACAGGTTGTTTGGAAAGGTTGGCTCTCATGTCCATTAAAACGGACTACGGACTTTGAATCCGTGTATAACTCCCTGATTATGTTTATTATTTTCTCTGATATTCCTTTCATAGCGAGCGCACTGCAAATAGCGCTATGAGATACCGTGTCGAAGGCTCGTTCGAAATCTACAAAAAGAAGGTACAGTTGTGGGTTGTGCTCAATGGATTGTTCTATAATTATGCGCAGTGTGTTAATGTGATCCACACAAGAACGGTTCGGTCTAAAACCAGCTTGCTCCTTACGTAACATTGGTTCAATAACCGGGCTGATTCTTTTAAGTATTAATAGCGACATAACCTTACAGATGTTATGCCTCTCCAGTTCTTACATTGGGATAGGTCGCCTTTTTTGGGTATTGTTATAACTACTCCTTCCTTCCAAGAATTGGGTATCGTGTTAGTATTCCATGCCCTTCGTATTATCGGCGTAAGGGATTGCGCTATTGGGCCGGCTCCATACTTTAATAGTTCGGCGGGGATGTTGTCGGCGCCGGCGGATTTTCCGTTCTTCAGATTTTTGAGGATCATAAGAATTTCCTCCTGAGTAGGTGGCGATGTGGATATTTGCCGTAACTGGCGTTGCCTAGATACTACAAAGAAGTCTGGAGCTGATCTAATGGTGGTAGGAGTGGACGAGAAGAAACGCTGCCATCTGTTAAGTTGTTGGTCAATGGTGATAAGATCATTACCATTGTCATCTTTTATTTTAGCCGTTGTCCTGGATTGCCTGCCATTCAGGTACCTTATATTATTGTACACATCTCGTAAGTTACCAGTATTCGCACCCATCTCGATATCGTTGGCGATATTATCGTAGTATTTTTCGTAATCCGCTTTCACCATGAGCTTGACCTTACGATCGCCGGATCTATAATCGGCTTTGAGAGCTAGTTTTTCGTCCCAAGATTTGGCACGGTCAACTTTGTGTTTAATTCGTCTACGGCACTTAATCTGTTCCCATGTTCGATCGCTTAACCATGGTCTATATTTTCGCCTTCTGACACCCAGGACGGATTTGGCGCTGTCCATGCATGTTTTGGCTATATCCTGCCACTGGTACTCCGAATTCGGTTGAAGTCGTTCTACTAATGCGTTGTTGTAGGCAAGAAGAGTATGTGGATTAGAAAGATTAGACAGGTTGTATTTTAGTCGTTTCGGGCTACCCTTGTCATGGGCTGCTGGCGAAGTTTAAAGACCCCAACTAATAATTGGTGATCGCTATTAATATCCGCACCTCGGCGAGTTTTCACATCCAGTCGGGTGACTCCCACGTATATTTATGAATATCCCTGTGTGGGAACTTAGTTCCACCGATATATAGACAGTGACGTGCACAAAAATCAACCAAACGTTCCCCGTTATCGTTCCTTACGGTGCCAAGACCGTGTGTTCCCAAAACTTTCCTTATGCTATCGTTGTGATTACCCACTTTTGCGTTGAAATCGCCTAATAAGATTTTTATATCATCAGTTGGTATTGTGATGAATGCAGCTTCGAGTTGTTCATAGAAGTTTTCCTTCGATTCCACATCATCAAGTTCGGTAGGAGCGTAGCATTGTAAGATAGTTATCCGGCGGAATTTCGAATTAAATCTCGCCTTAACGATTCGGTCCGAGAAGGGTTCGTAATCAATAAGGGTTTTGCTCGCTCTGGGAGAGAGTAGAAGTCCGACGCCATTAACTCGGTTGCTGTCATGACCTGAGTAAATAAGATTATGTCCGGTTGGGAGTTGCCTGGAGCCATTATTTAACCATCTGATTTCGATCAGACCAAGAATATCCAGATTATATGAATCGAATTCCTTGCAGACTTGTTCCAGTCTCGATGGTGAAGAGAGGGTTCGGACATTCCAGGTTCCAATTATTATCCGTTGTTTAAAGCAATAAGACGTCATCGTATTTTGGGAGTTGTCGTTTTTATTTGTTAGTGTTTCAGTAATAAATTGTTTTTACGGATTGAGTTATTAGCACAATGCCAACCTGTTCTGTGGGTCAGGGAACCCATTTAATATAATCTGGCATTGGTTATTTGGCGGCAATATTTCGCCATGACAATCGGAGCCTCATCGGTACTCAGAATTTTAAGATACACGTTGCCAGGCGTGCACGTCTGAGACCCTCTTCTCCAATCCGCTGAATTGTCCGCCACTGCTTATTGTTCACAGTTACCCATCAAACTATATGATAGGGTGTTCCACTATTCGCAACCCTTGGAGGCGTCCCGCAGCATTTCAGCTATGCTTTCCTATGGGCATTTATATTTCATTTCTCCAAGGAGATTTCGAAGAAATGAAATATAAAGTCCCGGACGGGTTATTGGTCGTACCATAGCAGAAAATTTCTGCTATGGTTGTACAAAGTTTATTTACTTTTGTTAATTTATTTTTTATTTTGTGTTTTAAATTATTTTGTTTTTATATGCCGCCGAAATTTGTAGTAAAAAATAGTTAATAGAACGTAAAAACCTGTCTATCCTGACAAATGCTGATGTAGATGCACGTACAAATACTCCTCCGAAGCCCTTCAAAACACCCGGGACGCAAATGCACAAATAACCTCATACAAAGTCAAGGCGCACATACAAGAACCGCGACACAGTTATCATATTTACCGAAAATATTGGAATTTCGTTATTGTTGTTTATATATTTAAGGAAGATTGCAAAATGAATTATCTCAATCAGTATTCCATAAGCAATGTAAGAATGGTCTAAACATGATTTTTTTATTAACAATTATGCAACGTTTAATTTTACCAGCGTTTAAATATGCAGCAATAGCACAAGATTTCTTTTGTACGACTATGCAATAAATATAAAACTTTAAAATTTTTCCATCACTTTACTACTAGAAATATTTGCTCTGTTTGCAATTTTTGTTAGCAGGCGCAAAATATTTCAAAACAATCAAAATATATTTTTCTGTTTTAGCAGCGCACGCACACAACAGTCGAACTACTATTGCCGTAGAAAAATTGTGCAATAAATTGTGTTGGTTCTACTACTGCCAGTAGCATAATGAGCAACTGTCAGTTGCAATTTATCGTACTTTTTACAATATGGCGGCTCCTAATATTTTATATTCAATACATGTTTCAGGTTTTCTTTGTGATTTGCTGTGCTTTTTTACTTTGTTTGTTTTTATAATAACCAGAAATTAACCCAATGTTTTCACGCTTCTCTTTGTTGAAAATTTTCCATTATTGTGTTTGCTGTCTATTTTTATACCCTTCACCTTCGTGAGAAGGGTATATATAAGTTTGTCATTCCGTTTGTAATTTCCAAAATATAATTTTCCGACCCCATAAAGTATATACATATATTCTGAATCCTTATAGATAGCGGAGTCGATTAAGCCATGTCCGTCTGTCTGTTGAAATCAGTTTTCTGAAAACCCCAGATATCTTCGGGATCCAAATCTTCAATAATTCTATCAGACATGCTTTCGAGAAGTTTCCTTTTTAAAATCAGCAAAATCCGTTCATAAACAACGGAGATATAAGCAAAAATCCGAGACAACCTCTGAAAATGTCATAAAAATAAACAACAACAACACTGCTTATTCATTGCCTTTGTTTTTTTGAGTATTTCGTTTCGTATGTTTAGATGGCTGTGTGCATAGATGACATAGATAACCAACTCAAACTTTACCACGAATAAAAGAGCTTTCTCTCTTCACACTTACATGTTCTGTGTGAATTCAACACAAAGCTACAACAACAAATATTCAATATTTTAATTCCAAAATTCGCACAAAAAAACGATTCGGACACAATTTTTATAACACAAACACAAATTTTATATTTTTTTACAATTATTTAAACATAATTTCTTCACAAAATTCTTTTTAATTTTCACAAACCAAAAAATTATTTTTTTAATAATTTGACATTTTTTGTTTTTCTAATTTCAAATTCAACCCAGGAAAAACTTACATTGAAAAGTAATGAGTTAAATAGCTAATAAAACCTCTTTTCACTACTTCTTAATTAGCATTTTAAGTCATTATTTTAACACGGTGATGTCATTGGAGGCAAGTACTTCTACGCACGCTTACAAATAGGGACTTAAAGAAGTACTTGCAATTTCCCTTACAAAACAGTTGTTGAGTAAGTTGTTTTGTTTTTTAATAATAAAAAGAGCCAGCTAGAAAACGAACCAGGGGCTTCGGTTTGTTAGTCAAATGTTCTACACACTGCACCACTGCTTAGCTATTTTATTGCGCGTCAAATAATGGTTTTCTCAAACAAAACTAATTTTGTTTTATTTTTTTAAAACACAATTCTTAAAACAGAATTAAATAAAATGTGCAAACAAAATGACAAAGCCGAAAATAAGTACTTCTATACCAGATTATAAGAAAGTCATTACTAGAGTACTTCTATGTAATGCAGACGGTAAGTAGTAGTCATTGAAAAGTAAGTGGTTATGGAAGTACAACCCATTACCGAGTTTTGCTGGGCAGTACTCACTCACTATACATCAGTTTCAGTTAACCAGAAGTTACCTCAAGATGAGTTAGCTTCTAGTGCATAAATAAAAGATCAGCTGTGAGTTGCTGACATACATACATACATACATACATACATACATACATACTACATACATACATACATACATACATACATACATACATACATACATACATACATACATACATACATACATACATACATACATACATACATACATACATACATACATACATACATACATACATACATACATACATACATACATACATACATACATACATACATACATACATACATACATACATACATACATACATACATACATACATACATACATACATACATACATACATACATACATACATACATACATACATACATACTACATACATACATACATACATACATACATACATACATACATACATACATACATACATACATACATACATACATACATACATACATACATACATACATACATACATACATACATACATACATACATACATACATACATACATACATACATACATACATACATACATACATACATACATACATACATACATACATACATACATACATACATACATACATACATACATACATACATACATACATACATACATACATACATACATACATACATACATACATACATACATACATACATACATACATACATACATACATACATACATCAATCATGTTACAACAAGTAAGCAAGTATAGTCGGGCGTGATTTATTTTTCATAATATGTAAAGCATTTATCTTCAATATTCCCTTGTTCGGATACATTTAAGCAATTTATGAATGAAAAACTTATTTTCTGGGGGCTAGGAGCAAATATGGACCAAGCCCGATAAAATTTTGTGAATATATTTATATTTACATAATATTTTATTGTACTGAATTTCATCGCGATATTTGTGTTTATAAGTTAATTTGGGACATTCAAGTAATTTACTGAAAGGGACTTTGTATGGGAGCTAGGGTCAAATGGGGCCCGATCTTTATGAAATTTGGCAGGGTCATCAAGACTTTATAAAACTTAGTTGTGCCGTATTTTATCGATATATCTGTATATTTAACATAATTATGAGCTCAGAAGCCCTTTTCGGGGGGACCTGTTCTATGGGGGCTAGGTGAAATAATGGACCGATTTTAACCATTTTCAATTTTCGTCCTTGGGTCAAATAAAACGTGCGTGCCAAATTTCATTCAATTATCTTGAAAATTGCGACCTGTACCTTGCGCATAAGGTTTACATGGACAGCCAGCCAGACGGACGGACGGACATAGCTTAATCGACTCAGAAAACGATTCTAAGCCGATTGGTATACTTTAAGGTGGGTCTAGGAATAATATTTTTGTATGTTACAAACATCAGCACAAATCCAATATACCCTCTAAAGTGGTGTAGGGTATAAAAACACTAAAACAAAGAATAAACAAGAAGTGAAACGCTGTCATTTTTTTACAACAATAACATTACGCTCTTCTCACAAACGAGTGCTGTGTAAATCCCACACATACATATGTAAAAATTTTATTCTCTCTCAAAACTTCAAAACTTTTTCGCGAAAATTTGAGGATAATAGCACTTTGAAATATTTTTTATCACTTAACATTATATTTTATAATTTTTTTGCACAATTTAAACACATTTAATAGCCCGAAAATAATATATTTTTCACAAACGAAAAAGAAATATTTTTTGTTTTTTGACATTGAATTTTTGTTGTTTGAAATTAAAACTAAAAAAACAATGTTGTAAATTTTCGTATGGTAAACGAAAAAGATATTTCAAATAAATAATTTATTTTTTCAATATTATAGAATAATAAACAAATAGACGTGTTTATAAAATGTTTATAGATAAAATATGTGCAAAATATCTTAAGAAACCTTTCAAAGTATAAATTGAAATGTAATAATTTTTTTTTTCAATATTTTTCAATACTATTTTTTGCAACTATGTTGACTTGAGAATTCTACTAATACATTCTTAGAGTTAGGTACCGGATGACAGTAGACTTAGGTACTTTTTACAACAGTTTCATTTCTTATTTATTCTTTGCACTAAAACGGTAATTTCCCTACAAACAATTTGTTTATCAGAAATAGACAGCAAACACAATAACGGAAAATTTTTCAACATTCTAGAATAACAAATACAAGCGTGAAAACATTGGGTTAATTTCTGGTTATTATAAAAACAAACAAAGTAAAAAAGCACAGCAAATCACAAAGAAAACCTGAAACATGTATTGAATATAAAATATAAGGAGCCGACATATTGTAAAAAGTTCGATAAATTGCAACTGACAGTTGCTCATTTTGCTACTGGCAGTAGTAGAACCAACACAATTTATTGCACAATTTTTCCACAGGGTACTTTGTGATTTTCTACGGCAATAGTAGTTCGACTGTTGTGTGCGTCCGCTGCTAAAACAGAAAAATATATTTTGATTGTTTTGAAATATTTTGCGACTACCTGTAAATCATTATGCCATGAATCGTTAATATAGGTTTGATAAAATTAATTGTTCAATTCACAATCGATGTTGTAGCGTTGTATGTCAACAGCTGCTACAATAGTCATAACAATGTTGTTGGTATTTTCTATGCAAAAGCTCTATACAACTCCTACGACAATTTTTCATATGTTTTTCGAATGTTGTAAGAAAGTTTAGTGTTGCCAATTGTTTATTTCAACATATAAACAAAAAATTCAAACGATTTTAGCATAAAAAACGATAAAGTGGTAACACTGAAATCAAAAACAAACAGCTGTTTACCAAAACAAAAAAACTTAAATTTTATTAAAAACTGTTTATTTATAAGTTTAAAATGTGGAATAAAGAAAATAAAAGAATTGAAAATTCAAAGAAATTAATTTGGTTTACTTCGCATGTTTAATTAATTTAATATTTTTGATTTTTTTATCTTTTGACATTCTTATGTATATTTGTTTTGATTGTTTTTTTTTTTTTTCATTGAGAACATAAGCTTATGACTTGCTGCAAAGATCTGTTCACAATCACTGTTACTACACTTTAGTAGGTACAATATACAACTTGATTGTGAATTGAACAAATGTGTTTAAAAAATACAAAAAATCAATTGTAATACAAAATTTGTATACCCTCCACCACCATCATTGGTGATAGAGGGTAAAAATAACTTTGTCGTTCCGTGTGCAACACCAAGAAATATTCATCGATTTTATTGCTGATTCTAATGTATTGCATTAAAACAAATGTCCACAAAAGAAATTAGACTCCTCCGACCAAAATTAGCGATTTTATTGACAAAAAACAAAAGGCCCTATCTACAAAAACATTTAAATATTAAAGGTAAAAAGTCCCATTTATCCATTTTTAAGTACGCCATTGTCAACTATCATAACAAATAATAGGTTTCACTATTAAACAATTTGTTTATTTTATAAAAATAAATTGCGCTTATAGAAAGAAACTATTTAACTAGTTGCATTAGTGCCGGTTCACTCAGGCAAACTTTTTGTGGGAAACTTTTGATTTTTGTGTATGAGAGAAAGAGAAAGAAATATCAATCATCTCTTTCTCTCATACACAAAATCAAAAGTTTCCCAAGAAGAGTTTGCCTGTGTGAACCGACACTTATCAATTTGTGTCGAACAATATTATATATATTTTGAATTTCCTTAAATCTTTCACACACATGCATTCATGCAAATTATTAAATATCACTAAAGCATATCTTAGGGCGCTATAAAAATATAAAAGAAAATGGCGTTTGTAATGTTCAATAAATCTTGCAATTGTAACAGATTTAAGCTGTCTAACTCTTGGGGTTATTCTATTTAAGACATGAGAAAACTTATTTCTACAAATATTTGATCAATTAAAACAGTATTAATATAAAAGTAGCTGGTGGAGGGTATTTAAGATTCGGCTTAGCCGAATATAGCACTCTAACTTGTTTATTTTTACATTTTTACTGATGCCCCATACGTCCGCATGCCGCGTAAGTTGGCCCTGTACCATTAGAGCTAAAGTGTGCTTTAACTATTGTGTGCATTAAAAACAGAGATAAGATTTTTTTTATAAATACAAGCGTTTGTTATTACATTACATTACGATAATATATAACAAGGCATTGAGATAATGGGGGTTATTCTAAATTTTATTATCGTACTTTTGAATGATTTATTGAGTATAAATTGATCATCTCTAAAAAGAAGTACATTTGATCAATTGTGGACCGATCCTCATAGAATTTTGTAAATAAAATTTGTTTATGTCAAATTTCATCGTTATACTTACATTTTAAGCGTAATGGTAATATTCTTGTGGGCCTTATATGGGGGTAGGGCACATTTTGGCCGATCCTCATAAAATATATCAAAAACTTTTGTTTGAATAAAACTTGTTTTGTCAAATTTCTTTGCTATTCTTGATGTCATTTTAAAAGGAGACCTTATATGGGTTAGATCCAATATCTTCCGATTTCCTTAACATTTTATAGAGACTTTATTTTCTATAAAACTAGTTCATGTCCCATTTTATCTCTACTGGTATTTTTTAATCAATTATGGTCGTTAAAATCCTTTTCTTAGGGGTATTTTCTGTTGGGGATAAAGTCAATTATGGACCGATCCTCACAAAATTTGACAAGATTTTGGCTTATATAAAACTTGTTTATGTCGAATTTTAACGCTACAAGTAGTATTTTTAAGCAATTTTTTGGGTCAGACTTTATGCGGGGGATGGGCTCAATTATGGATCCATCCCTATAAAATTTGAGAAATAGATTTTAGTTCCTATAAAACTTGTTTTTGGAGAATTTCATTGCAATATATGCTTCTTAAAGCCAGTTGTGAGCATTAGTCATTTCCTGAAGGGGACCTTTTATGGAGAGTAATGTCAGTTATGGACCGATCCTTATAAAATTTAACAAATAGATTTAAGCTGCTATCAAATATGTTAATGTCAAATTTCACCGTTATAGATGCTTCTTTTAGTCGGTTATGATCGTTAGTCATTTTCTGAAGGGATCCTTATATGGGGGCTAGGTAAAATCGTAGACCAATATTGACCGTTTTCAATACCAAACAAACTGTATCAATATAAAATATCAATCCTTCATTGGAGAGATTTCACGTGAAAAGAAACTTTGAAAGAACAGGTGGCTCTATTTTTAGAAACATCAATGTATATACCTTTCTTAGATGAATATTTCGATGTGTTACAAATGGAATGACAAAAACAATATATAACTGTTATGTTTTTACTTTCTTTAAATAATTGTGTATAAAAACATACATTCATTGTATTTTATAATTTTGTTTTGTCAATTGTTTTTCAATAATTTTCTTCATTCAAGAATTAACTTTTAATAAACTTATAACTATTTGATTTTGTAAAATATTATATTGGCTTAAATTGAAAAACATTTTATTGGCGACGAGGTCATTTATTGCTAAAACATGGAAGCATTTTTGTCAGAAGTTCTTACAATGCAACAGCAGTGGGCTCAGTGAATGGTAGCTGAACAACACTAATTCTTCGAGAGATTCTTGAATAGAGGAGCAAGTCCAATTTCCAGTTTAGCATCGATTTCTGTGGCAGTACCAAAGTTTCACAATTTTGATGATGAACAAAATGATTTTGATACGTATAAAAGACAGCTAGAAGAGCATTTTAAAGCATACGGGGTAGAAGACAAGGATAAGAAGCGTTCATTTTTCCTTTCGTGGCACAGTGGTATAGGAAAAAAAAGAGGGAAATAATTCGGTAACTTCTAAGCGGTTAATCCGATTTTAATGAAATTTGGTATGCACAAAGAGGAGGTGTTGTCGAGTTTTTGAATAGCAGTAAATTATCTCTTATAGTTTAGGAGATATTCGCATTTGAAAATTAAAATTTTAAAATTTTTACCGTCTTTACTTTAGTTTTTTGATAATAGCGGGTCCAAATATTCCCGATTTTCGCCATTCGCTTAACAACAAGTTTATATATCAAGCAGTGAAAGAATTATGTAAAAATCATGACTGAGTCCAAAGTTTAAGGCATTTTAATTTAAAAAATTAAAAAAAGGCGATTTTTTGCCATTTTTTTTTTTGGGAAAAAAGTATCTTTTTCTTTTTAAGTTATCTAAAAAGTTTCTAAGAAGATGTATATAGAATTTATACTTTTTGGAAAGCTGACTTTACATAAAATACGATAAATGAAACAAAACCTAAAAATTTTTGATATCGAGGGGACCAGGTCCATCCAAAAAAAAACCTATTTTTTATGGAAAATTCAATTTTGAGCAAAAATTCTCAAATCGCATAATCGATATCAAATTATAGTGACCTGTTTTACATGACCCAATATGTTCTTAATCATTTTGTAACGGGTTTCGATAACCCCGCCCCTGGTATGGATATAATAGGCAAAAAACCAAAAAATCCCATTTTTGGGATTTTTTAAAACTTTTTTGGGAATTCCGGGATTTCTAATAGGAAAATTCGAAATTTTTATTTAATTTTGGATTTTGAGTAAAAAAATCTACCTAACTGTAAAATTTCATCAAAAAATAGTCATAAATAAAATTTTTATTGCAATTTGAAAAATTTGTATCTTCGCAAAAACTGAATAAAAACATTTTTTAATTTTTTTTTAAGTATTCAGCGAATTTTTTAATTTTCAAAAATTATATACTATAATGTTTTTTAAGTGACAAATTAATTAGGGAAAACTCAACATCTTTTAGAAAATTTACCTAGCACTATTATTTTCATCCATAAGGTTAACTCTTAAATTTGTTACATATATTAAAAAATGTTCAGGTATTATTTTTTAAACTGTAATGATTTTACCCCTATAGGTCACTTTAATAGGTAGCTTATTAAAGTGACCTATTGAGGAAAAATTCATTACATAAGGAAACGTTAGACATATTAGGTAGAATATCATAACCCTTTAAAAAATAATTTAATTTAAGTACCTGTAATTAATATATAAGACAGGTTTATATCTGTCTGTAATTATTTGTAATTTTCTAACCATGATCGTACTAAAAAGAAATGATTTGTGCTCCATTTTATTTGAACACTCTTCAGCTCTTTTTCAAGATAAAGTCAACTTCTTATTGAAATATATTGAAACTGCACATAAAAATAAAGTGGATAAAACTGATATATGTAAAATTGAAAATTTTAGAAAATCAGTTGATATAAAACTGAAGAGTGTTCGGTATTCCATTGCTAAATTTCGATCGAAATTTATCATTGGCTGGATGAATGTGTAAAAGTTGCTATTTGCGTATCAACTGTTGGTGCTCCCTGTAAGCAGTATGAGGATTTGAGCTCAAAATCAAAGAGGAAAAGGTTATCAACTTCACTAGAAACCTTTCGGACACTTTTAAAGCAATGTTAAGAAAAGAAAAACAGCCTTTGGATGCCATAAAAATTGCAAATATTCTTCCAACCGCATCACCAAGACGACTGAAAAGAATTGTAAAGAGTATACCCACACCATCATCTGATACAACGTTCACTGAGGAAGAAGCTATTGTGCTTATGTTGCAGCTGGGATTAAGTCGTGATAACTACATAACGTTAAGAAAGGCGCTATCTGAAAAAGGAGTGGATGTTTTACCATCATATGACAAAATAAATGAAAAGAAGAAAAGCATTATACCATCTCCTATTGAAATAACTGTTCGGAAGGCTGTTATTGGACTCGGCGCTCTTCTCGAAAATACTGCTTTAAGGATTGCTTCTGACTTTTCTTCAGACCAACTAAAAAAAATAAACTCTTGTGATCTTCAACTCATTTGTAAGTGGGGATGGATTATCAGCACTCTCGGAATATAAACAAATCAACACAAGTGAATCATCTTCCGAGTATAAAAGTGTATTTATGGCATCGCTAGTTCCATTAAGAATTCGAAAGTATGCTGACAGCGATTCTCCATCAACCAGTTTCGATGATATTTGGAAGAATTCGACTCCAGGATCCAAAGCTTTTTGTAGGCCAATAAGCTTTGAGTATATAAAGAAATCCAAAACAACAACGCAAGATTTGATAAATCGTATTGAAGCAGAAATTAAAAACTTGGAACCTATAACAATCGAAATAGAAAATTATTCGTTTAACATGTCCTATGATTTAAAACTTACAATGATTGATGGGAAAGTTGGAAATGCCATTACAGGAACATCATCTACTTGGTACTGCTACATATATGGTGATAAAAAATCAGAATTTTCGAATATTTCCAAGCAAAGGTCAATAAATGAGGAAACATTACAATTTGGAATATCCCCCCTACATGCTCGCATACGATTTCTGGAACATTTTCTACATTTAGCATATGATTTAAAGTACAGAAGCATACCGGAAAATGCAAACAAAAGTGCAAATAACAATAAGGAGTTAATGGAAATGAGAGCCAGTGAGAAAAGAAGAATTCAAGAGGAATTTAAAAAGCGGATGGGATTAAATATTGATAAACTACTCACAGGATATGGAAGCACAAACAATGGTAATACCGCTAGACGTTTTTTCAAACATTTTGAAACTACTTCCGAAATAACCGGAATTAATATGGATTTACTGCAAAAGGTCAATATTATTCTAATGGCGATAAATAGCAAGCATAAAGTGAACGCAACAAAATTTGGAGAGTATTCTACAAAAGTTTCTAAATTACTTTTGGAATTATATCCCTGGAAAGAAATGACACCTACAGTTCACAAGATATTATGTCATGGAAAGGTCATCATAGAACGTAATATTCTGCCTTTAGGAGAGCTTACAGAAAACCCCAAGAATCGAGGAATAGAGACTTTAAGCATATTCATCAGTTTAGCTCAAGGAAGTGTTCTAGGCAGTCTCAAAATGAAGATATTTTTAATAATCTGATTCTATCTTCTGATCCTGTTTTATCTACTATAAGGAAACGTTGGATTTGCTACAAAACGTTAGCATTTGAAAATATTCATGAATTTAAAGATTTACTTTATCTTTTAGATATGGACTACTGTGATACCGATTATTTTACAAAATTATATTAATTTATAAAAAAAATAAATAAGGACTATTTTTATATACAATAAATACTTGTTAATTTTTTTTAGGTAGTAAAACATGCCTAACAAATGTATGGATGAAAATATTAGTACTAGGTAAATTTTCTAAAAGATGTTGAGTTTTCCCTAATTAATTTGTCACTTAAAAAACAATAGGTAGGCATGTTATATATCAATGGAAAGGTAATTTTGTCTATTTTTCAAAACTGTATATAATTTTTGAAATTCGCGGAATACTTTTTTTTTTAAATTAAAAAATGTTTTTTATTCAGTTTTTGCGAAGATACAAATTTTTCAAATTGCAATAAAAATTATTTATTTATGAATATTTTTTGATGAAATTTTACAGTTAGGTAGATTTTTTTACTCAAAATCCAAAATTAAATAAAAATTTCGAATTTTCTTATTAGAAATCCCGGAATTCCCAAAAAAGTTTTAAAAAATCCCAAAAATGGGATTTTTTGGTTTTTTGCCTATTATATCCATACCAGGGGCGGGGTTATCGAAACCCGTTACAAAATGATTAAGAACATATTGGGTCATATAAAACAGGTCACTATAATTTGATATCGATTATGCGATTTGAGAATTTTTGCTCAAAATTTAATTTTCCATAAAAAATAGAGTTTTTTTGGATGGACCTGGTCCCCTCGGTATCAAATATTTTTAGGTTTTGTTTCATTTATCGTATTTTATGTAAAGTCAGCTTTCCAAAAAGTATAAATTCTATATACATCTTCTTAGAAACTTTTTAGATAACTTAGAAAGAAAAAGATACTTTTTTCCCAAAAAAAAAAAATGGCAAAAAATCGCCTTTTTTTAATTTTTTTAAATTAAAATGCCTATAACTTTGGACTCAGTCATGATTTTTACATAATTCTTTCACTGCTTGATATATAAACTTGTTGTTAAGCGAATGGCGAAAATCGGGAATATTTGGACCTGCTATTATCAAAAAACTAAAGTAAGGACGGTAAAAATTTTAAAATTTTAATTTTCAAATGCGAATATCTCCTAAACTATAAGAGATAATTTACTGCTATAGGAGATTCTATATACGAAATATTTTTTAAATCGGAACTCAAATGAAGAAATAGGATCGTTTTAAAAATTTAACATAGCCGAGGTGTCCTAATTTGAGCACCCCCCGCCGGGCCCCTGGTTGGCCTATAAGGTCCAAATTCAAAACCTAAACTCGACAACACCTCCTCTTTGTGCATACCAAATTTCATTAAAATCGGACTAACCGTTTAGAAGTAACCGAATTATTTCCCTCTTTTTTTTTCTATACCACTGTGCGTGGGTCGGAGACAAAACTTTTCATTTACTTCAAAAGCTTATTGGAAAAAACATACTTCAAAATGCATCATATACTGAATTGATTTCAAACTTAGACGATCATTACAAAACCAAGATTCATGTCATTAAAAGTAGGTATGAGTTTTTTAAAAGAGAAAAGCATGAGGGCGAAACGTACAACCAGTGGGTTATAGAGTTACGAGGTAAGGCAAGAGAGCGTAACTTTATTTGTAAAAACAACAATTGTAATAGTGAATATGTAGATCAATTAATAAGGGATATTGTTATTTTATATACGCCGGATGAACCTGTACGTACTGCCGCATTACACAAGGATGATCCTTCACTTCAAGAGGTGCTACAAATAGCTGAAACATTTGAAGCAACACAGAGAACACTGGAGACATTAAAAAACAAAAATCAATTGGATAATGAAATTTATACAGTTAAGCCATCTTATAGTCAACATTATAAAAATCGTCAAAACAATCAAGATAAAAATGAGAAATATCAAAAGAAACCCTTACCGACATGCAGCAATTGTTTCAAAACGCATTAGAAGAAAGACTGCAAATTCCTCAAAGCACAATGTTTTAAATGCAAACGTAAAGGTCACATTGCATCAGTATGTAAGTCTATTCCAATTAGTAATGTTGAAGTTGAGTCTATTGATTCTGATGTAACAAATTGTAATGTAATAGATGAGATTATAAAGAGATGTGGTAATAAGATGTTAATAGATATTAAGTTAAATGATCAGTTAGTACAATTTCAATTTAAATACTTATAAGACATTGAGAAATGTTCATTTGACTCCATCCACTATTAAGTTACATGCTTACGGCAACTCAGAGATTCCAGTTTTAGGATCATGTAGAGTATATGTAAAAATTCGTGAAGAAACGAAAGTTTTAGATGTTATTGTTACCAATTCAGAACATTGCAACAATATATTTGGTTTAAATTGGTATGATGAATTTAAATCAGTACAGATTTTTCGAATAGAGGAAAATTTTAAAATAAAATCAATTTGTAACGATTTTAAGGAATTATTCTCCAAAGAATTGGGTCGTTGTAATGCACAGTGGGGCAGAATAGAAATTTTTTGGAAATAAATCTGGCATTTCTAAACGGCTGATCCGATCGGGATAAAATTTGGCGTGAGCATAGCCAAGGAGTATTTTGAAGATGAACCCTGCAGATGCCCCAGGGACGGCGCTGTGGCGGCTCAAAGTAGGGTACCTACGACATATAAAATTTTTAAACTCGTGCCATTTTTTTGTTTTTCACCCAAATACAAAGATTTTTATATTTTCTGAAAGCGCTCGACGAGATCTTGAATGATTGGACATACTACTTATCTCTTATAATATCCGAGTTATAGGCATTTAAAAATTTAGTGATACAAAATTTACCATACATTGGTCCGCCTTTTTTTGAATACCGGGCGTAATTTTGGACCAA
Organism: Lucilia sericata; assembly: GCF_015586225.1. Taxonomy (NCBI): domain Eukaryota; kingdom Metazoa; phylum Arthropoda; class Insecta; order Diptera; family Calliphoridae; genus Lucilia; species Lucilia sericata. Next base: position 63,658 of record NW_023994108.1, on the reverse strand, counting down.
ATGGACTCAATTTCAATTCTTGTTAGTTAGATAACAAAATTTCCAATATACAAAAAATTTCAGATCAATATCATTTACAGATCCAAAAATATACGTTTTTTAATTTAAAAATTCAAAAAATTTTAGATTTTTGCCGTTTTTTTTTTTTGCCAAAAATGTGTCTTAACTCTTTTATTAATAAAATAAAATTTTCTTTAAGAACATATAACAATTTTATAGTTTTCTAAAAGGTATCTTTACGCAGAACGCTTTGGCGTAAAAAACTTGTCCTATTTTTTGAAAATGTTGCCACTGCGTCCTTCCGAATATGACCTATTTTTTATCAAAACTTCAACTTTGGGCGACATGTTCTAAAATCCCAAAGCTGGGATCAGAAAACTGAAAGCAGTTCAATATGTTTTATATTTACTCCAAAAGTATTTTCCAAGCCCTGAAAGAAATGTGGACCCTATGGGCAAAAAAGTAAAAAATCCCATTTTTGGGATTTTCATTCATATTTTTGGGAATTGCGGGATGACCTTTGACCTTTTAATTTTTTTTTTTGCATTTTCTTATTTTAAATGACAAATTTAACAAGCGTTGAAAATTTCATTGAGTTTTGTTCATAAATAAAGATTTTGTCATATATTACATATTTGTTTAATTTCTAAAACTATGATTTATATCAAAATTTTAATAGGGTCGCAGATAGCTACAACAATTTAGTCCATATTTATCCCTTAATATCTTTTTTTAGTTAGATATGGAAATTCTCGATTCTTTACAAAAGTTTTCAAGCCAATATCTCAATTACATTCAAAAATATGTTCATTTAAACCTGTATCCTTTAATTTCGTATTTTTCATATTTTAGTATTAAATATGACAGAACATATTTAAATATTATATTTACCTATTTTCTATTTGTTTGCTTATCCTTATAATTGAAAGGTACTATTAAGCTTAAATTTTCAGAAATTTATAACTATTTTTTAACTAAATTTTTTCGACAGATCATTTCGTTCTGTTTCGTTTATGATCATGTAGGTAAAAATATACAGGTAATGATAATTTCGATTCATTAAAAATAAAAAATATCAATGACTGAATTACAGGTTATAGTAATATAGTCCTAAATGTAGGACTATATTACAATTCGTAATTTTTTACTTTGTAATACCTGTATCGGAAATGACAAGAATTGGTATATAAGTAAACTTCTCGGATTTTAAGTACCATATTTAATAAATCTACAATGAAGAGTACATTAAAGTACGAAGAGTTGTGTTCCGTTTTATGGAGTGTATCTTCAAAAGGGCCAGAAAGAATTGAAGACATTTCAAATTATATAAAAACTACATATAGTAGAAAAGTAGACAAAACAGGCATATCAAAAATTGAAAACTTTTTGATGTAAAAAGTAAGTCTGTGGATGGAAATCAAAAGAAATTTCGATTAAAATTTTGTAGTTGGATGGAAACTACTACGGAAATCTCAACTTACAACACATCAACAGGAGCGCCTTGCAAGTCATACGAAGACTTATGTTCAAGGTCAAAAAAAAAAGAGGGTCACACAAAAACATTTTTCAATCTCAAATGAGGAAATTGCTGATACATTTAACGGAATGCTGAAAAAGGAAAACCAGCCTATGGATGCCGTACATATTGCAACTATTCTTCCTAATGCATCACCAAAATGACTTAAGCGAATTGTGGAAAGTATACCAACTCCAACATCACAATCAAATTTTACTGAAGAGGAAGCAATAGCGCTTATGTTGGAACTGGGTCTCAGTCGAAATAAGTACCAAGTATTAAGGAAAGCTCTGCATGAAAAAGGACACAATATATTACCATCATACAAGGCGATCCAGGAAAAAAAACAAACTATCCTACCATCACCTATTGCTGTTAATGATGTGGAAGCTTGTATTGATATATCATCTTTGCTCGAAAACACAGCATCAAGAATTGTGTCAGACTTTTCAGAAGACCAACTAAGGAAAATTCATAACTGTGATGTTGTCTTAATGTGTAAGTGGGGATGTGACGGTTTATCAGTACTTCCAGAATACAAACAAGCTTGTGGAAGTCGGACATTAGCACATTACAAAAGTGTATTTATGTCATCATTAGTGCCATTACGAATTCGTTCATATTCCCTTAATCCATCATCGTCAAGCATCGGAAATTCATTTGAAGATATATGGATCAATACAACTCCGGGTTCAAAAAACTTTTGTAGACCCATTGGATTTGAATATATAAAGGAGTCAAAGAAAACAACAAAAGATTTAGTGGAATATTTAAAAGATGAAATAAATGCACTGGAGCCCATTTGCATAAAAATAAAGGAATTCTCTATTAACGTATCATATCAGCTAAGCTTAACAATGATTGATGAAAAGGTCAGCAATGTCATAACAGAAACTTCTTCGTTCTGGAGATGCTCAATATGTAATGAGAAAAAGTCACAATTCTCAAATATAAACAAAAGCAGATGTATTAATGAAGAAGTCCTGTCTTTCGGAATTTCACCACTTCATGCCAGAATACGATTTTTGAATTACTTTTTACACATAGCATACGACCTCAAATATAGAAGTGTGCCAGAGAATCTTACTAGTTAGTTAGTTAGTTAGTTAGTTTGAAAGGAGGATGAATATACATCAAATCCGAAGAAATACACCTAGGCCTCTATCGGGCCTGTTGTGCGCTCCTTAACCAGTGCCTCAGGTGGGAATCGAACCCACCACCTCCGGTCTACAAGGAGTTGCTTCGAAGAGTTAACACTATTTTAATGGTACTGAATAGTAAACATAAAATTAATGGAAATCGATTTGGGGAATATACATCTGAAATTTCTAAATTACTTGTATCTCTGTATCCATGGAGGGAACTAACACCAACAGTACACAAAGTATTGTGTCATGGTCAAATAATAATTGAATCGAATATTCTACCACTTGGAGAGTTAACAGAAGAAGCCCAGGAAGCGAGGAATCGAGATTTTAAGCATGTTCAACTATTCAGCTCAAGAAAATGCTCCAGGCAATCACAGAATGAAGATAGTTTTAATAGTTTACTTCTATCTTCTGATCCTGTTCTTTCAACTATGCGAAAAAGATGGATTTGTTATGAAACTCTATCATCTCAAAACAAGGAAGATTTAAAGGACTTATATTACCTTCTGGATATGTATACCGATATAACAGATTATTTTATAGAAAATAAGTAGTGTTAGGAATTAACTATATAAGTAGGTTGTAAGAATTAATTGTATTATGTTTAAGATAAACAGTTCAAATAAAAAAAGCTATTATACTAACTGATGATATTGTATTAAATTGTGTTTTATATTTCGGTGGGCGGGAAAGATGGTTTGTGTGGGGTGATTTAGGTGTTGTTGTGCGTGGCTCAAATTAAAATTATAATTTTTTTATTGTATATACAATGTTATAGTCTTTAATAATTTTTAAAAATTGTCCAAATATTTTATTCAACACCAAATGTTCTGTCATACTTAATACTAAAATATGAAAAAGATGAGATTAAAGGACACAGGTTTAAATGAACATATTTTTGAATGTAATTGAGATATTGGCTTGAAATTTTTTGTAAAGGGTCGAGAATTTTCATATCTAACTAAAAAATGATATTAAGGGATAAATATGGACTAAATTGTTGTAGCTATCTGCGACCCTATTAAAATTTTGATATAAATCATAGTTTTAGAAATTAAACAAATATGTAATATATGACAAAATCTTTATTTATGAACAAAACTCAATGAAATTTTCAACGCTTGTTAAATTTGTCATTTCAAATAAGAAAATGCAAAAAAAAAAATGTCAAAGGGCATCCCGCAATTCCCAAAAATAGGAATGAAAATCCCAAAAATGGTATTTTTTACATTTTTGCCCATAGGGTCCACATTTCTTTCAGGGCTGGGAAAATACTTTTGGAGTAAATATAAAACATATTGAGGTTTCCAAAACTGCTTTCAGTTTTCTGATCCCAGCTTTGGGATTTTAGAACATGTCGCCCAAAGTTGAAGTTTTGATAAAAAATAGGTCATATTCGGAAGGACGCAGTGGCAACATTTTCAAAAAAAAGACATTTTTTTACGCCAAAGCGTTCTGCGTAAAGATACCTTTTAGAAAACTATGTTCTTAAAGAAAATTTTATTTTATTAATAAAAGAGTTAAGACACATTTTTGGCAAAAAAACGGCAAAAATCTAAAATTTTTTGAATTTTTAAATTAAAAAACGTATATTTTTGGATCTGTAAATGATATTTTTGTATATTATTGGAAATTTTGTTGTCTAACAAGAATTGAAATTGAAAAAAAGGCGGACCAATGTATAGTAAATTTTGTATCACTAAATTTTTAAATGCCTATAACAAAAAAATGGCACGAGTTTAAAAATTTTACATGTCGTAGGTACCCTACTTTGAGCCGCCACAGCGCCGTCCCTGGGGCATCTGCGGGGTTCATCTTCAAAACTTAAACTCATTGGTCCGCCTTTTTTTGAATACCGGGCGTAATTTTGGACCAAATGGACTCAATTTCAATTCTTGTTAGTTAGATAACAAAATTTCCAATATACAAAAAATTTCAGATCAATATCATTTACAGATCCAAAAATATACGTTTTTTAATTTAAAAATTCAAAAAATTTTAGATTTTTGCCGTTTTTTTTTTTTTGCCAAAAATGTGTCTTAACTCTTTTATTAATAAAATAAAATTTTCTTTAAGAACATATAACAATTTTATAGTTTTCTAAAAGGTATCTTTACGCAGAACGCTTTGGCGTAAAAAACTTGTCCTATTTTTTGAAAATGTTGCCACTGCGTCCTTCCGAATATGACCTATTTTTTATCAAAACTTCAACTTTGGGCGACATGTTCTAAAATCCCAAAGCTGGGATCAGAAAACTGAAAGCAGTTTTGGAAACCTCAATATGTTTTATATTTACTCCAAAAGTATTTTCCCAGCCCTGAAAGAAATGTGGACCCTATGGGCAAAAAAGTAAAAAATCCCATTTTTGGGATTTTCATTCCTATTTTTGGGAATTGCGGGATGACCTTTGACCTTTTCATTTTTTTTTTGCATTTTCTTATTTTAAAAGACAAATTTAACAAGCGTTGAAAATTTCATTGAGTTTTGTTCATAAATAAAGATTTTGTCATATATTACATATTTGTTTAATTTCTAAAACTATGATTTATATCAAAATTTTAATAGGGTCGCAGATAGCTACAACAATTTAGTCCATATTTATCCCTTAATATCTTTTTTTTAGTTAGATATGGAAATTCTCGATTCTTTACAAAAATTTTCAAGCCAATATCTCAATTACATTCAAAAATATGTTCATTTAAACCTGTATCCTTTAATTTCATATTTTTCATATTTTAGTATTAAATATGATAGAACATATTTAAATATTATATTTACCTATTTTCTATTTGTTTGCTTATCCTTATAATTGAAAGGTACTATTAAGCTTAAATTTTCAGAAATTTATAACTATTTTTTAACTAAATTTTTTCGACAGATCATTTCGTTCTGTTTCGTTTATGATCATGTAGGTAAAAATATACAGGTAATGATAATTTCGATTCATTCACTAATAAAAAATATCAATGACTGAATTACAGGTTATAGTAATATAGTCCTAAATGTAGGACTATATTACAATTCGTAATTTTTTACTTTGGAATACCTGTATCGGAAATGACAAGAATTGGTATATAAGTAAACTTCTCGGATTTTAAGTACCATATTTAATAAATCTACAATGAAGAGTACATTAAAGTACGAAGAGTTGTGTTCCGTTTTATGGAGTGTATCTTCAAAAGGGCCAGAAAGAATTGAAGACATTTCAAATTATATAAAAACTACATATAGTAGAAAAGTAGACAAAACAGGCATATCAAAAATTGAAAACTTTTTGATGTAAAAAGTAAGTCTGTGGATGGAAATCAAAAGAAATTTCGATTAAAATTTTGTAGTTGGATGGAAACTACTACGGAAATCTCAACTTACAACACATCAACAGGAGCGCCTTGCAAGTCATACGAAGACTTATGTTCAAGGTCAAAAAAAAAGGGGGTCACACAAAAACATTTTTCAATCTCAAATGAGGAAATTGCTGATACATTTAACGGAATGCTGAAAAAGGAAAACCAGCCTATGGATGCCGTACATATTGCAACTATTCTTCCTAATGCATCACCAAAATGACTTAAGCGAATTGTGGAAAGTATACCAACTCCAACATCACAATCAAATTTTACTGAAGAGGAAGCAATAGCGCTTATGTTGGAACTGGGTCTCAGTCGAAATAAGTACCAAGTATTAAGGAAAGCTCTGCATGAAAAAGGACACAATATATTACCATCATACAAGGCGATCCAGGAAAAAAAACAAACTATCCTACCATCACCTATTGCTGTTAATGATGTGGAAGCTTGTATTGATATATCATCTTTGCTCGAAAACACAGCATCAAGAATTGTGTCAGACTTTTCAGAAGACCAACTAAGGAAAATTCATAACTGTGATGTTGTCTTAATGTGTAAGTGGGGATGTGACGGTTTATCAGTACTTCCAGAATACAAACAAGCTTGTGGAAGTCGGACATTAGCACATTACAAAAGTGTATTTATGTCATCATTAGTGCCATTACGAATTCGTTCATATTCCCTTAATCCATCATCGTCAAGCATCGGAAATTCATTTGAAGATATATGGATCAATACAACTCCGGGTTCAAAAAACTTTTGTAGACCCATTGGATTTGAATATATAAAGGAGTCAAAGAAAACAACAAAAGATTTAGTGGAATATTTAAAAGATGAAATAAATGCACTGGAGCCCATTTGCATAAAAATAAAGGAATTCTCTATTAACGTATCATATCAGCTAAGCTTAACAATGATTGATGAAAAGGTCAGCAATGTCATAACAGAAACTTCTTCGTTCTGGAGATGCTCAATATGTAATGAGAAAAAGTCACAATTCTCAAATATAAACAAAAGCAGATGTATTAATGAAGAAGTCCTGTCTTTCGGAATTTCACCACTTCATGCCAGAATACGATTTTTGAATTACTTTTTACACATAGCATACGACCTCAAATATAGAAGTGTGCCAGAGAATCTTACTAGTTAGTTAGTTAGTTAGTTTGAAAGGAGGATGAATATACATCAAATCCGAAGAAATACACCTAGGCCTCTATCGGGCCTGTTGTGCGCTCCTTAACCAGTGCCTCAGGTGGGAATCGAACCCACCACCTCCGGTCTACAAGGAGTTGCTTCGAAGAGTTAACACTATTTTAATGGTACTGAATAGTAAACATAAAATTAATGGAAATCGATTTGGGGAATATACATCTGAAATTTCTAAATTACTTGTATCTCTGTATCCATGGAGGGAACTAACACCAACAGTACACAAAGTATTGTGTCATGGTCAAATAATAATTGAATCGAATATTCTACCACTTGGAGAGTTAACAGAAGAAGCCCAGGAAGCGAGGAATCGAGATTTTAAGCATGTTCAACTATTCAGCTCAAGAAAATGCTCCAGGCAATCACAGAATGAAGATAGTTTTAATAGTTTACTTCTATCTTCTGATCCTGTTCTTTCAACTATGCGAAAAAGATGGATTTGTTATGAAACTCTATCATCTCAAAACAAGGAAGATTTAAAGGACTTATATTACCTTCTGGATATGTATACCGATATAACAGATTATTTTATAGAAAATAAGTAGTGTTAGGAATTAACTATATAAGTAGGTTGTAAGAATTAATTGTATTATGTTTAAGATAAACAGTTCAAATAAAAAAAGCTATTATACTAACTGATGATATTGTATTAAATTGTGTTTTATATTTCGGTGGGCGGGAAAGATGGTTTGTGTGGGGTGATTTAGGTGTTGTTGTGCGTGGCTCAAATTAAAATTATAATTTTTTTATTGTATATACAATGTTATAGTCTTTAATAATTTTTAAATAATTTTTAAAAATTGTCCAAATATTTTATTCAACACCAAATGTTCTGTCATACTTAATACTAAAATATGAAAAAGATGAGATTAAAGGACACAGGTTTAAATGAACATATTTTTGAATGTAATTGAGATATTGGCTTGAAATTTTTTGTAAAGGGTCGAGAATTTTCATAGCTAACTAAAAAATGATATTAAGGGATAAATATGGACTAAATTGTTGTAGCTATCTGCGACCCTATTAAAATTTTGATATAAATCATAGTTTTAGAAATTTAACAAATATGTAATATAAGACAAAATCTTTATTTATGAACAAAACTCAATGAAATTTTCAACGCTTGTTAAATTTGTCATTTCAAATAAGAAAATGCAAAAAAAAATGTCAAAGGGCATCCCGCAATTCCCAAAAATATGAATGAAAATCCCAAAAATGGTATTTTTTACATTTTTGCCCATAGGGTCCACATTTCTTTCAGGGCTGGGAAAATACTTTTGGAGTAAATATAAAACATATTGAGGTTTCCAAAACTGCTTTCAGTTTTCTGATCCCAGCTTTGGGATTTTAGAACATGTCGCCCAAAGTTGAAGTTTTGATAAAAAATAGGTCATATTAGGAAGGACGCAGTGGCAACATTTTCAAAAAAAGACATTTTTTTTACGCCAAAGCGTTCTGCGTAAAGATACCTTTTAGAAAACTATGTTCTTAAAGAAAATTTTATTTTATTAATAAAAGAGTTAAGACACATTTTTGGCAAAAAAACGGCAAAAATCTAAAATTTTTTGAATTTTTAAATTAAAAAACGTATATTTTTGGATCTGTAAATGATATTTTTGTATATTATTGGAAATTTTGTTGTCTAACAAGAATTGAAATTGAAAAAAAAGGCGGACCAATGTATAGTAAATTTTGTATCACTAAATTTTTAAATGCCTATAACAAAAAAATGGCACGAGTTTAAAAATTTTACATGTCGTAGGTACCCTACTTTGAGCCGCCACAGCGCCGTCCCTGGGGCATCTGCGGGGTTCATCTTCAAAACTTAAACTCATTGGTCCGCCTTTTTTTGAATACCGGGCGTAATTTTGGACCAAATGGACTCAATTTCAATTCTTGTTAGTTAGATAACAAAATTTCCAATATACAAAAAATTTCAGATCAATATCATTTACAGATCCAAAAATATACGTTTTTTAATTTAAAAATTCAAAAAATTTTAGATTTTTGCCGTTTTTTTTTTTTTGCCAAAAATGTGTCTTAACTCTTTTATTAATAAAATAAAATTTTCTTTAAGAACATATAACAATTTTATAGTTTTCTAAAAGGTATCTTTACGCAGAACGCTTTGGCGTAAAAAACTTGTCCTATTTTTTGAAAATGTTGCCACTGCGTCCTTCCGAATATGACCTATTTTTTATCAAAACTTCAACTTTGGGCGACATGTTCTAAAATCCCAAAGCTGGGATCAGAAAACTGAAAGCAGTTTTGGAAACCTCAATATGTTTTATATTTACTCCAAAAGTATTTTCCCAGCCCTGAAAGAAATGTGGACCCTATGGGCAAAAAAGTAAAAAATCCCATTTTTGGGATTTTCATTCCTATTTTTGGGAATTGCGGGATGACCTTTGACCTTTTCATTTTTTTTTTTGCATTTTCTTATTTTAAAAGACAAATTTAACAAGCGTTGAAAATTTCATTGAGTTTTGTTCATAAATAAAGATTTTGTCATATATTACATATTTGTTTAATTTCTAAAACTATGATTTATATCAAAATTTTAATAGGGTCGCAGATAGCTACAACAATTTAGTCCATATTTATCCCTTAATATCTTTTTTTAGTTAGATATGGAAATTCTCGATTCTTTACAAAAATTTTCAAGCCAATATCTCAATTACATTCAAAAATATGTTCATTTAAACCTGTATCCTTTAATTTCATATTTTTCATATTTTAGTATTAAATATGACAGAACATATTTAAATATTATATTTACCTATTTTCTATTTGTTTGCTTATCCTTATAATTGAAAGGTACTATTAAGCTTAAATTTTCAGAAATTTATAACTATTTTTTAACTAAATTTTTTCGACAGATCATTTCGTTCTGTTTCGTTTATGATCATGTAGGTAAAAATATACAGGTAATGATAATTTCGATTCATTCACTAATAAAAAATATCAATGACTGAATTACAGGTTATAGTAATATAGTCCTAAATGTAGGACTATATTACAATTCGTAATTTTTTACTTTGGAATACCTGTATCGGAAATGACAAGAATTGGTATATAAGTAAACTTCTCGGATTTTAAGTACCATATTTAATAAATCTACAATGAAGAGTACATTAAAGTACGAAGAGTTGTGTTCCGTTTTATGGAGTGTATCTTCAAAAGGGCCAGAAAGAATTGAAGACATTTCAAATTATATAAAAACTACATATAGTAGAAAAGTAGACAAAACAGGCATATCAAAAATTGAAAACTTTTTGATGTAAAAAGTAAGTCTGTGGATGGAAATCAAAAGAAATTTCGATTAAAATTTTGTAGTTGGATGGAAACTACTACGGAAATCTCAACTTACAACACATCAACAGGAGCGCCTTGCAAGTCATACGAAGACTTATGTTCAAGGTCAAAAAAAAAGAGGGTCACACAAAAACATTTTTCAATCTCAAATGAGGAAATTGCTGATACATTTAACGGAATGCTGAAAAAGGAAAACCAGCCTATGGATGCCGTACATATTGCAACTATTCTTCCTAATGCATCACCAAAATGACTTAAGCGAATTGTGGAAAGTATACCAACTCCAACATCACAATCAAATTTTACTGAAGAGGAAGCAATAGCGCTTATGTTGGAACTGGGTCTCAGTCGAAATAAGTACCAAGTATTAAGGAAAGCTCTGCATGAAAAAGGACACAATATATTACCATCATACAAGGCGATCCAGGAAAAAAAACAAACTATCCTACCATCACCTATTGCTGTTAATGATGTGGAAGCTTGTATTGATATATCATCTTTGCTCGAAAACACAGCATCAAGAATTGTGTCAGACTTTTCAGAAGACCAACTAAGGAAAATTCATAACTGTGATGTTGTCTTAATGTGTAAGTGGGGATGTGACGGTTTATCAGTACTTCCAGAATACAAACAAGCTTGTGGAAGTCGGACATTAGCACATTACAAAAGTGTATTTATGTCATCATTAGTGCCATTACGAATTCGTTCATATTCCCTTAATCCATCATCGTCAAGCATCGGAAATTCATTTGAAGATATATGGATCAATACAACTCCGGGTTCAAAAAACTTTTGTAGACCCATTGGATTTGAATATATAAAGGAGTCAAAGAAAACAACAAAAGATTTAGTGGAATATTTAAAAGATGAAATAAATGCACTGGAGCCCATTTGCATAAAAATAAAGGAATTCTCTATTAACGTATCATATCAGCTAAGCTTAACAATGATTGATGAAAAGGTCAGCAATGTCATAACAGAAACTTCTTCGTTCTGGAGATGCTCAATATGTAATGAGAAAAAGTCACAATTCTCAAATATAAACAAAAGCAGATGTATTAATGAAGAAGTCCTGTCTTTCGGAATTTCACCACTTCATGCCAGAATACGATTTTTGAATTACTTTTTACACATAGCATACGACCTCAAATATAGAAGTGTGCCAGAGAATCTTACTAGTTAGTTAGTTAGTTAGTTTGAAAGGAGGATGAATATACATCAAATCCGAAGAAATACACCTAGGCCTCTATCGGGCCTGTTGTGCGCTCCTTAACCAGTGCCTCAGGTGGGAATCGAACCCACCACCTCCGGTCTACAAGGAGTTGCTTCGAAGAGTTAACACTATTTTAATGGTACTGAATAGTAAACATAAAATTAATGGAAATCGATTTGGGGAATATACATCTGAAATTTCTAAATTACTTGTATCTCTGTATCCATGGAGGGAACTAACACCAACAGTACACAAAGTATTGTGTCATGGTCAAATAATAATTGAATCGAATATTCTACCACTTGGAGAGTTAACAGAAGAAGCCCAGGAAGCGAGGAATCGAGATTTTAAGCATGTTCAACTATTCAGCTCAAGAAAATGCTCCAGGCAATCACAGAATGAAGATAGTTTTAATAGTTTACTTCTATCTTCTGATCCTGTTCTTTCAACTATGCGAAAAAGATGGATTTGTTATGAAACTCTATCATCTCAAAACAAGGAAGATTTAAAGGACTTATATTACCTTCTGGATATGTATACCGATATAACAGATTATTTTATAGAAAATAAGTAGTGTTAGGAATTAACTATATAAGTAGGTTGTAAGAATTAATTGTATTATGTTTAAGATAAACAGTTCAAATAAAAAAAGCTATTATACTAACTGATGATATTGTATTAAATTGTGTTTTATATTTCGGTGGGCGGGAAAGATGGTTTGTGTGGGGTGATTTAGGTGTTGTTGTGCGTGGCTCAAATTAAAATTATAATTTTTTTATTGTATATACAATGTTATAGTCTTTAATAATTTTTAAAAATTGTCCAAATATTTTATTCAACACCAAATGTTCTGTCATACTTAATACTAAAATATGAAAAAGATGAGATTAAAGGACACAGGTTTAAATGAACATATTTTTGAATGTAATTGAGATATTGGCTTGAAATTTTTTGTAAAGGGTCGAGAATTTTCATATCTAACTAAAAAATGATATTAAGGGATAAATATGGACTAAATTGTTGTAGCTATCTGCGACCCTATTAAAATTTTGATATAAATCATAGTTTTAGAAATTTAACAAATATGTAATATAAGACAAAATCTTTATTTATGAACAAAACTCAATGAAATTTTCAACGCTTGTTAAATTTGTCATTTCAAATAAGAAAATGCAAAAAAAAAATGTCAAAGGGCATCCCGCAATTCCCAAAAATAGGAATGAAAATCCCAAAAATGGTATTTTTTACATTTTTGCCCATAGGGTCCACATTTCTTTCAGGGCTGGGAAAATACTTTTGGAGTAAATATAAAACATATTGAGGTTTCCAAAACTGCTTTCAGTTTTCTGATCCCAGCTTTGGGATTTTAGAACATGTCGCCCAAAGTTGAAGTTTTGATAAAAAATAGGTCATATTAGGAAGGACGCAGTGGCAACATTTTCAAAAAAAGACATTTTTTTTACGCCAAAGCGTTCTGCGTAAAGATACCTTTTAGAAAACTATGTTCTTAAAGAAAATTTTATTTTATTAATAAAAGAGTTAAGACACATTTTTGGCAAAAAAACGGCAAAAATCTAAAATTTTTTGAATTTTTAAATTAAAAAACGTATATTTTTGGATCTGTAAATGATATTTTTGTATATTATTGGAAATTTTGTTGTCTAACAAGAATTGAAATTGAAAAAAAGGCGGACCAATGTATAGTAAATTTTGTATCACTAAATTTTTAAATGCCTATAACAAAAAAATGGCACGAGTTTAAAAATTTTACATGTCGTAGGTACCCTACTTTGAGCCGCCACAGCGCCGTCCCTGGGGCATCTGCGGGGTTCATCTTCAAAACTTAAACTCATTGGTCCGCCTTTTTTTGAATACCGGGCGTAATTTTGGACCAAATGGACTCAATTTCAATTCTTGTTAGTTAGATAACAAAATTTCCAATATACAAAAAATTTCAGATCAATATCATTTACAGATCCAAAAATATACGTTTTTTAATTTAAAAATTCAAAAAATTTTAGATTTTTGCCGTTTTTTTTTTTTGCCAAAAATGTGTCTTAACTCTTTTATTAATAAAATAAAATTTTCTTTAAGAACATATAACAATTTTATAGTTTTCTAAAAGGTATCTTTACGCAGAATGCTTTGGCGTAAAAAACTTGTCCTATTTTTTGAAAATGTTGCCACTGCGTCCTTCCGAATATGACCTATTTTTTATCAAAACTTCAACTTTGGGCGACATGTTCTAAAATCCCAAAGCTGGGATCAGAAAACTGAAAGCAGTTTTGGAAACCTCAATATGTTTTATATTTACTCCAAAAGTATTTTCCCAGCCCTGAAAGAAATGTGGACCCTATGGGCAAAAAAGTAAAAAATCCCATTTTTGGGATTTTCATTCCTATTTTTGGGAATTGCGGGATGACCTTTGACCTTTTCATTTTTTTTTTTGCATTTTCTTATTTTAAAAGACAAATTTAACAAGCGTTGAAAATTTCATTGAGTTTTGTTCATAAATAAAGATTTTGTCATATATTACATATTTGTTTAATTTCTAAAACTATGATTTATATCAAAATTTTAATAGGGTCGCAGATAGCTACAACAATTTAGTCCATATTTATCCCTTAATATCTTTTTTTAGTTAGATATGGAAATTCTCGATTCTTTACAAAAATTTTCAAGCCAATATCTCAATTACATTCAAAAATATGTTCATTTAAACCTGTATCCTTTAATTTCATATTTTTCATATTTTAGTATTAAATATGACAGAACATATTTAAATATTATATTTACCTATTTTCTATTTGTTTGCTTATCCTTATAATTGAAAGGTACTATTAAGCTTAAATTTTCAGAAATTTATAACTATTTTTTAACTAAATTTTTTCGACAGATCATTTCGTTCTGTTTCGTTTATGATCATGTAGGTAAAAATATACAGGTAATGATAATTTCGATTCATTCACTAATAAAAAATATCAATGACTGAATTACAGGTTATAGTAATATAGTCCTAAATGTAGGACTATATTACAATTCGTAATTTTTTACTTTGGAATACCTGTATCGGAAATGACAAGAATTGGTATATAAGTAAACTTCTCGGATTTTAAGTACCATATTTAATAAATCTACAATGAAGAGTACATTAAAGTACGAAGAGTTGTGTTCCGTTTTATGGAGTGTATCTTCAAAAGGGCCAGAAAGAATTGAAGACATTTCAAATTATATAAAAACTACATATAGTAGAAAAGTAGACAAAACAGGCATATCAAAAATTGAAAACTTTTTGATGTAAAAAGTAAGTCTGTGGATGGAAATCAAAAGAAATTTCGATTAAAATTTTGTAGTTGGATGGAAACTACTACGGAAATCTCAACTTACAACACATCAACAGGAGCGCCTTGCAAGTCATACGAAGACTTATGTTCAAGGTCAAAAAAAAGAGGGTCACACAAAAACATTTTTCAATCTCAAATGAGGAAATTGCTGATACATTTAACGGAATGCTGAAAAAGGAAAACCAGCCTATGGATGCCGTACATATTGCAACTATTCTTCCTAATGCATCACCAAAATGACTTAAGCGAATTGTGGAAAGTATACCAACTCCAACATCACAATCAAATTTTACTGAAGAGGAAGCAATAGCGCTTATGTTGGAACTGGGTTCAGTCGAAATAAGTACCAAGTTAAGGAAAGCTCTGCATGAAAAAGGACACAATATATTACCATCATACAAGGCGATCCAGGAAAAAAAACAAACTATCCTACCATCACCTATTGCTGTTAATGATGTGGAAGCTTGTATTGATATATCATCTTTGCTCGAAAACACAGCATCAAGAATTGTGTCAGACTTTTCAGAAGACCAACTAAGGAAAATTCATAACTGTGATGTTGTCTTAATGTGTAAGTGGGGATGTGACGGTTTATCAGTACTTCCAGAATACAAACAAGCTTGTGGAAGTCGGACATTAGCACATTACAAAAGTGTATTTATGTCATCATTAGTGCCATTACGAATTCGTTCATATTCCCTTAATCCATCATCGTCAAGCATCGGAAATTCATTTGAAGATATATGGATCAATACAACTCCGGGTTCAAAAAACTTTTGTAGACCCATTGGATTTGAATATATAAAGGAGTCAAAGAAAACAACAAAAGATTTAGTGGAATATTTAAAAGATGAAATAAATGCACTGGAGCCCATTTGCATAAAAATAAAGGAATTCTCTATTAACGTATCATATCAGCTAAGCTTAACAATGATTGATGAAAAGGTCAGCAATGTCATAACAGAAACTTCTTCGTTCTGGAGATGCTCAATATGTAATGAGAAAAAGTCACAATTCTCAAATATAAACAAAAGCAGATGTATTAATGAAGAAGTCCTGTCTTTCGGAATTTCACCACTTCATGCCAGAATACGATTTTTGAATTACTTTTTACACATAGCATACGACCTCAAATATAGAAGTGTGCCAGAGAATCTTACTAGTTAGTTAGTTAGTTAGTTTGAAAGGAGGATGAATATACATCAAATCCGAAGAAATACACCTAGGCCTCTATCGGGCCTGTTGTGCGCTCCTTAACCAGTGCCTCAGGTGGGAATCGAACCCACCACCTCCGGTCTACAAGGAGTTGCTTCGAAGAGTTAACACTATTTTAATGGTACTGAATAGTAAACATAAAATTAATGGAAATCGATTTGGGGAATATACATCTGAAATTTCTAAATTACTTGTATCTCTGTATCCATGGAGGGAACTAACACCAACAGTACACAAAGTATTGTGTCATGGTCAAATAATAATTGAATCGAATATTCTACCACTTGGAGAGTTAACAGAAGAAGCCCAGGAAGCGAGGAATCGAGATTTTAAGCATGTTCAACTATTCAGCTCAAGAAAATGCTCCAGGCAATCACAGAATGAAGATAGTTTTAATAGTTTACTTCTATCTTCTGATCCTGTTCTTTCAACTATGCGAAAAAGATGGATTTGTTATGAAACTCTATCATCTCAAAACAAGGAAGATTTAAAGGACTTATATTACCTTCTGGATATGTATACCGATATAACAGATTATTTTATAGAAAATAAGTAGTGTTAGGAATTAACTATATAAGTAGGTTGTAAGAATTAATTGTATTATGTTTAAGATAAACAGTTCAAATAAAAAAAGCTATTATACTAACTGATGATATTGTATTAAATTGTGTTTTATATTTCGGTGGGCGGGAAAGATGGTTTGTGTGGGGTGATTTAGGTGTTGTTGTGCGTGGCTCAAATTAAAATTATAATTTTTTTATTGTATATACAATGTTATAGTCTTTAATAATTTTTAAAAATTGTCCAAATATTTTATTCAACACCAAATGTTCTGTCATACTTAATACTAAAATATGAAAAAGATGAGATTAAAGGACACAGGTTTAAATGAACATATTTTTGAATGTAATTGAGATATTGGCTTGAAATTTTTTGTAAAGGGTCGAGAATTTTCATATCTAACTAAAAAATAATATTAAGGGATAAATATGGACTAAATTGTTGTAGCTTTCTGCGACCCTATTAAAATTTTGATATAAATCATAGTTTTAGAAATTTAACAAATATGTAATATAAGACAAAATCTTTATTTATGAACAAAACTCAATGAAATTTTCAACGCTTGTTAAATTTGTCATTTCAAATAAGAAAATGCAAAAAAAAAAATGTCAAAGGGCATCCCGCAATTCCCAAAAATAGGAATGAAAATCCCAAAAATGGTATTTTTTACATTTTTGCCCATAGGGTCCACATTTCTTTCAGGGCTGGGAAAATACTTTTGGAGTAAATATAAAACATATTGAGGTTTCCAAAACTGCTTTCAGTTTTCTGATCCCAGCTTTGGGATTTTAGAACATGTCGCCCAAAGTTGAAGTTTTGATAAAAAATAGGTCATATTCGGAAGGACGCAGTGGCAACATTTTCAAAAAAAAAGACATTTTTTTTACGCCAAAGCGTTCTGCGTAAAGATACCTTTTAGAAAACTATGTTCTTAAAGAAAATTTTATTTTATTAATAAAAGAGTTAAGACACATTTTTGGCAAAAAAACGGCAAAAATCTAAAATTTTTTGAATTTTTAAATTAAAAAACGTATATTTTTGGATCTGTAAATGATATTGATCTGAAATTTTTTGTATATTATTGGAAATTTTGTTGTCTAACAAGAATTGAAATTGAAAAAAAGGCGGACCAATGTATGGTAAATTTTGTATCACTAAATTTTTAAATGCCTATAACAAAAAAATGGCACGAGTTTAAAAATTTTACATGTCGTAGGTACCCTACTTTGAGCCGCCACAGCGCCGTCCCTGGGGCATCTGCGGGGTTCATCTTCAAAACTTAAACTCGAATACTCCTTGGCTACGCTCACGCCAAATTTTATACCGATCGGATCAGCCGTTTAGAAATGCCAGATTTATTTCCAAAAAATTTCGATTCTGCCCCACTGTGTAATGTAATGCAAGCTCATATTTATATGAAATCGGATGTTAGACCTAAGTTTTTCAAACCTAGACCTATTAAATATGCTATAGCTGATACATTCAAAGAAGAGGCTGAGAGATTAACCAAATTAGGTATTTGGAAACCGGTAAAGTTTAGTCAGTGGGCTTCACCTCTCGTGATAGTACCAAAGTCAAATAATAAGACTCGTCTTTGTGCTGATTTCAAAGTTACGATTAATCCCCAATGGATGTTGAGCAATATTCTATTCCAAGAATTCGTGATTTATTTCACAAACTAAAGAACGGAAAGTTATTTTCGAAAATCGATCTTTCTGATGCTTATTTGCAAATCGAAGTTGACGAAGAATCTAAAAATTTACTAGTAGTGAATACTCCATTAGGGTTATATCCAGGGTTTAATATTTAGTTTTTAGTTTTATTTTTTTAAATGTCGACTGAACTGAAGAAAGTTCAAGTATTTATTTTTCCCTCACAAGCTAACTGAAGTCAGTCAACTGTGTCAACGCACTGCTGCAATAACTTGCAAGTGGTTTTCGTTTTCTTACTAAGGGACGTAAAAAAAACTGATAGTTTGACTGGTTAGTACAAATCAAGCCGACTGAACAATAAAACTTGATGGGTTGTTTGTTCAGTAAGACTTTGTTAGTAAGTAATACCCCATTTACACATACACGAAATCTAGTACTTATGAGATTTCGAGCCAAAGAAAAAAGAGGAAAACAAAACAAACAAAAAAAATTAAAATGTCGACAAAATTTTTATAAATTGAAAAACATGAATGAAAAGTTAATCTAAAATAAAAGGTAATGTTATATTTAAATATCTATTTTTTTATTTTAAATGGAATTTTGATAAATATCCCATTTTTCCTTCTTATTTTTCATATCACACACTTTTTCAAGAAATATTAGAAAAAATGAAATCTTCTTAAATGTCAAGAATAGTAAGTGTAAACGGACTAGATTTGGAAAAAGATTTTAAATGAAATCTACTAGATTTCGTGTATGTGTAAATGGGGTATAAGTAAGTAAAATGTTTTATTGAGTCTTCTTTTCTTTCTTTTACAACGAATGTTTAAATACTAAACTTAGTGACATGAAAATTCTTAGAACAATATACGTTTTGTTCTAATGCACAAATATGAGGATAATGCAACTTTGCAAAAAAGAAATGGAATATGTTTTAAATAACATTGAGATAACAATAGTGAAAAATGCTTGCTCCCGGCATAAACGTTAACTAACAGAGCAATGTCCGAACAAAATAAACAAAATTAAATGAAACTCTCAAAATGTTCCACGAAACGTTTTTCCAATACTTATATATATGAAAATGCAAATATGATCCCTTTTAACAGATACGTATTGGCACTTCAGAGAAGATTTGTTGAAAAACTTGAATTTCATGACAACTCATTAATGAATCTGATATTTGAATCGGAGAAGCATACGAAATGGATTGACTTCCCGTATTTATCTCCGATTGATGTTTTGAATGAGCCCACCGGTAACGATACACAAGACTTTGTTATTGTATGCAATTTGTTTAAGTATATTGTATGTTTTTGTGTTTAAATTTGACAAAAGTAAACAAAGTAATTGATAATTATTGCTAATAGAAATTGTTAATTAATTTAAAATTTATAAAATTATAAATTACTATACTTATAAATTTAGATATTTTCTTTAAATAAAAATTGATTTAAATTTAAGCATTTTGATGATTTTTTAGTGAGATTTTGTTATTGTATGTATTTATGTATGTATATTGGGGTGGGTCGAAAATAGGCTTTTCGCTCGGATCAACATCTAATAGCGAAATTATGTTGTATTTTAACGTCAAATGGAAGACTGTAAAATATTATTCAATTATTTTGAGGGTAAGAGCCCGCGCATCGCCGCCAAAGTTTGTAAATGCGTTTATATGGGAAAAATGGCACTTTTTGGAGTTTTTTCACAAAATGAGGCTTTAAGTATTAATTATTGCACCATTTTATAGCAAAATCGTAATGTCTACAAAATTGTCTTTCCAAAAAGATGGGAAAACTCAAAATTGGTTAAAAAAATTTTGAGTTATTAAAATTTCCCCCGAGAATTTTGTGATTCTGAAGACATATAAAAGTAAATATAAGAAAATTTTTGTTAGTTTTGAAAAATTTAACAAAAAAATATTATGTTTATCTTTATAAGGTTCATAAATGTGCTAGTACGAATTTTTGTTCAAATTGGATAACGCTTACTCGGTTTAGTCTGTGGTCAAAAAAGGGCCATTATTTTGACAGCATCTCCAAAACTCCATTTTCAAACTTTAAAAAATTTTGTTAAATGGATTATTAAAAATTAAAGTTTTCTATACTGGATATATATAAGAATTAAACACAGAAAGAATGAGCTTAATACCTCTCATAGTTTTACCGTACCTGCGATGTAAATTTGAAGGATTTCGGGAAAAAGGCAATTTTTGCCAATAATTAAGTAAAAATTATATTATTACCAATTGTTGCTTAATTTTGATCAATTAAATTGCGATTATTATTTCCGAGTCCATGAAAAGTTATTTCTGATGAAATTTCCGAAATTAAAAATCAATAACCCTCTAAAAACCGGGGTCAAAATCAAGTTTTTGTATATTTAATATTCTTCATTAAAAATAGCAAAATATTGTATATTTAATTATGAATTCATTTTGACAAACTACACGAAAATATATTCAGAAATCTAGGAATCAAACTTCTTCAAAAATTAACCCTCTGTCATACTTGGGGTCAATTCAAGACCGATTTTTTAAACACTACAAAAAACACTTTTAAAAAGGAATTTTCTAAAATTAATTTTCTTAAATATATCAATACCAACGTTTACCGTTTGGAGTAGCCAGTGCTCCAGCTATTTTCCAAAGATTAATTGAACAGACAATTTCCGGCATTCCAGGCTGCGTTAATTATTTGGATGATATAATATGTACCGGTTCTAATGATGAAGATCATATTAATAATCTCAAACTTCTTTTAACTCGTTTGTATGAATCTGGTTTTCGATGTAATTTTGAAAAATGCTCATTTATGCAACCAAAGATAGAGTATCTTGGTCATATTATTAGTTCTTCTGGAATTCAACAATCCGAAAATAGAACGGAAGCCATTAGTAAGATGCCTCGACCAAGAAATATTGCGGAACTTCAATTGTTTTTAGGAAAAGTTAACTATTACGCATCATTTATCAAAAACTTCTCTACAATTTGTGGTCCACTCAATCTATTAAGAAAGAAAAATCAAAGTTTTTTCTGGGGGAAAGAACAAGAGAATTCTTTTCAAGAACTTAAACATCAGTTAGTTGAAATGACTCAGTTAGCTCACTTTGATGAAACACTACCCATAGTTTTGGCGACAGATGCTTCTTCATATGGTTTCGGCGCGGTTATATCTCACATATACCCAGATGGATCGGAAGGTCCTATTGCATTTGCTTCAAAAACCTTAAATTAAAGTCGGAAAAACTATAGTCAGATAGAAAAGGAAGCATTATCTATTATTTTCGGTGTAAAGAAGTTCCACGATTGTTTATATGGAAGGAAGTTTACTTTGTTTACCGATCACAAACCTTTAATTTAAATTTTTAATCCAGAAAAAGGAATTTCTGTAACGTCTGCCAACAGATTACAGCGTTGGTCTTTAATTTTGTCTAGTTATGTATATACTATCAAGTATAAGAGTACAAAATGCCATGGGAATGCAGACGCATTGTCCAGATTACCTTACAAAGAAGATGTTGAGTTTGATAAATCAATTGAAGTTAATGAAATTAACATTAATGAGCAATTTGAAAATTTTCCTATTGATTTTAAGGCAATTGCAAAATTTTCTAAAGAAGACAATAATTTAACAAAAGTTTTAAATTTTATACAAAATGGATGGCCAGATAAGGATAAGTCGTTGTCTGAAGAATTACTACCATACTACGATCATCGTAATAGCATGACATTTAATGGTGATGTTATAATTTTACAAAATAATTATAATCGTGTCGTGATTCCCAAACACCTAAGAAAACGTATTATACAACTTTTTCATCAAAGCCATTGGGGGATAGTTAAAATGAAACAAATTGCGAGACGTTATTGTTGGTGGCCGAAAATTGATGATGATATATGTAGCTAAACTCGTGTCGTCATGTCAAGCTTGTTATTCACACTCAACAAATCCACCAAAACAGTTTTCTCCCTGGCCAAAAGCAACGTTACCATGGCAACGTATTCATTTGGATTATGCTGGTCCTTTCGAGAAAAACATGTGGCTGATAGTAGGAGATTCTTTTTCTCAATTTCCATATGTTATAAAAATGGAAAATAGTACTACAATATCTACGATCAAAGCACTACAAAACATATTTTCAATGGAAGGATTACCAGAAACAATTGTGACGGATAACGGAACACAATTTACGTCAAACGATTTTAAAGTATTCTGCCAAGTACATGGTATTGAACACCTCACTACAGCACCTTTTCATCCTTCTTCGAATGGTAATGCAGAAAGGTTCGTACGTACATTTAAAACTTCAGTTAAAAAACAATTAACAGATGGTTCAAGTTTACAAGCATCAGTTCTTGCCTATGTAACAACATATAGAACTAGTCCAAACTCATGTGGAAAATCTCCCGCAGAACTTTTACATGGTCGACAACCTCGAACATTGCTTTCTCTCTTAAGCCATACCAGCACCCACACCTTATGATCTGATAATTTAAAACCTCCTATTAAAATTAATGATAATGTCTTGTGTCGAAACTTTTGGGAAGGGGATAAATGGATACCCGGAAAAATAATAAAAACTATTGGAAATATGATGTTTCTAATTGATGTTGGAAATAAAGTTTGGAAACGTCATATTAATCAAATTCGTTTGAATAAATCGCTAAATAACTTTAATTTTAACAAGTAAGAAAGTATAGTCGGGCGTGGCCGACCACATGATATCCTACACCAGCTATGAATATTAAATGCGATCTATTTTTCATAATAAAGCATTTATCTTCAATATTCCCTTGTTCCGATACATTTAAGCAATTTATGGATGAAAAACTAATTCTCTGAAAGAGGCTTTATATGGGGGGTAGGGGCAAATATGGACCAAGCCCGGTAAAATTTTGTGAATATATTTATATTTACATAATGTTTTATTGTGCTGAATTTCATCGCGATATTTGTATTTATAATTTGGGACATTCAAGTAATTTTCTGAAGGGGACTTTGTATGGGAGCTAGGGTCGAATGTGGCCCGATCTTTATGAAATTTGGCAGGGTCATCAAGACTTCTATAAAACTTAGTTGTGCCGTATTTTATCGATATACCTGTATATTTAACATAATTATGAGCTCAGAAGCCCCTTTCGGGGGGTTCTGTTCTATGGGGGCTAGGTGAAATAATGGACCGATTTTAACCATTTTCTATAGGCTTCGTCGCTGGGTCAAATAAAACGTGCGTGCCAAATTTCATCCAATTATCTTGAAAATTGCGACCTGTACCTTGCACACAAGGTTTACATGGACAGCCAGCCAGCCAGACGGACGGACGAATCGACTCAGAAAACGATTCTAAGCCGATTGGTATACTTTAAGGTGGGTCTGGGACGAATATTTTTGTATGTTACAAACATCAGCACAAATCCAATATACCCTCCCCACTAAAGTGGTGTAGGGTATAAAAATGTTTCCCAATTAGCTCTTTCATTATTAGAATCAGTTCAACAAAGTCCTCAAACTTTTGAAAATTTACAACAAAATATTGGAAATAGTCATAATCGAAGTGATGAAATGAATGATCCTAGAGCCTTAATGGATGAAAATCCATCGGTATCAATTCCTAAAACTCCATTAGCAATAGCAGAACCACAACCACGCAAATCAAGCCGCATTAAGAAGAAGCCTGATCGTTACTCTCCTTAGTTACGTTTTGAAATAGACGAGGAGGAAATGTTATGTTTTTACTTTCTTTAAATAATTTTGTATAAAAACATACATTCATTGTATTTTATAATTTTGTTTTGTCAATTGTTTTTCAATAATTTTCTTCATTCAAGAATTAACTTTTAATAAACTTATAACTATTTGATTTTGTAAAATATTAATTGAAAACCATTTTAATAACATTATAATTTCAGCTGGCTAGCTACTTCCATTTTGACTCTATCGAGTTTTCAACAGACGGACGGAAATGGCTAGATCGTTTTAGAATTTAATAAGGATCCAGAATATATATACTTTTATGGGTCTTAGATGAATATTTCGATGTGTTACTTGCCTCGTTTGAGGGCTCTCTCTGAATCAACGTTTAGAGTCGAAGAAAATAAAAATTCTAGAGGGGAGCCAGTAAATATTTGCTACAATATTTTTTTAAGAATATACATATTTACAACTTTTCTGTTGTACCAAAAAAACTTTTATTATTTATATATATATATATATATGTGTTTACATATATGTACATATGTATATATTTGGGACACATCTTTGTTAAGATATTGGAAATCTTGTTAAACAGAAAACATCAACAAAAACTCACAAATATACATATAAACATATACTCTCGATTGCATCCGACTTTGTATGGGAGCTTTTAATGAACATAAACAACTGTTACTCCTCGACATCTTCATCTGATGATAATTCGAAGATAAAAGGTAATTCGAATAAATCTATAAAGCTTTGTACAATTTAATAAATGTATCAGCTGTAAATAGTTTCGACAAACCGGCGAATGATAGAAACCCGTTAATATTGTACATATAGTTTCCAGCCTACTCACTTATGGAGTATGCTTTGCGCACAAATTTACTGTGGCGGGTTATTCGCGACTCCTCTTGGTCATTATCAATATCAAAGTCCGTATAATTCGTTGAGGATTTCATTAAGGCGAATGTCTTAAGAAAATCTATCCTTGTGTAACTACCAGAAGATTCCATTCTGTTATTTGGCAAATTGGAACTATTCTCAGAAATAGTTGATCCCTTTGGCATTGTAGATGAACCGCAAGAAATCGTAGGCGTAATAGAAGACAAATCTTCTTTCTGTAAACTGGAAACATTACATCCGCTGCCTGACAATGATTGACCACTACCAAACGCGCTTTTTGGCGAGCACTGCGATGGACTCCGCGGCTGATCCAAATCAAGAATAATATAATTAACAATTGGATCATTCGTTGAAGTGGATTGTTGTTCCATCGCCAAATCGGTTTGAAACGATTTGCTTTGACCAATGTGTGACACATCAAGTCGCGGAAGTAGATCGACGTTAGCATAACAACGTTCTGAGAAATTATTACAAATATTTTGTGAAATTCTAGCTGATTTAGCTACACTGGAATCTATGTTTTCATAAAGCCTTTGAGTTTCAGCGAAATTTGTATTTAAAATTGGTGCACATTCATCGGGCGGTATATCTAGAGATGAACTTTTTAAAAGTGGGTTTAAAGTCTTTACATGACTATTTTTGGCGGATGGATCGATTAATTCATGTGTTGAAATGTTATTATTGTGTTCATTATTAACTTTTATTGGTTGTTCCATGTATATATTACTACTGCAGTGAGCATTAGGACTCACGTTCGAATAAGATGGCACAGATGTGGGAAAGTGAATTATTTCAGCTGTTAATGATGTACTTTGAATGGAATCTGGGGAGTTTAGGTTAAAGTCGTTGGATTCGTTGTTAAACGTTTCAGGCAAAATCGTGCGATCATCTACGGTTGCGACAACTTGAACGGATGTAGGCTCCAAATAATGATTTGTATGTGGTTGACTATCAAAACGGCCAAAAATGTGGGAAGGATGTATCGAAGCGTTGCTTCGATCCGCTACGACTGACATAGAATTGATATACCTTTGAAATTTTGTGTAAAATTGATCGGCGTTGCAACACCGAAAAGTATAGATACCAGGACCAGTGGCACATCGACGCCCAGCTTCAAAGCTAAATATATTTCCTGTGAGTCCATACCTTCGCAAATGTTGAAGGGCCCAAGCGATTGGCTCTTGGTCGGGTGCAATAAAAATAAGTTCATGAGGCGTAATCTCTAGAAATCCTTGGCTTGCCAGCACCACCGATTGGTCAGACTGAACGCGAACAACACTGACATTAAAGATGTCATCCCTCTTAAAAGCATATAACTGCTTATTGGTACTAGTAATGCATCCCATGCTTTCCTAAATACAAACAAAATCAATTGAATTTCGTACAAAATTAAATATATTTTCAAGTGCAAAATTTACTTTATGTTTGTATCCAAATTCAGAGCCCTGCGCCGACAAATATTAACAACAGCGACGGCTGACACTAAAACTGTCGGCGTCGGGTTAAAATCGACTGTGAGCCGGCTAGTTAGTGTTACTCCCAGGGTGCACTTATAAGGTGAAGTCAATTCAACAGCTGATCACTCATTTTTTTTTTATTTGAGGTAGATACAACTGTCAAAGTACACCATTTAGAGTTGCCACAATCCGAAAAAATATGTACATCTATCTAGGGATTCATTATATTTTTAGGACAAAAAATGTATAAATAAATTTTATATTCATTTTAATCCATAGTAAATTTGTGCGAAATACTAAAAAATTGCACAAACTATTTGTCTTAAATATGCATCTATTTTATCAATTATAGGGAACTTTTTACTAATCAATTGAGAGTGGGATTGTCTTTTTACAAGGTAAATTAAAAAAACACGGTGGCAACATGTAAATTTTTTGACAGAAGTATCTACTTTTGTTGTTTTTGTAGAATTGACTTCACCTTATAAGTGCACCCTGGTTACACCTGTTTCAGCAAATGCCTTTTGAGTCAGGGACACCAGTCATTCCTTACGAGCTTGTGGGCAAAGGGGGAAAGAAGAAAAGAGTGTTGCAAAACAGGCACGAAACGTAATTTGAAGGGTTTTTTCGACATTGCTTTTGTCACACTTTCGTAATTTTGGTAGTACCTATAGACCAGAGATGCTCAAACACATACTACCATAGTTTTATTTGTGTTGGTAAAGCAGCAGAGAACAGAATTCAATTCAAAATAAAAGTATACTAATAAAATGACTACAAACTATAAAGTATATGCTAACTGTCAAATATTTATTACGGATTTTGACAGCCAGCGTATATCAAAGTCTATATATAAAAAACTATCAACTGTTCTCTCATGTTCTTTCTCAAAATTTTGTTGTTGTATTTCTTTGTGTATTTTAAAAACGTCGCGCACAGACCTTGGTTCGACAAGTGCTGATCAGCAACAACTGATTTGATTTTGTTTTTCAAGTTGAGAGCAAATCATATCAGTTGCTCATTATAAAAAGAAGAAGAATTAAACCCGTGTGGAGTTGTCAGATCTCCCATCGGACGCGTCCCAGGTGGCGGATAGGGGGAGCTAAGCATGGTCTTTTTCGACACATTGGACATAATGGTCGAAAACGACGACGCTAGCTCGAGATAAGGCAGACCTGACTAGATACATTTTTTGACAAATGGTCTAACAAGCCTGTCATATCTAGATGAGTGCATGAATCAGGACAATCTTTTATCACATCAGTGGATACATTTTTGACAAATGGCCTACTGATATGTAAAGAGATGGTAGAGTGCTGATATGATTTATGGTACACCTGATAACAGGCGGTCATATATGATAACAGGACTTCTCCTGTTCCCCATGCACAAATCCGCGGACCAAAACTGTCAACCCCACCCCCATCCCCATATTTCCCAATCCACCTAGTTTATCCCTCTTCAATCCAATCCCAATAACCCATTCCCTCATCCCCCACTTGTAAGGTTAAGGTGGTTGGAAGCAGTGCCGAGAACCTGAATGGCTAGTTAGTGGTTAAAGAGGACTAGTCGTTAACAGCTCCCCTCCGATGCCAGGGCACGGATCGGTTGTAATGCTTAGCCTAGCCCACGTACGCCGTCCCTGCGTGGGTCGTCCACCCATTACGCGCCTACTCGTGGGAATCACATGGAGAAAAAAACAAATAAACAAACAAACAACAAACAACCCGTGGAAAGCCAGTTGGGGAAACCTAAACTGGTGGACTGCAAACAGCCTGCTATCCAACCTTCTGGTGATAGCACGGCTGAACGCAGCGAGGAAATCTTGTCCGTAGTGGCAAGCACCTCATCAGCTGCACAAGCCTTAGCTGGTACGCCAGCAAATACCCCTGCCTCGGGCACTGCGGACCAAGCAGTGACCCCCGCGACTTCTGGACAGGTTGGATCGTCGAACTCGATGTCGGGTCCAACTAATGCCCCCTCAACCGCCCTCACGGCTAACGAAAACCCCCCTAGTCGCAAAGATCCATCTAGGAAGGCTTTTGTTCAAAGGCGTGCCGCCATGCGTTTAGTCGAGCGACTTGGAGTTAAGTCGGTCGATACGCTTACCCCGGACGAAAAATCGTCCCTAGATTGGGCTAAAGCCCTACTGGCTCAGCCGGAGTGTTCTGACCCTCCTACAACCTCAGATGCAGCGGACCAAGCTACATCTGCAGGGCCTAAACGGCAGCGATCGGAGGAAGAACATGCTCTCCAGGCAGTCCCACAGCCGAAGACTAAACGTCAGAAGCAGTTCGAGACTCGTATAGTCAATAGACCCTACAGCGAAGTTGCCAAAAACCCGCTGGTTAGGGCCATTGTTGACAAGAGTGTCAACGACGGAGCTATCTCCCAGGATAAATGGTTGATAATCCGTCAAAAAATGCTGGAGGTGTATTGGAAAATTCTCAAAGAGAATCCCGGTCCATCTCCGCAGAATGATGATGCTGGCTGGTACCAAGGTCACATCAAACTGCTGGCGTGCACGAACGAGCGCTCAGCAAACTTGCTTAAGTTGGCGGTTACGTCTATAGGGGAAGTGTGGCCCGGCGCGAAACTTGACGTGATCCCGGTTAGTGAGATACCTCGCAGACCGAGATCAATCACGGTTATTCCGGCGGAACCACACGAACCAGAGGCGATTCTGGCGTACCTTCAGAGTGGAAACCCTGACCTACCTACCCACAATTGGAAGGTAGTCAAGGTCTCCGAACCTGAAGGTGCTAACAGAAAGGCGGTCGTGGTCCTTAATAAGGAATCGTTGCCGTTACTCCGAGAGAAGCAAGGCAAAGTATACTACGGATTTGATAGTATCAAGCTGCGCGTCTACCGGGGTGACGACAAACTAGACCCCAAACCGGTAAGCACGGACGGAGGAAAGGTAGACGATACCACTAACTCTGACGACCAAATGGACGCCCAATCAAGTACAGACTTGATTGGGAATCTATTTGATAGCCAGGGCGAAGTGATTGACGAAGACGAGCTTCTGAAAACAGACCCAGAAGACGCCGACGTCACAATCGTCTACGACCCTGACCAAGATGAAGGTGATCCAAGTGAACCTTCACCACTCTAAAGCAGCTTCAGCTGCATTACACCTCCACCTTGGATATCAAGGGGAGGATATAGCGTTGATCCAAGAGCCGTGGACCCATAACGGCAACATACTTGGAATCAACGTAAAAGGCTATAGAATACTATACGCAAAAGGCACAGGTAACATTAGATCTTGCATACTTGCTAAAAGCACCCTAAATATCTTCATTCTATCTGATTACAGTGATGAAGATACAGTAACCGCAGCATGGGAGACAGAGGAATCCACAATGTGGATCCTCTCCTGCTATATGGCGCACGACCAGACAGACCCCCCGCCAAGTAACACGGTCGTCAGGGCAGTAAGTGCAGCAAACGGAAAACGCATCCCTGTTATTATAGGCGCAGATGCAAACGCACACCATACACTATGGGGTAGCACCAACATCAACACACGAGGTGAGTTCGTATTAGACTTCATTTTAAATCATAATCTTGAAGTAGTAAATAGAGGTTCAGAACCTACATTTGTAGTTGCAAATAGACAAGAGGTACTGGACATAACGCTTGTAAATACAAGTCATTCGCACATAATCCGAAACTGGAAAGTATCGGAAGATTGTTCCTTTTCAGATCATAGATATCTCGTATTCTCAATAGAAAATATACAGGAAAGGAAAACCCCCTTTCTAAACAGAAGAAAGACAAGATGGGAAGAACAAAATCGAATCCTGACAAGTCTTCTTCAAAATACGCCGGAAATAAACAATACAGCAGATATTGATAGAGCTGTAGACAACCTTACACGCTCTCTTAATCAAGCAACAAGAAGAACATGCAAACCTTCGATACCAAAGGGTAAAAGTAAACCTCCTTGGTGGTCCTCGGAAATAGCGAAGACTAGGAATAGATGTCGCAAACTTTTCAATGAGGCCAAAAGATCAGGTGAATGGTCCACATATAAAGCCTCATTGAATAAATTTAAGAATCAGGTTAGGAATGCTAAACGCTGCTCATGGAGAAGCTTCTGTGGTAGCATCGAAAGCTCTTCAGAGACAAGTCGTTTATGCAAAATCCTGTCTAAATCACAAACCGTTCAAGGCTACATCCAAAAGCAAGACGGTGAGTGGACAACGAGTGGACAAGAATCCCTACAGGAATTAATGGACACTCATTTCCCAGGTAACTTACCATTAGATATTACAATGGAAAGACCACAAACGTATTGTCAAACCCCGATCGGAATAACTATAGACGAGGGAATGATAAAATGGGCAATAAACAGCTTTAACCCATATAAGTCACCGGGCCCGGACGGCATAATTCCAGCTGACCTGCAATATAATGCAGAATTAGTTATACCATGGCTACTTGAAATATTTCAAGCCTGTCTTACATGGTCATACGTACCAGAACAATGGACCAAATGCAGTGTGACGTTTATCCCCAAAGGAGGAAAAACAACGCACATTAAGGCAAAAGATTATAGGCCCATAAGTCTATCATCGTTTCTGCTTAAGACCCTAGAGAGGATCATTGACGTCCACATAAGATCGTCAATAGATCCTATGCTCCTATCTCCCTCACAACATGCCTACACCAAAGGCAAATCAGTTGAGACGGCCCTACACTCACTAGTGGGACATATAGAAAAATCCTTGGAATTTGGTGAATACACGTTAGTGGCCTTTCTGGACATAGAAGGAGCCTTTAACAACGTCAAACCCGACATCATCATATCAGCTCTAGAAGAGCTCGGTATTGAGACATCAGTGATTAAATTCATAAAAGACCTTCTTCAACACAGGATTATCCGTTCTAACATGGGAATGGCATGTATTCAAAGAATGGCAATCAGGGGCACACCTCAAGGTGGAGTCCTATCACCACTTTTATGGAATGTGGCCATAAACAGCCTACTAATGAAACTGGACAACCAAAGATACAAGACTGTCGCTTACGCAGATGACGTTGCGGTAGCAGTATCAGGTTTCCATCTGAATACGATATCTCAAAGACTCGAATCAGCACTCAATCTACTAAGTAAATGGAGCGTTGATAGTGGTTTGAGTGTAAACCCTAGTAAAACCGAACTTGTACTCTACACCAGGAAATACAAGATCGAAAATTTTACCCTACCTCGACTAAACGGAGTCGTACTCTCACTTTCGAACAGTGCGAAATACCTAGGGGTGATACTTGATAGTAAACTATCATGGAAGGAAAATATCACAGCCAGAGTAAACAAAGCCTTAATGGCAATGTACATTTGCAAGAAGGCCATAGGAAAAAGATGGGGACTAAATCCCAAACTGGTAAATTGGATCCATGAAGCGGTTATTAAACCTATTCTCTTTTACGGGGCTGTTGTCTGGTGGAAAGCACTGGACAACAACTCCAATTGTATACTTCTTGATAAGGTACTAAGAAGGATAGCAATCCTTATAACAGGAGCACTGAGAACAACTTCAACCAAATCTCTATTCGCAATGCTTAATTGGATCCCAACGGATCTGATAGCCAGAAAACTGGCACTCATCACTGCCCTCAGACTTGATGCCATAAATGCTTGGACACACAGGCCATACGGCCATGCGGCTATTATGAGGGAAACATCTTTCCTCCCGGGCAATATTGATTACTGTATACCCAAACCTTTCCTCCGTAGGGACTTCGGATACACAATATCCGAAAACTCTTCACCGGAGGATAACAGTTCCCCAAGAACCCTCCTGGTATATACGGATGGTTCTAAAAAGGGGAACGAGTTGGAGGTGGCATTTTTATCCCTGAATTTGGAACTAAAATAAGCTTTAGGATACAGAATAATTGTAGTCCACTACAGGCTGAACTATCAGCCATAAAAAGAGCAGCAAATTGGCTTTGGTACTACAGAATATCAAACAGAGATATTCAAATTTGTACCGACAGCCAAGCTGCTATCAAATCCCTGATTGGTGTATATACTACATCTAAACTAGTCCAGGAATGCCGGGCATCCTTAAACAGGATGGCGAGACATTCAATAATCGTGCTCAAATGGGTACGGGGACACGGGGATTTGACTGGCAACTATATCGCTGATGAATTAGCGAAACTAGGAGCCTCAATGTCCGACAGAGACATAGACATCTTTTGCGGAATACCGCTAAAAGCTTGCAAGACCATAATAGATGGAAAGTTCTATGAAATTTCTCAGACAAGATGGCGTAATGAACCAACTTGTATCAATACAAGGAAGATATGGCCAAATTTGGATAGTAAACGCACGTCATATCTTCTGCAACTAAACCGCCCTCATATCAGCAACCTTGTTGCTGTCATTACGGGGCATATCTCATTGGGAAACCATGCAAGAAGACTTGGAATTCCCCACAACGACTTCTGTAGAAGCTGTCAAGACGAAGAGGAGGAAGAATCCATCGAACATCTTCTCTGTCAATGCCCGGCGCTAGCGGACACTCGATCAGTATATCTAGGAAAACGACTATTTGATGACTTGTCAGAACTATCTAATCTAGGACTGGATAACATAAATGCCTTCATCAGGCACAGTAACTGGTTTTAGGACCACCAAGCCATAATTAAGGCACTCGCTAGTCCGCAAGGACAGACCTCTCAATCTTCTCTTCCACTTCAATTTCTCTTCTATGACTTAATCCTAAACTATCTTCTACTATCCTCTACCCTCTTTCTTTTATATTTTATTATCTTTACAGGTATCACAAAGGGACCAACAGGACCCAAGTGTGCGTCTTTGCAGCCTGAATACCTAACCTAACCTAAACCCATAGTCAGTGTTGCCACAACAAAATGTTTTTTCTAACCAAAATTCGAATAAAAAATAATCAAATTAAGAAAAAAGTAAACAAAATTATTTTTATTTGTTTCATGTTAACATGTAATGTAAATTTACATTTGGACATTAAAATAACAAATTCATTTTCTGAAGTGGAACTTGTAACTATGTTAAATTTCGTCGCTAAACTGGTATTAGTCGCTAAAGTAATTATCTGTAGGGGATCTTATATGAGACGTATGGTCAATTATGGACCAATTCTCATAAAATCTGACAGAGATATTTTAGTTCCTTTAAAACTTGATTATGTGAATTTTGTTGCTATATTGCAGTACATTATGAGGGATAGAGTCAATTATATACCAATCCTCATAAACTTTGACAAATACATTTCCAATAAAACTTTTTTATATTAAATTACATCGCTATACATGCTTTTTTGAGCAATATAGTAATTTTCTGAATAGGGCATAATATGGGAGCTAGGTGAAATTGCTGACCGATATTTCACATTTTCACTACCAAGCAAACTGGGTCAACTAAAAATATTTTGGCAAAATATTTCAGTTTTACATTCAAAACTTCAGCAATATTTGTGAATGTAATCTATCCACATTATCCGACAAATTGACCAAAATTTAGAATTTAAGGCGGTAAAATAAAAACAAGTATACAACATCATTTAAAAAAATGTAAATAAAGAACTAAAAGTCATGGTGAGATATTTAGTAGAAGTCTAAGGTCATGAATATCAAATCTTTGCATATATCGCGATTATTGTTCGTCGTACGAGTTTAGATGTTATTACAACTTCTGTAGACAATACAATTAAATTTTCCTTAGCCGTGTTACTTAAAAATATCAGTTGATTAA
Source organism: Lucilia sericata (assembly GCF_015586225.1). Taxonomy (NCBI): domain Eukaryota; kingdom Metazoa; phylum Arthropoda; class Insecta; order Diptera; family Calliphoridae; genus Lucilia; species Lucilia sericata. Next base: position 29,329 of record NW_023994108.1, on the reverse strand, counting down.
TACTTTAAAGATATTGTGATACTATTCTTGCATCAATTAGCAGAAAATACTTTATTAATTCTTATTAAATCATTTATCTTAGAATTTCGGCAAATTAGCATAGTATCTGTTTATGCAAAATTTCAAATGGGTATAGAAGTTGCAATTATACTTTAAATTTAATTTGGAAGACATAATCTACTAAGTACTTAGACCATCCCCACCAAATTCCATAAAAATCAAAATGCGAAATACAGCCTACTTCGTTTTTTCATAAAAGTACCGCGAGTTCTTTACATTAAAAGTTCCAATAGAAATATTAACGGAAGGACGGACGAGTTTGAATCGACCCAAAAAGTGATTTTAAGTTAATGGATGCACCAAACGGAGAGAGAGGATCCATTATTAACGGTGTTAGATTGGCTAGTGTAAATAAAATAATATTACGGTTTTGTTATGATTTAAATCAACTCATTTAATATGTGGAAAACTCATAGGTACTTTTGCTAAATCCTAAACCAATTAAGATATCGAAAAATACCTTTGTGCACATAAGTATAACCAGTAGATGTACAAATTGCAGGAATAAAAAAATTTCGAATAGTAAAAAAAATTCCACGTATTACCAAAATTCAAAACAGGGACAATATGTATATTTACATAGTTGATTTAAAACTAGAGATAAAAGAAGTTTTTTTAATTTTATTTTTAGAATAAAAGCAAACAGCATTTAGTTCAATTGTTTGCAAAAAATAACCAAAACGAAAAAATAATTCACATGTACACATGCAAAATAAAAATAACCAATTTTGGTTAATAATAACCAGAGTGGCAACACTGCCTATAGTGTATGTGTATCACAGATAACCAGATAAGAAACCATTGACAGCTGTCAAAAAAGTAAATTCGAACCGTATGGTTTTGTTTACATTTTTTTTTACCATTTTTGAGTTCCGCCATTAGGTAAAATTTTAGAGCAAAAGAAAAAATAAAATGTATTAAAAAATCGATGAGTGTGTGAGATGAGCTGTATGATTGTTTTCATCGCTCGTTTGAAAAAAAATAGCAAAAAATGTAAACATCGAAGAAATTGTATGTGAAGAAGATTTGCAAAAAAAATAAGGTTTAAAAAAGAAAACAATTATTTTATTAAATATTTGCTTAGATTCTAATTAAAAGTGTACTGGATTTGTTTTTTAATTATTCCTTAATGTTCTTTCATTATAAAACACTTTTCAATACACTATCAACACCACAAACAAATTTTTTGACTTGCATGTACAGTAAAACCCGTTTATTTGATTTCAACGCATATTTTTTGAAGTTCGATATAAAAAAGGATAAATGCATAAAATATTATTCATGGGACTAAATAGTAATTCGTTTTAACCAAGAATTCTTTATAAAATATGTTTTTGTATCAAAATAGTTATCAAAATTCCGGTAATTAAGATGAGTTCGTAAAGAGCAAGAAAAGGTTATAAATGGGTTTGACTGTAATGCAATTTGTTTTTTATATTTGAAAAAAATTAAGTGTAAGGTGAAGAGAGATGGAAATATATCTTTATATATTTGTCCCTCTTTTAAATCTACCGTGGTTCATTTTACATTTTCTTTTGTTGATTTTTCGTAAAATTTTTTTTGTTTGCCTCCGCCATATTGCTAAAATCAGCTGATTCCAGTCTATGAGTAGTCTATGATGTGTATCAACTTAGCGTCAGCAGAATTTTTTTGCCCTATCACGCGTGCTATGTAATAGCAATATTAAGCTCCTCTGCTATAGACTATAGACTAGACTATAGACTAGTCTATAGACTAGACTATAGACTAGTCTATAGACTAGACTACAGACTAGACTATATACTAGAATATACACTATACTACACAATTATTCCATTTTATACGTGAAAAAACGTCAAAAATCTCCAAATGCTGGTTAAAATTCGCCAAATAAAACGCATTTTGTCACGCAATTGCCATTTCAAAAGCGTCAGATATGGCGGGAAAAACGTCAAATTGGCAACAATGGACAAATATATAAAGATATATTTCCTAGGGTTCTATAGTTGAAACGAAAAGTCGACTTTTCGCCTTTTTTCATTTAGTTAAAAGTCGACTTTTCGACTTTTTGTATTTTATGAAAAGTCGATTTTTCGACTCTTTTCATTTAATTAAGAGTCGACTTTTAGACTTTTCGACTTTAAGTATTTTATAAATAGTCGATTTTCACGCACATAAAGAAAACAACCCAATGAAAGAGAAAACATACCGTAACAGCTGTTTTACCAAAACAAACATTCTTTGGTGTGGTGAGTTTTTTTTGTTTAGAAGTATGAGTATATATATGCATGTGGAAAAGTCGCAAGATAGTTGTTTTCATTATTTACATTAAAAAATGTTGATCAATAAAAATATGTATATAAATTTAGAAGAGAACTAATCTGATGATATATAAAGATTTTTTGAGTTTATATCGTTATGGAATTCCTTCTAATAAAAAACATTCTAAAAAATGTTAGTATGGCAGTATATAGAAAATTATATATAACTACTATTGGACGATCTTATGCACAATAAAAACCTATGTAAAACTTTAAGTTGCAAATATAGAAATCAGATGGCATAACTTTTTCATCGTTAAATGGTGTGAACTACCATAACAAACTTAAAAAAAATTACTATGGCCGTATATAGAAAATTATATATAACTGCTATCGGACGATCTTGGGAACGATAAAAAACTGGAAATTTAAGTTTGAAATGTAAAAATCGGATGACATAATTTCGTTGTGGATTTCATCGTTATACATATAGCAACAAACCTTTTTTACAAACAATTGTATCTAGGAAGTATATAGAAAATGTATATAATAGGGTTGTCAATTATTTGTGTTTAAAATTATTGGAATAAAAATTTGCAATGGCCCATAATCATAGTCAAAGACTAAAGTCGGTTCTTTTTAAAAACAAATTTAATATTTAAACCTGTTACTAACTATTTCTTAACTATAGTGAAAATAAATAGTTTTAAGTTGAACCAGCTTTATGTGGGTGATTAGTAAAATGTTTGAATTTTTGCATACAAACTGGTATAAATACTGTATAAGTGGTATCTCTGCACAGCTGATGCAATAAAAGAGCCAAAAAATAAACAAAATATAAATTGTTATTTTAACATTTTAAAGAAAAATAAACTTATTAAAGAGTGCGTTGCTATTTTATAACGCCTATATCTCGAAAAAAATCATCAGCGTCCAGCTCAAATCGGCAAAATCGTTCCTTATACAACTTAGGCTTTCTTCCTTCACACAATCTTCAATAATTCCAAAATCATTTTCATTGTCCTCAATTGTACACATCTCTTCAATTATTTTTCAAAACTTTTTCCATAATTTATAAAAAAATAATATAATTCATACAACTTTTGTTTTCGGTTTGTTTTGATTTTGTAACATTTGGTAAATTTAACAACTGATAGAGTTAAAGTGATGTAAACTTTGTTATGAACAACTTCAGTTTGTTTTAAGTAAAAAAGCTGACTTTACCGTAAAAAGTAAGCTTTTTCTCCTCTTTAGTAGCTGAAAAGTACACATTTATTAATATACCTTTTTGATGACTATGGTTACTTTTTACATTATATGCTATTTACAAAAAGTAGTAGTTATTGGCTTTATTTGGTTTTTGTTTGAAAAACAGCTATAATTTCTTTGGTTTTTCCATGCAAATCAATAACTACTTTCAACTAGTTTTTAATGAAAACCTAAACAAAAACCAATTAAAACTAATAAAAACACAATTTCCAGCTCTAGAATTTCATAATATTGAGCTTTTATAAAAACTTCAAATTAAAATGTCAAAATAGAAAAATAAAAAAATCCGATTGTGTGAGTGTATGGGTAAGATATTAAAAATAATTTATCAAAAACTGTTGGTATAAACGCTTTGGTTTTCAAAATAAAGCTACAAAAACCAAAGAGTTTTTGATTTGGTGTAAATGCAGTATTAAAATAATTATAGATTATGTTTCCACTGGCTTGAAATCTACCAGTTTAGCGTAAATCTTTTCAAGGTGTTTCTACTGTGCTTACTCGTTTTTTATATTCGAATTTTCGGACAAATTCTGACACTTTATTTTTATATTTCGACCATACAATTTATTTTATTTAAAATTACACATTAAAAATAAAAAATTACAGTTGTAAATGTATAAATTTATTTACTAAATGTCTCTAATTTAAAATAATAATTTGTTCTTTTTTATTTCGAAATTAAATGTCACTTTTTCTATGAAAACATTAAATTCGAATGGATAGTTGGATAGTTAGAAATGGATAATTCTCCTAAACACAACGCAGTGTGAATCTGTCCAAAATGCATGGGAAATCTACATGATTTCAGCTAGTTTTGAACAATTCAACTAGATTTGCTCAAAACGCCTCAGTGGAAACATGGTATTAAAACATAATAAATATGCCAATGAACCAAATTATCCATCCCAGCTATAAAATATTTTAAAATAAAATTTTTCTCTGTGTAAGTGTCGAAATCTCTATGTTGGCAACATCAAACAAAGCGCAGAGTTGTTAAAATACGTACCTATACTACTATGTAGTTATAATTATAAATTTTTATACAAAATATTATTATTTGGATTTTAATTCGATAAAAATATTTTGAGGTAATCTATTAATGAATATATACATTTTATGTTAACCAACAGAAGAGAGTTATTTCTCTAAAAGCATTTGATTGATGTTATTGATATTACAATATTAATATGTTCAAAATATATTGCTTATTTTTGTGTCAAATGGTAACCCTCAAATTAATGCTTACGAGTTGCAACCCTGGGCGTGCATTTCTGCCGCCGCCTCAAGCAAAGCACTTTAATTCTTCAGTTACGCTCGTTTAAGTAAGAAGACATTTTTATTTGAAATTCGGTAACGAATGAGGAAGTTAAGTGAAGTAAAAAATAAATATATTTGAAACTAGAACGATTTGTGCAAAAATAAAATTTAAAAAGTTTTTTTTTATAAATATAAAAACTATATTGTTTTAAACCGACAGCAGGTAAATAATAAAGTGAAAAATAATTAAAATATTGCTAAAAAAATATTGATCTTGCATGGAAACAAATTACAATAAAATCCTTCCAATAAAGTGTGTACACCAATCAAGTCGTTTTTCTAGCTTGATAAGTAAAAAAGCAAGAAAATGAGCGTCTTTATATATATATTTTTTTTTGAAGACAGAAAATGAAAAATGTATTTCAAAACTGGATTTTAGTTGTTGTATTTGCTTTTTGTAATGTTTAAAAAGGAGTTTTAAAGCGTGGGCTTTATTTTACAAGTTTGGAATATTCATTTTGAAAAGGAAAAAATGAAAGAATGGGTCAGGCGTCAAGTAGTCAGTCATATAGTAAGGGTGCGTATTAAATATACATCTGTTTATGTGTTTGTCTGCACCTAATATATCCCCCTTATCCCTGTTGATTGGTTGAGTTTGGGTGTGCCTGTCGCAGTTACGACGACGCCTTTGCCGCGACAGAGTAGCTACAGACAGTCAGTGTAGCAACCTTTGTTGTACTTAAACCGTATATTTACGTCTGCAAAGAAACAGAAGGCGATGAAATTTTATATTCATCGCCTTCTGTTTCTTTGTTTCTGCGCTTCGTTTTTAATGGAGTTCTTTCCTTTTTGTGCTTACCATTCGTTTGTACAATCTTTGGCTTCGTTGTTTCGGTTGTTCGTTCGTTTTGTTGTTCATTCGTATAAATATTTCGGTGTCTATTCTTTTTTGTTCATTCTTTAAAAAAGGAATTGTATGTGTGTGTGGGTCGTATACTCTTTAATATTTTATCCTTTTTCTATTTTTACATTTGGAGTTAAATTTTGTAATTAAGTTATTTTGCCTTTAAATTTCTTTCTTTCAAGTTGGACATCTCTCCTTTTTTTCGTATGTCATATACTAAACTGTCTGAGATATTTTTAATTGTCTCTTGCTTTCTTTATACAAAATTAAAAACAATCCATTACAGTTTTTCATAAATGATGAACTCTAATTTTGATTGCAAACAATTTTCTTTTTGTTTTTGGGAAAAATATACATATAAACAGACGTACATATATATGTATGTACATCATATGCTTGTATCTACTGTATAGCAACATACATACATACATATGTATGTGTATGTACATATATAGCCTGGATTATCTATCTATACAGGAATTAATTCAATTTAATTCTAAAATTATTAATAAGATATAAAAAATGTACTGTATGTACTAGCAAATGATATTGAGCCTTTGTTAAAGAAGAAAACATTTTGATTGAATTTAATGGATGTTTTGTCTGCATATCATGAGAGTATATTTATTTCATTGTTATCATTTTCATTTCATATTGCTTTTATTCATATAAATTGTAATACATACATACATATGTATGAAAGTAGGTATACATATAGTACAGAGACTTATGTATGCAAATGTACGTACATACATGCATAATACATACGATGTATAATGCATGATCTTTTTAATTTAATGTAACACTTAATCTTTTGTTGCATGCGGCTTGAGTTAAATTCCATTTTACTTAACTTACATAGACTTTATTTAATTTAATTAGTTTCTTCCTTTGGTTCAGCATGGACGTCTTAAATGCAATCAGTAAATATTGCAATAAATAGCGGGTGTTTTTATTTATTAAAAAATGTAGCTATTACTTGCATACATACATAAATGTATATGTGCGTATGTATGTACATTTTTCCTGTTGTATCTACAAATACCAAAATAATATGATGTACATACATATACATATATACATAAGTATGTATGTACAACAATAAATAGAATGTCAATAGTAAACACACAACATTCATGCGAATAATGTTTATTTTTCAAGTACTGCGTAGTTAAGGCCGCCGCCCTTGCGCCAACAAAAACAACACATGCATTTACATTTGTTTCTATATGCATTTGTAACTGATTACGATTGATTGTCCACACATTTATACAGTCATTAACACATACATACATATATATTTACATTGTTCCTGACGATTTTTTTGCGAATATAATTTAGAAATATTTTGCATATTGTAATTTTGTTCCTTGAAATTTTATTAATAAACATACATATCGTCATATGAAATCCAAAAAGCCCTAAGTTACAAAAAAATCAAAATAGACTTTTTGATTATGATGCACCGTATCAAAATACATGTTCCTGCTAAATTTTACACTCCTACAATTAAAATCAACGTCCCTATCAAAGAAATTCTAAAAGGTTGTGTTCTAAAATTACCTTAAAATTCATGAAAATTTTAAAATTCTTTTGAATTTTTAACTTCGAAACTGTGAAATGTTATAAGTTGGCATTAAATGAAACAAAAATGGCACTTTTAGCGAATTCTTGTAATTTAGAGATTATTTTATCAGTTTTAGAATTTTTTCAAAGAAAAAAAAAAAATGATAACAAAGAAGCCTTACGCCTTCCCTGTTTCGGCCTATTTGACCAACAAAAACCGATTTAAATTTAGTTGAAAATGTTAAAATTTACTATTTTTTAATATAACTTAGGCCTTTTTGGGTTTCAGAAAAAACAAATTCTCAAGGACGTAAGTTACACATCTCCGTAAGTAAAACAAAAATCGCAAATTTTTCTTCAAATAATAATTTGACAATAAGAAATAAGCTTAACTTGAGATAATATTGAACATTTTTGGTTTATTTATCAGTTTAGACGGTTTTTTGCTTCTCCTGAAAAATTTGTTCAATGTGACTTAGGGCTTTTTGGATTTCATATGACGATATACAAATTATTAGTTTGGAAAAATCATACATTATTGATGAAAAAGATTAATAGATGTAATTGTAAAAATCTTTGACCACTCTCCCTAGATAGCTATTTTAAAGTTTTAATATAGCACATCTGATATTTTTTATGATCTGGAAAGCATATTTGTTTTTAAATTTATTATCTTTTCCTAAAAAAAAGATACACATTGCAATTTTATAATAAACATTTTTCATCTGAAATAGTTTTCCCCATGAAAGGATTATCGGACACAGTCGAACTATTACAATAATAATAATATGAGTCTGCTTAATTTTCTAAATCTATTTTTTTTTTTTTTTTTTTTTTTAATTTACAAAAGATCCTGTTTATCCCATCAAAAAAAATTTGAGCTATTCAAGAAGGAATATTTTTAAAGATTTTAAGTATTTAATGCATTTCAAAAAGCTTTCTAAATTCTAATATATTTGTCATAAGTGAACGCATGAAAAATTACATGCAATACTCTTATGTACTCTACTATTGCAATTGTGTTGCTTCAATATAATTTGGCATTGTTTTAGGATTTATGTATGTATATATTATATTGTTAGCAGACCAGGAATACTCTAACAAAAATTATAATTATTTTTTTTTTCGTGATATGCTCAAAATTTATGGAATTTTTTAGATCCATTTCGAAAAGATTGCAGATATTTATTTGAACATATTATACTGAGATCGATATCTCAGCAAAAAAATGTGGAAAAAGATGTAGTATTTTCCTCACAACTAGTAACCCGAAGTGCTTCAAATTCGGGTGAAAAACCTATGAATTTTACATTAGCGTGTCATTGGAGGGATGTTGTTCATTTTTGACATTTGGACTACATCTAATCTTATTTTTTAAAGCTGTAAAAATCCGATATTTATATGTCAAAAATAAACCACATTCTTTCAATGAAACGCTTATGTAAATTTCATTGGTTTTTCATCAAAATTTCAAGTACTTCGAATATGTTATTTGTAGAGACTTTTCTATAACTCTTTCTTTAGATGTGATTAAGATGTTGTTTGTAAAGTATGACATAATTTATTTTTTGTTGGGATGCTTCGTGTGAGAGGTTTTCCTACTAAAAAGTGGTCCACGGGACACCCTAGTATACAGGTGCGCTTGGGCACTAGTAGACAAAAAAACAGATTTTCTTAAAGAGGTATAATATAGAGAGTATAGTCAATTATCGACCGAATCTCATAGAATTTGGTAGAGAAATTTTGCTATTTTAAGCAAATTATGAGCTTTAAAAACATTCTGGGTAGGATGAATCATTTCGCGATCTTCATGAAATATAGGAGATATATTTTAGTTCCTATTAAACTTCTTAATCTTGGTTAATAGAATCTATTTGAATTATCTGATGCCATTTTTACCACTCATACTTCCAAGGGTTTTTCGGAAAAAGGATAAATGAGAATGTAAGAAATGAACTATGAGGAATAAATTCAGATTCGTAAGTTTGTAATTCTGGAATAAAATGTCAAGAATATTTTCAAAATTTATTATTTTTTAATTTTTAAAAAAATTTATAAGAAAAATGACTAAAAACCGGGTCAAAAAGGAAGAAATCTGGTAAAAAGTGGGTTAAGGAAGTCCTAAATTTTATATTATAGATATTTTTCTCTGAGTTGATTGTTAGGTTCCCAAAACAGGTGAAAGCACGCAAAAATCAATACTCATTTTCAGATATATTTTTAGCACTACTGAAGGAAAAACCACATTATCTCAAAATTTCGACGTATAAAAAAATAAAAAATTATTAATTAACCACCGGACATAGCCCTTTCAAAAAATATATGTTTTATTCCATGAGCAAACAAAAAATATTTATTTGTAAACTTGTGCTATTTTTTAAATTGACTATTACCACGTTCATTTGACAGGTTTGTCGACTAAGCTTCGAGTTATATCCAATTGTGATAAATTCAAAGGAAAATTGCACAGATTATGAGTGCTTTGAACGTATATCGTAAAATTCAATAGTTGGTAATTTTTTCTTTTACTACTAACTCCATTGTAAGGTTTATAAGTGCACTGAAAATAATCCATGCCTAATATACACGAAAAATGTTGTACATTTTACGAAATGCTTCGTGGTTTCGCACCACGAAATTCTTTCGTAATATATACGAAATTGTACGAAATATTTTAATAAAATGCAAAATAATTTTATATAATTTTAGAAAAAAAAAAATTTTTCATTTTACGATTTTTTTTAAGACTTAAATATTTTAGTTCTTTTAAAATAATTATTGTAAATTTAGAAAAAGATTGCGAATTAAAAAAAAAAAAAAATTTTTTATGTTTTTTAAAAAAACATAAAAAATTTTACAGGAAATTAGGCAGCTAATTTCCTGTAAATTAAAAATTAAGTTTAATTTAACTCCCTTAAAATTACGAAAATAACAAAAAAAAAAAAAAAAATCGTAACAAAATAATTTTTTTGTGAAATCAAAAATAATCCTTGTATATTACTAAATAATCTTGTTACGAAAAAAAAATCGTTACTTTCGTTAAATATTACATGCCTTAACGAAAATATTTTTGTAGAAAAAAACAAAGTTTCTTAACATATACGAAAAAAAATTACGACAGGTTTTCGTACTTTCGTAAAATTAGAAAAGGGGTTGATTAAACAATATTTCGTATTATACGCGAAATTTTCGTATATATTACGAAAAAAGTAGTTACGAAATTTTTTTTCGTCAAGTTAAGCATGGATTATTTTCAGTGTGTTTAAATCCGTCGACTTCGTTGGATTTAAATTGTAATACAGTCACTGCAGTTATTCACCATGTTTACAATTTTTCTCTTCGGTTTTTAAAATATACCAAGATAATTCAATTGCAGAAAAAATTATTTTGCGTTATTTTATTTTCGGGATTTTTCTTTTATTGTTCAGTCAATGTTACTAAGCAATATTCAACTATATTTTTTGCCCATGCATTAATATATATTTGTAAATGATTCGGGGGAAAAAATTACCCTAAATAAATATGTATATGAATCATGGATGCAAATAAGGGCGTATAAACCAGTTGGGAAATTTTAAAGGAGACGATAAAAATTATAAAATCTAAAAATTAAATATTTTTTCTAATATTTGATAAAACATATATCATAGCAATCTGTGAAAAATTTTAATGACAAATTCTAGACTTTAAAAATTTCGTTTTTTGTTCAATATGCATAGATATAAATTACTTGTTTATATACTAACCCCCCTTATTCACAACCAAATTTTTTATTTTTTAAACGGTTTATAAATTATATTTTGTATGGAAATTTGGTATTATAAACCTTTTATAAAATAAAAATGTTTTTTTTTTTTAAATTTATTTTCATATGAATTGATGTAAATGGATCAGCTAAATATGAAAACGCTAAAAAACGCTTCATGCTTAAAACGAAAAAAATTTCGTAAATATTTTTTTCGTAATATATGTATACGAAAATTTCGTGTATAATACGAAATATTGTTTAATCAACCCCTTTTCTAATTTTACGAAAGTACGAAAACCTGTCGTAATATGTTTTTTCGTATATACACTCAAACCTCGTTTTATGCGAATTTGAATTAGTGCGGTTTCAAAATTCTAAAATTTTTCTTTGCAAAAATGATTTGAAGGAAGATTTTGGTCCACATACATCCAAAAAAAATTGATCAACAAAGTACAACTACTGATTTTTTACCAATTCCGGTTCGGATATATAAAGTATTGTTCAAATCCTTTGTACATGAAGAAATATTAAGTTTTATTTTTATGAAATGTTGTATATTTTCTTCATTATTTGGAATTGGTATTATTTTGTTGTTTGTTTCCTTTATTTTTTTTTATTTTTTATAATTTTAGTAAAGAATTAAATTTTTTTGATTTTTTATATGCGATTTTGTTTGACTTTTAAGGGAATAATTTGAAAATGTGCGCCTTTTTATCTAAAACCCAATTAGTGGATTTTGTATGGAGCTAGTGTATCGTTTTGTGCGAATTTGAATTATGCGCTTTTTTGCGAAACGAATTAATCGCATAAAACGAGGTTTGAGTGTATTAAGAAACTTTGTTTTCTTTTACAAAAATAATTTCGTTAAGGCATGTAATATTTAACGGAAGTAACGAATTTTTTTCGTAACAAGATTATTTAGTAATATACAAGAATTATTTTTGATTTCACAAAAAAATTATTTTGTTACGATTTTTTGTTATTTTCGTAATTTTAAGGGAGTTAAATTAAACGTAATTTTTAATTTACAGCTGCCTAATTTCCTGTAAAATTTTTTATGTTTTTTTTTTTTAATTCGCAATCTTTTTCTAAATTTACAATAATTATTTTAAAAGAACTAAAATATTTATGTCTTTAAAAAAATCGTAAAATGAACAAATTTTTTTTTTTTCTAAAATTATATAAAATTATTTTGCATTTTACTAAAATATTTCGTACAATTTCGTATATATTACGAAAGAATTTCGTGGTGCATTTCGTACAATGTACAACATTTTTCGTGTATATTATGCATGGATTATTTTCAGTGTATGAACATAAATTGAGCATAATATTGTTTTATGCCATAACTCGGTATTGAGGAAAACTATAAAGAAGTTTTAAACAACGTTTTCTCAAAACATACATATGTATGTACGTGACCGTATTTGTTTATTTCATATCTTTATATGTAATTAAAAAAGTTATACATTTTTGAAGACAAGTGACAAACTCATTGTTTTATGGTGAATATCGAACTTTTGTTTTCATTTTGTGGTGCATTCATAGAAACAGAAAAACGTATGTACATCGAACGATTTTGGGGCATAATTTGATGAATTCCTTTACCCGATCTTTCTATAATCTAGACATTTTATGACATACGGTCCAAGGCCCTATACTCATAACATGTTTATATTAATATTAAAAAATATTAAGACGTAAGACATAGCTGTTGGAAAAAATTATCTGAAATTAAAAAAATACAGAATACATTTTTATAGTATTTAGAAAGTTTTTTGTTCAAATCGAAATATTGAGTGTAACCCACCCATTAATATCACACAAGTTAGATCTATGGATTCTTCATCACCATAGTAATTAAATATTATTTAATATTATGTGAGTAAACAATTTTTAAGTTTGGACATTTATGTACAAATATCATTAACAAGGGATGTGCCTATACATATAAGGGTCTACAACTTCTGACTTCTGATATAATGTAATGTGCTTATCACATTCTTTTTCTATTGTATTTACAAAGGAACTATATTCAAAAAATATCTTTTGTATATCATAATTGTATGGTCAGTGATATAAAACCCGCATGTTCACACCAATTAACAATATGTGCGTATCTGTATGCCTGCTCTCTTAAACTAAATATTCAGATGCCTATTCAAATTCTTTACCCTTATTGGTATTAGACTTTGATTGTCTCAGTTACTTTTGCGCATTCATACATAACGGATGTAATTCAGTTGGTTAGTTTGTGTTTTTTTAATAATTTTTAATAAGAAAGCAACCAAAGTTTCTCCACAAAATTAAGTGATATTTTTTATGTGATTGACGATTGTTAACTGTTTTTTGTTATTTGATTAAACGTGTAAGTACATATTAGTCATTTCTAAACCGGAAGCAATGCCGTTACAGCTTGTGAATTATTAAAGAACTCTTATTTTTTTAACTATGTATGTATGTTTTTATTGCTGAATATTCTAAAGATTGGCTAGCAATGAACAAATATTAGTTAAAAAAATAATATTGTTTAAAATATATTTACATATACGGAAACCAAGCATTAATAAATAATAAATAAAATAGTATAAACTAATAGAACCAATAAAGAGTTCTAAAGAACTTAACGCATCCTTAGGAAAACAACATACGTGCACTTTAAAATGTACTATACATTTCTATGTACATATATAAATTTAGAATTTAAAATGGGAACAGATATAAAAATAAATGTAGTGGTATTTTAGTTATGTTCTAAGTCATCATCAACATGGGCACATTGCTTGTTTTATTTATCATTGAAAATGAAAAATAGGTATTTCTAGAGCGATACATTATTTTTTTCTTAAAAAAAAACTTTCAAAATAACGTACATATAAGGAGAAAAAAATAAAACTTACATATTAAAAATTATAAACGAAAGTTATTCCTTTTAGTATTAATCAATTAATCCTAATTAATTTAAATTTTTACTTATTCAAATATTTATTACAAAAAATATATAATTAATAATAACAAATACGCAGCCAATATTATATTTTAATAACATCAATTCTTTTAATATAAAGATTGAAAGTTTTTAGAAAAAGTAGCTGACATTTTTAATTACTTGCCGTTTTAGTTATATCGCTAACGTACGCGACTTGTTAATACATCTAAGTATTACTGTAAAATGTCATTTATAAATAAACTGCCTTGTAAATTCCTTTTCTTTTTTTATGGTACGAATGTATAAACTGAAACAATTATTTGCAGCAGAACATTTGGTATATACATATGTATGTAGTATTTTCTTAGGTACATACATATCGTCACCTGAAATGCAAAAAAACTAAATAAAATAAAAGTTATTTTCATACAAGTATTGTATCATAAACACGTTTGAATGCTTTTTAGGACTTTCTTACTTCTGGAGATGACTAGTTTGTTTTGTTACGCCCTTTTGAATTGCACTTCACTATAGTCGGTATTTTTGACAATAGGATTATAAAAATTTGCAACAACATGTATTTTGATGCAGTGGACCATTTTCAATCAAAAAGTCGATTTTAAATTGTTTGGTTGTTACGCCTTTTTGCATTTCAGGTGACGATATATACATATTTACATGTATGTATATAATATTAGTATGAAGTACTGTACATGTATGAATTTGGAAGTATAATTTCATAATTTTTTGGGTTTAAAAGAATTACCAAAAATATTTTAGTCACATTTTTAATTGAATGTATTTTATGTTACAAAAAGTTTGCTATGATATTTTCAGAATATTAGAAGAAATACATTTATTAAAATTCAATGAAGTGTTTTAATGATTCAAAATATATAATCTCACTAAAAGTATAGCTGTAGTTCTCATTTCCAAATTTTGTTAAATGTAATATGAAAAATTTACTATTGTTCACAGTGATCTTTGTTACATCTAGGAAACCATTATTAATATTTGATGTAATATTATAATAACTATAGTTACGAATAAATAGACTAGCTGCTTATATGTGTTAGGTACAAAGTGCTCCTAGTGCTCGTAGGAGTCCTTTATACACGCAACTTCCAGATTTAAATCAGCCGATTTACGAAGTGAAAATATGTATATTTGATATTTTGTATTTCATATTTTTAGAAAATAAAATGGGTAAGGCTCAAAGCAAAAGATCAGTTGACATCACAACCGAAACTAATAAAGGTGCCGAGGATGAGATCACCGAAAAAATGGAAAAAATCGAAGATTTGGATAAGAAAGATGTTGTAAATGGTGATGCTACTATATCAGAAAAAAGCGATCCAGAGGTAATATTAATGATAAAAAACATGCAAATCTACTAATCCGAATCATATATTCCGTAAATCTGCTAATATTTACCCAATTCTAGTAATAAAAATAAATTTTTATTTTAGAGAAAATTACAAGGCATAAAAAACATTAATATCGAAGAACAAATAACAAGTTATAGACATTTTTATCAAAAACTACTAACTAATGCATAATTCACTCGCATGCTTGTGCGGAATAATTTTGTTTTCATTACTTTTACATTTAAAAAAAGTGAGAAAACATGCCAAGATTTCTTGTTTTTTGTAATATGTGTTGCGGGAATTTTTAAATAACTTTATTATTATGTTAACGAAGATATTAATTCAGAATACACACAATCACAAACATTTAAATGAAACGAGTGGCAGAATAACGAATTTCCCAGAGGTAAAAAATTAGGATTCGAATCGAAATGCAGAATAGGGCTGTAATTTTTAATAAATCCCTATGACTTAAACACTCCCTAAAAAATCTCGCAATCTCTTTTTTGCCAAAATTTAGCTTATTGGGACTACGAGAACTCATTAAAAATTTAGTTGCAAATTTTAAGCTATATTAATAAATTGACATATGTAACTCCGAATTTTCGAATTTAATTTGGAATTTTCAAATACAATATATATTGCATTATCATCAGATGTCTACATGAGTATCCAATTTCAACCTATGCAGGTTACGGGGGAACTGGTTCAAGATTAAGTTACAAAATTTGATCCTTACTAACAAACTAACAGAGGAAGTTAAATAAAAGCTTGTAAAAATTGTTCATATTTAAAAATATTAAAGAAAGGTCTGAATTGATTTTTGTATTTGTTTATTTTTTAGAAAAAGGATAGTGATGAGGTTGAAAATGATAAAGACATGACAACTGAGAAAGATGTTGATGCACAAGCAGGCGGCGATTCAGCGGAACAGCAAAATGCTTGCGAAAATTCAAAAGAAGAAGGCGGTTCAGGTACTGCTGAAGAGATCTCTCCACTTGCCGATGAAAGTATTAAAAAATCGAAAAAGGAAAAAGTTAAAAAGAAATGGTCTTTTCGCAGCATTTCTTTTGGCAAAAAGGATAAACAAAAGCCAGCTAAAAACGAAGATGCCGCTGAGGAAGGCAGCGCAGCTACAAATGGAGCAGATGCAGAAGAAAAATCTACAACCGTAATAAATTATATATTTTTTAGTAAAAATCTATCTATACATGTTTTTTATTTTATTTTTCTTCTTTAGGAGCCTGAAACTTCCCAAAAGGAAAAATCTGCAAATGAGAACGAAGAAAAGACTGCTGAAAATCAAGAAAATGGCAATGCTACTCCAAAAGAATTGAATGGAGTAGAACAGAATGAAGAGAAAAGTTCTGAAGAAAAATCTAATGATACTACTGCCAATACGACCAATAATACTACCACCACTGAATCATGTGAACCAGTACAAAACGAAACTGCCGATATATCATCCGAATCATCTGAAAAGACTGAGAATATGGCTACTGCAACGACCATTAACAATGAGATTAAAGTATCGGAGAATGCCACCGATGACGACACGTCAAAAAATGGAATAGATGAAAAAATTAATGCGACAGAGCAAGAACCACAAAAAACAGATGTTGCAAATGCATCCGTTGAATCACCTTCAGAAAAGACAAGCACCATAGCTAGTGCTGTGACAAATGAGTCATCAGCATCAACTAATGGTGAAGTGGTTGAAAAAATTCATCAAAATGGCGATCATGGTGAATCCGAGCTAGAAGTTGTTGAAAAACCCAAGGCACAAATTGAGGTAATCTCCAACACTGATAACAAAGTTTCTGCTGCTACCCTAGATTATATTTCCTCTACCTCCATAAATCCTTCTAATGTCCAAATCCAAGTTCAAGATTTGAATGCATCAAGCGAAATGCCCGATGATAAAATTCAAATCGATAATGATGAATCCTGTATTCATAAATCCACCGATATTAACATACAAGGTCATATTGCTTCACAATCTTCACTTAGTGAAGCTAATGTCAGTATGACAGAAGATAAAGTTGAGAATAATTTACAAATTGAAACTGTCGCGGAATTAATCTCTGAGACGGGCGATACTGAGAAGTCAGTTGAGGATAAAGTGGGTGATGAACCTTCTCCACCTCCACTTCCAATATCTCCGCCTCCTTCACAAGTGTCGGTATTTGCTTTTACAAGTAATGCTGAGTCTGTCGAAGATTCAATTGAAACGAAAAATTCCGAACCATCTAATACCCAACATGAGGAGAAAGAAGAAGAAATTTCGCTACCTACTCCACCTCCAAGTGAGCTTAAAAATACAGAAGGACCTAACAATATAGAAACAAACGCGATACATAATGAAAAACATGAAGGCGAAACTTATCCTGACAACGAAATCCCACAGACTCATGTTGACGATGTTAATGAAAAAGTTGAAATTGAATGTGATGAAACTAATGAAGAACAAAAAGTGAGCGTTTGCAAAGAAATATCATTGCATACAGAAAATGATGTGCCTTCTTCCACTGGTTGTTTTGAAGAATTACAAAATGAAGAGGAGGCTTTAGTTGCAGCTGCTGTGATAGACGAAATAACAGAAAAAGCTGCAGAAATTGTCGGTGAACAATTGAAATGTAATGCAGAGCAAACTACTGATGAACAGTCTTTACAGAGTAACGAAGAAAGACAAGAATATCTTAAGAGCAACAACGAAATTGTAAAAGATAATACCGTGGAAGAATTTGACAATGAAGTGAAAACTAATAAAAACCAGCATGATAATGACAATAAAATTGAGTGCGAAATAACGATAAGTTCAGAAGAAAATCCACTCGAACACATCGAACAAAGCAACAATATTACTACAGAATGTTCCTCAGATTTCTCCGCATCCAATTCAATACAACAAAACGAAGATGAGATGATTTCCATAAATAAGTGCGATAACTCAGACGAAGAACTTTTAAATCCAACTAAGGTGAATAAACTCACTCGTTGTTAAACTAAACTACCTTCTATTCGTTTCAATCGAATTAAAAATCGATTTAAAAAAATTCTTCGTTGGTATTCCTCCTCACACTAAAATTAATAACATATCATAGATAGCAAACGAATGTCTATGGCGACAAAGTTGTTCTTTTCTTCATCTGCATGAAAACAAAATAATAAACTAACTTTTTACTTAAAATCTCACATGCGGTACTTCTCTCCAAAAAATAATTAAAATTCATACTGTCAAACAATGAAATCAGTCAAATCGGTTTGGCCATTATTGCAGTCTTGCTCACACGCAACACCCACTTACCCAACACATTCCGGATGGCTTCTGTGTGTTCTATTTTGGTTTTGAAGATTACACACAAAGAGTTTCAAATTAAAACCGCAGTAGTATTATAACTATCAATAAATATGTATTTGAATTGTGCACACTTCATATATAAAAAGATTTACATTATACATATTTGTTATGTCCTTCATACTAATCTCTGTGCATTTAAATGTTCTGTTATCCATTGTTATGAAATCGTCGATGAATCCATTTAAATTAAATTGTCTTTTTTTGCATCTACTTATTCTTTTGATTAATTTTTTACACTTGTTTTGCTCTGTTCTGTTTTTATCTATTAATATATTTTCTAATTCTGCTATTTGAAATTTTGTCTCATTTATTTTATTTTTTAATATATTTCTATTTTAATCTTTCAACAGGAATTTGCTAATGCTAAAGATATTAAGGATAATATCACTGTGGCAGAAATTACACAGGACCTTTCCGTAACATGCGAATAATCCCACTCACAATTATAATATATATTAAAATACATTTTTAACATTTACATATTTTAATCATTTTGTACAACTTCATATCCCTAATCCAAGATTATATGCAAAATAAAGTATACACATAATTTCTAAAAAATCCTGAATTTTTACTTTATTGGTTTTGTGCTGGTGTTTGTAGTGCACAATAATTTAGTAGGTTGCCCACCTCAAAGTATACTAATAAACTTTGAATAATTTTCTGGGTCGATTTAGCTATGTCTGTCCGTCTGATCGTACGTCCATGGAAACCTTGTCACAATTTTAAAGATAACTCGATGATCTTTTATTGTACCAGGGACGAAGCCTATTGAAAATAGTTAAAATAGATACACTGCTCCACCTAGCACTCATACAACTGTACTACACGAATAGTGCTTTTGAGTTCACAACTCAGTTTTATACTAGCCTTGATGAACCTGTCGTATTTTGTAATGAACGGCAGAGAAAATTACTTAAATGCCCACATTCGCTTAAACATACAATGTCGCGATGAAATTCAGCACAAAACAAATGAATACTTTTATGAGGATCGGTCCATAATTTCCCCAGGCCCCCTTTTTCAGAAAATCAGTTTTTCTTCAAACAATTGCTTGAATACAACATAAATCATCATCATATCATTTTCTGGTGTAGGGTAACTATAATTTCTTTTTTTTGTGGTCAAAATTAAAAACTGAAAATATTAAAGTATTTTCAAAACGACGTTGAAAGTTAGTAGTTTATTAATCACCCCTATTCTTAGGGCCAATCTTTAGGTGAAAGATTAGCGATTGGAGGTGGTTTAAACTTAAGCATGAAATGCAAAAGTGTAAACAGCTGATGCAAAAAAAAAATAATACAATTTTTATAAATATAAACATTAAAATGTTCTATTTATTGATTAGTATAAATTATGCACACCCAAAATACATTTTTTTGGTTTTAAATTTAAGTTTTCATTAATTTTCATATTAAATTTACAATTTTCTTCTTCTTTTTCATAAAACATGCATTGTTTTGATAACAAACAGTGACATTTTCTGTTGTTTTGTATGGCAACACTGCGAAGTTTAATCTTGTACTCAAAAACATCAAAGGAGATTAACATGAGATTAAATTTATGATTAGATTAACTAATCTGATTATTAATTGGCATTTGATTGCCAACTCAAAAACCCGCTCTTATTGTTTAATAACCGGTTTTTATTGCATATTTCGGTTTTTCGCAAACCGTTTTTTAAAACATTGGTTTTCGGTTAACCGGGTTATCCGGTTTTAAGTCTCGGTTAACCGGTTTCAAAAAATCTAATTTTTAGTACAAAATTGTATGTTTTCTTTTATTTTTTATTGTGATTTTAACAGACCTAAGATTGTTAAACAAGTGTTTGGAATTGTTAAACATATATTATGTATAAGATGGAGATTTACAATTGACGAATCTAAATGCAGAATATCAAAGTGAACTCTTCTATAAGATGTAATGTGCATCCTGTAGTAGAACCGAATTTAAAAAGAAGATAAATGAAAAGTTGGCAACGCAGAATGATAAACACTTTTACAATTTCAGACAATCAGGAAATTAGTAAAAAGTTGGCATTTAATCCAATAAAAAATTAACTATTAAAACAAATTCCAACCATTATATGAAGAAATTTGTTATTTATTAAGACGAATAAATAACTTTGATGATAAACTGCAGGATGCACTTACTTGTTACTGCGTGAGTATAATAAAAATCGAAAAGTTTCTCAAACGTTCTCTAAACGGACTTTATTTATCGAAACATAAGGGTTGTTGGTTGTCGCTGTCCGAGAATTTATGCTGCTGGTTTTTCACTAACTGTAATGGCGCTTAGGTTGATTGACAGGAAGTCAGAATGACACCTGTCAATGTTTCTAAGCGTCATTCACAGTAATTTGAACCATAGGCGTAGCGAGCGAAGGGAGGTCACAATTAAAGCAGGGGCTCAATGTCTATATCGAGACAGTCGTCGTCTACTTTCGTTCCCAATGAGTCGTCGCGAGCCTGAACACTATTTATACCTGATAGTACTGGACATAAAATTTTTTCAAAGGTCAATTTATCCCTCCTATTGCAACTTCCATATACCTAACGAATCAATAATATCTTCAGATCTGTATATGTTTGTTTTCTTATGATATATTAATGTACATATCAATACTAAGGGCGGGTTTTTCAGATAAAGATAATCTATATTCTTTGTTTAAACCTAGTTTAATATATGTTTTGTGTTTTTCAATAAACAGTAACGTTACTTATCTTAGTTTAACTGAGTGTTATTGGCCAATTGAACTCAAGTTATAAGTGAGAAGACACAATTAACAAAAACAATAAAACAATGATTCCGGAAGAACAAAAACTTAGTATTTTAAGTAAATTGCAATTTTCTGGTTTGTTTTGTTTTGTTTATTATTGTTTTAAATATTTATTTAACATTTTTCCAAAAATTTTCATTTTACAAAAGTATGCTGTTCATTGTTTATGTTTTTGAGTGAGTTGGCAATACTGACAAAGTTAACTGAACTTAAATCCATAACTGAAAAACACAATCATCGGTTAAAGTCCGCCTTAATTTGTTCCGAGTTTAATCTAACAGCAAGTTAAACCTAGTTTAACTGAGTAGTAAGAAACCCGCCCTAAAAAATGCAAATATTATATTAAGTAATTCATAATATTTCGCAAAATGACATTTTTCAACTAAATATTATAATATTTTAAAGATTTCCAGACATTCCGTTTTTTTTACACTCGGTTAATACACAAACCGGTTTTCTAGAACTGGTCAAATTTCGGTTAACCGAAAAACCGGGTTTTCCAAAAGTCGGTTTTTTATAAACACTACCTATTCTGCATTTCGATTACGTTTTCATTCAGTTGCGCAACGAGGGTTTAGGGTTTTGTGTATTCTGCATTATGATCGTAGCTATGTTTCTTATGTTGTCGTTTTAGTGACGGAGCGTCGAATCTAAATGCAGAATATCAAAGTGAACTCTTCTATAAGATGTAGTGTGCACCCTGTAGTAGAACCGAATTTAAAAAGAAGATAAATGAAAAGTTGGCAACGCAGAATTATAAACACTTTGACAGCTGGAAAAATGTAAACAAAAACAAAACTATCATTCGTAATTCAGCTCTGGGTGAGGGAAGATCGTCGAGCGTCATTGCCATTATCTCTTAAGGGTAATCAGTGCCCCGTTTCTGTAATTCTCGCATCGAGAAAATATGTCGAAAAATTCATGATCATCATGTGTAAAACAGGGTGAAATTTAAAAATTTCTTATTAAATTTTAATGAGTACAGTTTAAAAATAATCAGAGTCACACTGTTAAAAACTGTAAGACTATTATATTTTAAGTTTTTTTCTCGATTCGAGAAAATTACAGAAACGAGGTACATGCCGTCTTTTTTGCTCAGCCTTCGTGAGTTTTAGGTTTCACTACCGCATTTGTTTAGTGTGTGGCGTCGGATAATGGTTGTTGTAACAGTTCGACCGTGGCCGAAATTAGAATAATAAATACTTAATTATTTGAGTTTGTGTCTGTGGGTGGAAGGGGGAGCAGGAGAAACTGCGCCACCTCAGTCGGTCTTAGCCATAGGTCTATAGGGCACAAATTTGTAGACCTAGCGGGACAATTGAATAAATGCACCGTGTCATGAGGACTTTGATGACAGGCAGGGCAACGATTTAAAGTGCCTGGAACAATACGTTCACGGTAGCAGTTGAGGAAACTGCACCAGCCGGCTCTTAATTGTGCCAAGATGGTTCTAGAGTGCCTGGGTAATCGTCTCTCACAATCCGATATCGCAGGAGGGTGTTCATTTAGGACTCTGTTGCATCTGTAGCCATTAATGGCCTCGGTGACCGCCATTTGATGTCGACGTCCGATGGTATGACGTCGTGGATGTCGCTGCGAAAGCGTCGCACTGTGGGAGAAATATACAATTTAGTGGCGCGAATATAAAAAAATAAACTTTCAGATTTTTAAAAAATTGTAATGCGGTTTACGTCTCCGGTTGTCAATGAGCTGAAATATATGCAACATAATTAAATAGTATCTCCCATAACGGGTTATAGTAGCATATAGGCGAAAGGGACTGTCAAAGACCTAAGTCCCCTGTCAAAAACCTAACTGTTGAGAATGTATTAGTAGAGAACAAAAATAAACATAGTTGTTCAAAAGATACTAAATAATAAATGTATTTCTGATACGTTATTTTTTGTATGTTATTACTGGGATTTTATATACAGTGGTTTCCCGATTTAACGAAAGATATAATGTCAGACCCATTCGTAAAAACGAAAAATTCGTTAAACCGAATAACAACTTTTCTATGATTTAATGGTAAAATAGGGTAATGGAAGGTAGAAAGTCAATTTTTTAAATCTTTTTGAATGCACACATAAAGTTTTTGATAATTTCCTTGCATAAATTTAGAATCAAAACAAAATTAAAGAGTTTATGAATCATTTTAACAATATTATATAAAAAAACTATATTTTTGTTTAATGAAGGTAAAGTTGTTTCATTTCGAAAATGAATTCTTTTCTTATAAAAAAAAAAAACAAATTAGGGATTTGATGCCCATTTTAATCGATGTGAATTCTAAGTATTTTACGGTAATTTTCATTACAAACAATTCCATTTCTCACTTCATTAGTAAAATAATCATAATATATTCCCTTAAATAAAGAATTTTATATTAAAATGTATGTCTACTTAATAAATCTTATTTATATTTCCGAAAATAATTTTTTAAATGTTATTTTCATTTCTATTCCAGGATTTTTGTATTTGTAGATTGTGTACCCATTGAATTGGGTATTGTTGAACTTAAATAAAATATGTTATTCATTTTGATTAATAATGGAAAAAGAAAAAAGTATGTGAAATACTTTTTTAATTTTTAATACGAAAATTTACAACTTTTCTTTTTTCAGTTTTAATTAAAATGAAATGTCAAAGAATAGAAAATTTCGTTTGTAAAATATAAATTATTTTCGGGGTTTTCAATACAATAAAAGTGTCGCAAAAAATAATAAATAGGTATTAAGTTTAAGCGATAAGAAAAATTATTAAGTGCTAATATCCTCGCAATCATGGTAAAAATATCAAGGTAGTGTCATTCTCTCTTTTTGTCGCCATATTAACCATCTGACGTTTGCTGGTATTTTAATAAATCGAGATACCACATTTACTTTTAAAATCCCATTTTTTGTTTGTTTATTTTTTAATCAAAATCTAAAATAAAATTCAATTTAAACTAAACTAAAAATCAAAATTTACAAATGTAATAAAAAAATTCAATAAAAATTTAAATAAATGTACAAAAAATTCAATCAAAACTATAAACTTCCTGTTAAGTCCTATATCAAATTGAATGTCTGTTGCTGTCCGTATCAAGCAATTGCAATTAGTGCTCCATCCGGTCTAAGAATACACGGTTTTCTTCAAGTGAAAAAATTTAACATTCACGAAATCTTTAAGTACTTTGCTTCCAGTTTATTGTGTAATATGGACACCATTATTACATGTTAATATTCGAGGGAATGAGTGACATCATTAAGCAGTGCTGGAATAGTAGATTGGATTGCAAAATATAAAAGGCCTTAGGTCAGACGTCGGCGCTAGTATTGTTCTGACAACGAAGATTTTCGGCAAATTACATGTACACAACACGATCGCAGACGAACTTTTAACAAGAGCATCAAAAATACAAATATTTTATTTAGTTGCTTGACAAAGCAGGCTGATGTCGCTTTGTTAAAAAAATTGCAAACACAACTTAAAAAAACAAAAACAACTTGCAAAAACAAGAGCATAATTTACAAAAACAACATACACCCTAAATAATTTTCTAGAATGCATAACAATGAAAGTTAATAAGATCATTCTTATTTAATACTTTTTTGTACATTTTAATTTGAAATGTTGTTTCTATCTGATGAAATTATTATTCTTATGTACATTGATTACATTTTGTTAATAAATATTAGCATTTTACAGTAATAGCCCATTCAGACCGAACGAAATTAAGTAATTTGGGGATTTCGATCGAAATCTACTCGAAATTAAGTAATTTCTCATACATTTTGTTAATTTGAAATCAAGTAATTTTGCTTAATTTCATTGAAATTAGCTTGAAATCCCAATGAACCACCCTGTGTTAGTATAAAAAGTACCTATTTTAACAACTATGCACAAAACAAAAAATAATACAAATTTGAAAACCAGATATTAACAATATAATATAATAGAATTTGTGCAAAATTTGTAATAAAAGTGATCAACACATTATTTGACACTTAAATAAGTATAATTTTACGCAAAAGAACGGATTTTGCTTGCAAGCCAAATCCGTTCAAGTGTCAAAAACACCGGTCTGAACTGATAAGATTTCATTTATAATTTCGAGCCCAAATTACTTAATTTCGACTCGGTCTGAATGGGCTATAATGCAATTTAATCTTCAAAATTAAAAATGACCAAATATTTTTTTCAGTGCAATTTCATTGAAAAAATGCCAACAGTGTGAGTGTAGTGGTGATTTTTTTATCTGCGTCTCTATACGCCGGTATATGCCTTAGGTACAGAACTTGATGTGAAGGCTACCAAGATACTTATAGGACTGGGCAAACGCATTCCAAGGATTCTGATAGGCATGCTAACGGGTAGGAATTAGAGTCATCGAACATATAATTTGCCACTATCCTAGGACACAGAATATTAGGTTGAAATGGCTGGGGAATAGGTTCCATAACAAACATGAAGAAATTGCGGGATTTAACCCCCGCAGTCTACTGCTTTTATCATTCGATTGGAGATTATCTCACGTTTCTTCAATTAGGGAATTGACTCCGTAAATATTCTGGGTTGAACCACCATGAGAATGGACCAGTTTCAATACATCATTCCTTTTTATATATTTTATATCATTCTTGCTTTCTTTTAGTGTTCTTGTTTCTCTGTCTTTGGATCTTCAGTCTCTGTGAAGGGAATTACAATGAACCTTATGGTCTCCGAGTGGATGTTGTCCTTTTTATGGCACATAAACCTTCTTAACCTAAACCTAAGGACACAATTATACATTGCTTCAAAACCCTTTCAAATGATAATCTACATTGTTTACAATTTAAATAACAATCTAAAACAATACATTTTTAATCGGGACAGCTCGACAACAGTTACCACTGGACCTAAATTATTTTGAAAATTATTAACATAAATTCCACAATCACAACACAAATTTCTTAGAAACTATTTTTCCCTTTTTCATATGTGGCAACGATGTTCTATTTATTTACAAAATACGAATTTCAAAAAATACCAGCAAACTTCAAAAAGTTTTTTTGGGAGAGAGGAATGACACTACCTTCATATTTTTATCATCAAGTTTTATGAGTGCGTTTAGTTCTCTCAAGTGTGTTTCATTCTCTCAGACTAAGTTGAATGTGAACATTTTTGAATATTTAAAATTTCAGTATTTCGGAGTAGTTTTAATATCATTGAATATTTATGTATATCATTTGTTAGTATAGAGTGGATGATTTATTGTTTTCATATAATTTGGGTTCCATTCGAGGCAAATTGATAAATTTTATGTTGTATGTGCTGTTCTTAGCAGTACAGCCGAGAAAAATGTTTGGTAATTACTTTTTTCAATATATGTAGTTCAACTTTAAAAAGCTATTAGTTATAGGTGCAGTGAAATGCAGTTTAGTTATGACTTGTACTTTCATTATATACTGTATAGTGAAAAACTTAGTTGCGAAAAATTGCGAACTAATTTTTTATTAATTTTTTAGAAAATATGTCGACTTTGGAATATTAATAATTTCTGGTTTTCTGTCAAATAAATGAAGTTTTTGCAAAATATAGGATACTTTAGTTATATCCCAGCAAAAAATCTGAAATTTTTGGTAATAGCCAGTAGTTGTTTCATACATTACTTGGTAATGAGTGTTCATTATCATCCACATTATTTTATTTAGCTGAATAGGTTATTACTGGTAAAGAACAAAACAATTTGGATTTGTTATGGCTCAATTGTCTAGGTCGTTTATTTAACAAACAGGGGGTTCGTGGTTCGAGCCCTGCTGGATACTGTTTATTTTTTTTTTTCAAAATGACATTCATTTACATATATATTTTTGTAAAATGCCGTTCTCAAAATTACAAAAAGCAACATGATAATGGAGCATCGAGTAAGCGGCTGGAGTGGGAAACACAGAAAACAACTGAATGCCAGGGTTCAAATCCCGGCCGAGAATTTTTTTATTTTTTGTTTTCTACATACAAAGTCGGCCCAAAATAACTAGCTATCACATAACATATTTGTAGGTTTATTTGTAACTAGTTATTTCGCAAAGTTTTTGTAATCAAATTAGTAACCATTTATTAATTTGTTTAAGGTAGGTACATATTATTTGAACCTCGTCGAACAAAAATAATTAGTTATTCACCCCAAAAGTAATTAGTTTCCACGTGATTCCAATATTACTTTCTAGATTACTAGGTAATGAAAATTTTTGCTGGGATGTAATAGGGTAAATGTACCAATAGTCGGCAGTTTAACGTTTTTCTCTTTTTCAAACTATCCCCCTAAAGAGTCGGAAAATGTTATTACGATGATTTTTAGTTATTACAATTATGTGTTTAGTTAAGTTTTAGATCCATTTAACATTTTTGAAAAATAAATAACTATTTTTTAGTAATTTGTAAATTTTGTTAAAAACACCACATTTTCCAATAGTCGGCACCAGTGTCCCTAAGTTCGTCAAAAAATGTCCCTATAGTCGGCAGTAGATTTTTTGTTTGAAAAAAACATAATTTTTATAGAAAAAAGTGATATAGGGGAGACTGGGGCAGATTCGGCACTTTTTGTTTAAAGCTCTATATCTAAGTACTTATTCAACATATATAAAAATGTTGTCGCTGGTTATTGTTCTAAGATAATGAATGATAAAAACTCGTACCAAAAACTTATGATAAATTAGTATTAGTTACATATTTTTAGAGTTTGTCAAAACAGTCAGATTCGCCGAAGGTGCCCCTAACCGGGGTAGCTGTGGCATTTGATGGGGCACATTCGTCGCCCACATTCCCAAAGAGGATTATAAAGTAAAACTCCATTTAATAAAAAATTAGACTAAGATAATGAATGATAAAAACTCGTACCAAAAACTTATGATAAATTAGTATTAGTTACATATTTTTAGAGTTTGTCAAAACAGTCAGATTCGCCGAAGGTGCCCCTAACCGGGGTAGCTGTGGCATTTGATGGGGCACATTCGTCGCCCACATTCCCAAAGAGGATTATAAAGTAAAACTCCATTTAATAAAAAATTAGACACACGTAATTCAGTATTTATTTATAAATTGAAGAAAATTAATATAAAATGAACACATTTATTTTCTTTAAACGTAAAATATATTGTCTTGCTAAGCTGGTTTTCGAAGCGTCAATGTTGGATTTCGCTCCATAAAACCATAAAGCCAATCTTCGCCTGCTTCTTTCATAATGTTTCATTTCTCAGCAAAAGACGTTTCGTTAAGATTGGCATATTCATAAGCTAATTTTCGGAAAGCCTTATAAGTCATCACATACTTTTCTTTATGTATTCGACCAATTCAAGCACTTCCTTTTTGGTAAATACTTCCTTCGAAGTAAACTTAGATTTATAAATATCATTGCTTGCAGTCTGGTTGGAATTTAGATTCTCTAAGGGATATATTTTTTTAATACGCAATTCAATTGTTTGATTATTAAGGCTATATTTTCTAGCGGCGGACGTTGGCGTCTCAAGGCCAGACAAAACATTAGAAACAGCTTTTTCCATCGCATTTTCGTCAATAGAAGCGAGTTAGGTCTTAGGCTTGTAATTTCGAACCATATTAAAGGATTTTTTAAAGACAAACCAAAAAATAATTATAGGAATTAAAACGCTGAATCTACCCCGAAAGCACTTTCTTTAGTTTTTCTTTTTTTTCTATTAGTCTTCAAAAAACATTATGATTTGACTTATTTTTGTAAGAAAATACATAATATTTAATGACTTTTTAATAACGCTGTCTTAAAAGTTTAAAAATTTCATATACGAAATAATTACCAAATGAAATGAAATATTACAAAAACACCTGTAAAACAAGTAAGAAAGTATAGTCG